>NC_139150.1:90894142-91494142 GCF_964270905.1 Leucopleurus acutus
GAAATTTTTGTAAAACAAAATTATTTCAAAATCTACTAATTATTCTTTAAGTTCTAGAAACTGCATTCTGTGACTGAGAGGACAATTTATTTGCCGTCGTTTCTGCTCTGCCCACTTTATGTTTCTGTTATTGTGAGATAAAGACAGTGGGGAATGGCTAACCAATTCTGATTCATTCAACACATGAGTGCTTCTTAGGTACAAAACACCATTCTGAACATTGTCCGAGGTAAAAAGATAAATAATACCTAGCCCCTTATAATACCTAGCCCCTAACCCTCAAGGATCTTCCAGCTTAGCAAGGGAAATAAAACATGCACACAGATGACTGCAACAAAAAGAAGATAATGATTGCTGCCAGATGTTTGGGGAGAATGAGTAGAGCAAAGAGAGAACACAGAATAAGGCAACATTCAACAGTCAGCCAAGAACTATTTGTTGAGCAGTGGCAAGCTGTGACCTGGAAATGGAAGAGGAGAACATAGATCTTCACATGGGCAGGTGAAAAATCAAGTGTTATTACTTGTAACACAGCTCTTCAAATATATTTTTTGGCACCAAGTGCCTACTAAATAGCCTTAAATTAAAAACTAAATAAGGATACAGTCTCTATCAAATATAGCCTGAGGTACTGATGCCTAAATACTAGGATCACAGTATTTGTGTTCCCAAGGATGCCTTTCTATTGCTTTGCTTCTTTCCCCCTTTCCAAATTAGCTAATGCTGCCTTAACAGGATATCTATTTCACTTGTTCCAGCCTTTTTGATCCAATGTATTGAATAGCAGAATAGGTGAGTTACAAGAGGATATTTTGACTTCAAACAACAGAAATAAAATACTATATAACTGAAAAAAAAGAGGCAATCTTTCAGGCACATGTGGATCCTGGAGTTCACATGTTTTAACCAGGTCCCTTTCTCTCTTCCCCACCCCTTCTTCTCTCTGCCTTTTCTCCTCTCTGTTATCTCTCATTATGGGATTCAAATATTTCCCTGTTTATGTGGGAGCTTCTGGCACAGCTGCGGGCTTATACGCTCGCAGCTCCAGGGCTGGCTGGAAGGGGCGGGCGCATCACAGCATAAGGTTGCACAAGGTGTGCACTTATATAGCAGGGCATCACATCTATGAGTGATGGATGATCACATTGTATACAGGGGTAGCTTCGCATAGCTTTTACATCACTTTTCTTGAAGATGGCAGTAAAATGGTATGTTTTTACAAAATCAAATAGTGTAACATTGTCCAAAAGATATACATAAAGCATTTAGAGGAAGGAGGCTCCTTTTTCTTTTAACTCCGGCACGGATTGTCTATTGGACAGTGGTAACCCTATGTCATCAACCTCGTTACTCCAGCAGAAGTCCAGGGATTAGCCCTGCATAGCTCTTGTTAGCCTCTATTCCCTTCCTTGAACACTGTAGCCAGAAGGTTTTTTTCCTCCTCAAACCTTAAGTATTGAAACCTGGAGGAGGGGCATGTCTGAAAAGAAAACGATGGACTGGACTCTCCCTAGAAGGAAGATAAATGGGTGGCCAACAAGAAAAAAAATAAAATCCTCTGTACCAGGAAATGTTTGAAGTGTTGTTTGGGTATCAAAAAACGGGTGCCCTACACATAAAGCAACAAAGGATATTGGTCTAAAAAGAACACCATGGCCAAAGGTGCATGGCCTATTTCAACAGAGGATTTGAAAGTTAAAAGTTAACCTGCAGGGCTTCCCTGGTGGCGCAGTGGTTGGGGGTCCGCCTGCTGATGCGGGGGACACGGGTTCGCGCCCCGGTCCGGGGGGATCCTACATGCCGCGGAGCGGCTGGGCCCGTGAGCCATGGCCGCTGAACCTGCGCGTCCGGAGCCTGTGCTCCGCAACGGGAGAGGCCACAACAGTGAGAGGCCCGTATACCGCAAAAAAAAAAAAAAAAAAAGTTAACCTGCAAAACATTCAATTCAATTTCATCATTTTACAGATGGGCAAAGTAAAACTCAGGCACAGGAACAGAAGTGCCAAGGTCATACAGGTGGTTGGTGGAAGAGACAACCAACTTCCCAACTTCTGACTTTTTAGGGGTGTGTGTGTGTGCTGTTTTGTTTATGTGCAAGGACATTTTTCTTTAGTACACTAACATTACAACAGAAAGTATAGTCTTGTTTTGGTTTTCTCTGCGCCCTCAATTCTGTATAAGACAGTTTCGCTGCACTCCAACAGAAAGGCTCAGCAAGAGTAGAGACCACCATAAGCAGTACACGTGGGCACCAAGGGCAGATACATTGCCCTTCCTTGTGTAGGAACTAGGGCCACTTGTTGCTTTAATGGGCCAAATTTGGGCTGGACCTGCAGGAGGGGACACCTTTGAAAAACAGCTTCCTAACTGCACTACAACCTGCTCTGGCATCCTGATTCCACTCCCCAAACCCCCCAAATCTTCAGCCAGAAAAAAAAAAAAAAAAAAAAAAAGAATGGATCACTGGATCACTGGATCGATGGGGAGATTTCTGTCTGCTCCTCCTACTGTCACCTCTTTCTTTCTATTTCCTGCCCGAGGAAGCCTGACATCAGCCCAAAGGCATCTCTGGAAATGGGTAGGAGGGAGCCTTACACCTGTCAGCGCCAGAGAAGAAAGTGCGCTCTGCAGAGTTCTCAGTTGTTCCGTCTCTTGCGATGAAAGGAAGAAAAGGAGCGAATCCGCCACAGATTTACTGGAGGCCAGGGTTACTTCATCCGGCTCCGGCCACAGTAACCCCTGAAGACCAAAGATGCATTTCCATTCCCAGCATTTCTTGTTGGCGTCTTTCCCTACAGGCTAGCCCAGTGCCTGGCCCCGGGGAAGTCTCTGCGTAAAGGTTCTTTAGGTCATAAATCAGGCTCCTGTGTGTATGTGTGTTTTTCTTAGGAAAAACTGGCACAGACGAATTAGCAGTAGAGACTGGGGTCTCCCTACTACCCTTCATGCTTGGCAGCATCACCTTCGACTACCTCGCATTCTCCCGGCGCTGACAGCCCCGGCTCCGGACCTCAGGGTTGGAAGCAGTCAGCCCCAGCTAGAACCGCCCTGTCCCGGGCTGATGCTACCCTGCGCCTAGAATGTGCGTGTGGGTGCAGGCGGGCGAGCGAGCGGCTTCTACAGTGAGACCGAAGCAGGAGCTCAGCCTTCGCCTGCGACCTGCAATCCCCAGATTCCCTGGGGACCTCGAAACTCCCAATCGGAGGTACTCCCCCCCCACAGCCGCCCACCCATTCCCTCCCCCCTTACCTCAGCACGCAGCCCCTCCCTGCGTGATGCTGCAAAACCGCGGGGAGGGTGGGCGCTGGGAAGGGTGGGGAGAGACTGAGAGAGAGCGAGGGTGGGAGGGAGTGGGCGGAGGAGGAGAGGGAGCCGAACGCGCATTTAAAGCGACAGCCGTCCTCGCTCTCTCCCCAGTGCTGGGCTGTTGGAGAGCTCGAGCTGCAAGCCACCGAGCGCGAGCTCGAGCGCGGCGCGCTGGCCGGGGAACCCAAGAGCGCACGGCGCCCCAAGCTGGCAGGCGCCGCGGGACCCCCCACCCTCGCCGGCTGCCCTTCCCCGGGCGCCCCTACCCTCCTCGCCCGCCGGAGACCCTGGGCTTCATCGGAGGAGCTCACCCCAAGGGGCCAGGACTCCGGCGGGCCCGCCACCGTCCCCTCCAGTGCCGCCGCCACCGCCGCAGCCGCGGGAGCAGCATGGTCCAGCTGGGGAAGCTGCTCCGCGGCCTGACTTTGATGAAGTTTCCCTGCTGCGTGCTGGAGGTGCTTCTGTGCGCGCTGGCGGCGGCGGCGCGCGGCCAGGAGATGTACGCCCCGCACTCCATTCGGATCGAGGGGGGCGTCACCCTCGGGGGGCTGTTCCCGGTGCACGCGAAGGGTCCCAGCGGAGTGCCCTGCGGCGACATCAAGAGGGAGAACGGGATCCACAGGCTGGAAGCGATGCTCTACGCCCTGGACCAGATCAACAGCGATCCCAACCTGCTGCCCAACGTGACGCTGGGAGCGCGGATCCTGGACACTTGTTCCAGGGACACTTATGCGCTCGAACAGTCGCTCACTTTCGTCCAGGTGCTCATCCAGAAGGACACCTCCGAAGTGCGCTGCACCAACGGCGAGCCTCCGGTTTTCGTCAAGCCCGAGAAAGTAGTTGGAGTGATTGGGGCTTCGGGGAGTTCGGTCTCCATCATGGTAGCCAACATCCTGAGGCATTTCCAGGTAGGGGGGCGCTCCCTCCGGGGCAGAGCGCGCCGTAGCTCCCCGCGCTCATTATCCTGAAGGCTGGCTTGGACTCCAGGGGTGCGGGGTCTGGTCAGCCTTCGCTCATTTCCACCCTGGAGATCCTGCCGAATCCCTCCCACCTCACCCGAGGAGGTACTTTCCCTGCTTGATTCATTTCCCTTCCATCTCTCCCCTGTCCGCGCTCCACTCCATCCGGCTTGACATTCTGGATTTATGGCCCCATTTAGAAGAAACAGTCTCCGAAAAACAAGGCGATGATTTAAATGGGTTTGCATTCGAGTGAAATATGGTTCCAAAACAGGCTTGTAAAAGTGCCGGGCTCCTGTGAGAGCCACCTAGGCGCAAGGAATATGAAAGATGAGAAGACGCCTAGAAACTAGGCATTTCTCAACTTCCCTGCCCCAAGCCGCCCGACAAGCTGCAGCTGCCTTGGAAAATTTCGAGAAGAGCTTAGGGAGGCAGTTCTTAAACCGAAGGCTAGGTCTTCACCTACATTTGGACGTGAATTGCCCATTTCGCTCGGGTTGGATTTCCCGGCCTGTAACCTGTCTCTGCGAGGGCATGGGGCGAAAGGCGTGGGGACTGTCCTCAAGCGGGGAGAAGCCACCCGCAGACGTGCCCCCAGGTGATTTGCTCTGGGCAGTTGTTTGCACCGTCTAAACTGCCTTTGCGATCTGGCCACTGGCAGGAGCCGGGCGATCAGCTTTCTACTCCTGCCAGCTCAGAGCCCGAAGGTGAGCTCATGCTAACTGCGAAACACAATCGCTTTCTCTGCACCCACCCTGTGCCCATCCTTTCCCACGACCTCCCTAACGCAGCCCCCAACCCCAGTCCTGGGTTTTGAGGACGATTCTCAGAGCCAGACAAGAAGGCGCCTGGAGGGAGGCAGTAGGGTGCGCTGAGCAAGGCCGGGCGGTCCTCTAGCTCCGGGTGCAGGCGGGCAACGGCGGAAGATGCGAGGACGGCGGATCGGGCCAGGTGAGCCGTGGGCGGTGCTGCAGTGCTCTCTCACCGCCTGCTCCCGCAGCCTCGGCCCCACGGCTCCTGTGCCGCCCTGGGTATAGATGGATGGCTTCTGGATGAAGAAATTGAGTTTCAGGGTCTGCGTGACTATGGGTTCTCTTGTTTCTCTGTCTTTCTTCCTGTGTGTCTCTCTCCTTGTGTCTCTTTCTCCCTGCTGTTTTTTATTTTTTTGTCTCTCTGTTTTTATGTTCTCCCTTTCAATTTCTGCCTCTCTTTTCCTTCTCTACCCCTATATCCAAGGTTTTTGTTCATCTCTGTCTTGAAGTGATCCTTTCCTAATGCACAGCTCTCTCCCTGCCTGGTAGGACCCAAGCTCAGTTTGTCCCTTCTCCAGATGTTCTGGCTGACCCTTATGCTCCCCGTAGCTAAAAAGTTGGCTCCCTCTCAAGTGCCTTTCCTGAAACATGTTGGGTTTCTGGAGGGGACTCCTTGTGATTCAAGCTGTCACTACATCAGCACCCAGGAGTATGAAGTTTGTGTTTGTGCCAGAAGGAGGGGTGCCTGTCTAAAGCTGCAGCCTGGTATGGCCCCTCTGAGCCTCTGAGCATCTCTAACACCTCTTGAGTATGCCACCATGGAGATCTCTAGATGTTTGCAAGGCCAAAAGTGCTTCTGGGCAGCCTTCACTTTGAGGTAATGCTTTCAGGAAGAGCCTGGGTTGTTGTAAGCAAAACCCAGAAGCACTTCCGTTACCTCTGAGCTTAAACTAGAGAACCTGAGGAGGCAGCGCTGCAGGGAGGATGAGGCCAGAGGTCACCTGAGAACCACAGGGGCAACTCACAGTAGTTTTACTGGAGCTCTGGGGGTTGGAGGCACATTTGCTGTTTGACATTTTAAAAATTATTTTGGTGCCTTCACTTGGAGCTTGGGCAGTACTGCAGATGGGCCTGCCTGTCGAAAAAAGAGTGAAATCTTAAAGTCAAGAGACAGCTTGCCGACTAGGCTGAAGGATTGTGTTTGCTGAAAAAGATTCCAGGGGGAGCTGATTCCTTCTCTGGTGTGTGGATCTGAGGCACTTGCAAGAAAAGAGAGCGCTTGCCTTATGCTTAGTTCCCCCGTTCCCTGGGCTGGGAAGGAAAGGAACTGAATGCCAACATTAGCAGTGTGGGTTGGGACCAAAACCATTCAGAGAAAACACTGTCATTTTCCTCTAATTTGCAAATTGCAGCTATTCATGTTGGATTGAACAGCTGAGGGGAAAGAGCCCCCAGTTTTCACCTGCATTTATTGAGAAGAGGCTGGTAGTAGGAGGGATGCACCAACTTGTAGCTTGTGCTGCAAGCTGGATATAAGCTTGGTGTGAGCATCCTGGTTAACCACTGCCCATGTTCAAATATACAGAGATAGATTCCAACAGTCTCTTCCCATAGCCTTATTTTTGCGTGTGATCTTAGAAGCTCCTGGCATGTAAGTCCAGTCCCCAGTTTCCCAGCCTCTGTAAACCTGCAAAATGAATAGAGAGAAGAGTGGAACACAGACCCATTGTTCAAAGACACAGTCACTTTAGGGAAAGAAGAAAAGAACGGGTAGGTGAATCTTCTCTGGGATTGCAGGGTTCAGCTCAATGAAGACTGTCCTGTATAAAAGAAACTCCTCTAAATGGTTGAATTCTTAGCTCTCCAGAGATCTGAGTTTTCTTTTCCCCAGTCCCTGTGGGTTGCTGTGGGGAATGTGCCAAACCTATCATTTGAGATAAAAATTTAAGGTGAGGTAAGCTTCTAGGCTGGGGGAAGGAAGACTTAGTGACTGAAATGGGGGATGCTAAGCACTGGGGGGCAAGAAGGAACAAGGAGCTAGTAATGGATGTAACAAATGCTGCAGCTGCCAGCAAAGCCTGGATTGAACTTCCTTCCTGAAAATGAGGACCCGGGCAAGAATGACCACTCAGATGTAAACAGTGTCTCTGACTGGGAATTCTCATCTGCCTGCCGGTGGGCCAGAGCTGAGCAAGTCCTTTCTCTCCTCTGTATGCACACTGAACTGGTTAGTAAGTGACATGTCAGAGGACAAGAATCATATTCAGTGGATCTTTCAAATCCAGGAGTTTGAGGCTAATGAAATTAGTGTGTGGCCAGGGCTCTGCCAACTAGAATTAAGTCACTGCAGCCACCCTGCAATGCATTTTCAGCCCGAAGGGAGCATCAGGGAGGAATTTCGGGAGATTTGTTTCTGAGCCTGTACAAAATAATACTCTCCTAATGCTAAGAAAGATTAAATGTAAATTAATATTGACTACGAGTAACATATTTAAAAAATAATCGCCGAGTGGGGGATGGCTTAAAGTGGAGAGATTATATAATATGGTGTCCAAAGAATAAATCTCCCCTGACCACTGTTTCATGGGCTATAAGTAAGATATATTACAATGGAAATTAATGGGAACGTTTTTAGTCAAGGCTTCTCTGCGATTGACTTGAGAGCAAACACTCTGAGAGTATAAATTACTCTTGCTATGTGCTGACTCTGAATGAACAATATTTCATGTGCAGTGACATGGTCTAAGCTATAGACTTGGAATTGAATGGCATCTGTTTCAATTGTTTTGTTCTCTCAAGAGCAACTAGATAGAAAAAAGTGGTCAATTTGACCCCTGTGGGAGCGTGTTGCAAATCTAAACCTGTGTCCCTCATACCATAAATGAAATACATTTGTAAATTTGTAAGTGTTTTCCTTCTGTTCATTGATGCTTGAGTATAATCTCAAACTTTGGGAGCAACACTTTATACATAAGTACTTGGTTTTCTTCCTTTTTTCTTTCTCTTTCTCCTCTCTCTGTTTCTCTCTCTCTCTCTCTCTCTTTCTCCATCTTATGTAATTGGATAGAACTGGGCACCTAGGATGATGTGGTGTTACTATAGTGGGATTTTTTTTTTTTTTTTAAATCAACTCTAACTTACCCTTTTAAAAATTTCATAAATACAGGTGTCGGTGCCATTTGGAATAGTCTCTATAACAATTTGTCTCCACATTTACTGTGTTTCAGCAGATTTACCTAACAGATGGTGAGTGGGCAATTTGTAAAGGGGCATTTTTTGTTTTGTTTTGTTTTTTTTAAGGGGCATTTTTTTAAAAGAGCGGAGAGGGAAGGAATTAGAGACAGGCACATACTATATTTGAAGTTACCTCCACGTGTATTTTATGTATGTATACCCATACAATTAAGAAGTCTTTGGATGTTTTATCTTCAAGAATAATTCAGATAATGGATTACTTGAATATCATAAACATTTAGGGTTTAACAGATTTGTTACATATAGACGTTGTATCATGGATTTAAAAGACCATAGCCAGCGGGCAGCGGCGGGCGGAACGACCGAGGGGCGGCGCGGGCTGGGCGGCGGGTGCGGGGGTCCGTGCTTCCGCGTGGTGGAGGGCTGGGGTTCGCCGGAGACGCCGGGTTGCTCCGCGTTGCCAGGTTACCGAGAGCGTGCCCCGCGCCCGCTCTTCCGCCCGGGCCGCCCTCGGCGCCGCCTGAGCCGTGGTGCGGGCTGCGTGGGGCGTCGGTTCCGCGGAAGCCTGGGTAGGGCGCTGCGTGCGGGACTCTCGTCGCTCGTGGACGGGGCGCGAGCGCGCGGGGGACGTAGGGCGCCGACCTGGGGCTCCCCGGCGCTCCGGCTCCGCTCAGGGCGCCCGCTCAGGGGCCTCCGGCGCGAGGCCCCCTTTCTGGTCAAGATGGCGGCGTCCAGGCGGGCGGCGCCGAGGTGAGCTGGAGCTGGGCCCGGAGAGGGACGAGTCTGCCAAGCCCAGGACTTGGACCCCGGGCTGGTCTCCAGTCTCCCGGGGAGCGGCAGGTGAGTGGGTGCGGCCGCGCGTAGGTCCTTCTCGTGGGGTGGTCAGCTCTCCGTGCGTCCGCAGACTTCTTTCCTCTGATAGTCAGATCTGGGGTGGCCCAGGTTGGAGGCGAGGGTGCTTGATTGGGGAAACCTGAGGGGTTTAAGGACTCTGTTGGGATCGTTTCAGACCCCAGCAAGAAGCTGAGCAATTTTCTCCTGACTCTCTTCCCGGCTAAGTTTTCTCCCTTCTCTGAAGACGCTAGCTTTTCTGAATCACTTTGTTACCCGGGGGGATACAGTTGGTGGTCCTGACCGTGGAACGTAGGACCCGGCGCGGGGAAGCCTGAGCTGGTTCTAGTTACTTTGTTTGCAAAGCACTTGTCTTGTCTTTGGAATCTTTGTGTATGTAACCAACGTTGGGAAGAGCCAGCGTTTTCTCCTCCAAAACACTGCGAGGGGTAACTTTATACGTAAGAAACAAGTGGGCGTTCACATCCATTCCTTTTCCAACCACTGAGCCTTGGTTGTGTTTCCTTTCTTTAAGTTTGTCTCGTTTTGAAGTGATAACAAAAACAAACAAAAAAGACCATAGCCAATTACACAAAGTATACTCTAGTCTCAGTCCTGCCATTAATTAGCTATGTTACCTTAAGTCATTTAATTTTTCTGGGCCTCATTTTTCTCATGTGATGTTTTTTCTTTGAAAAAGTATAGTTTCTAGAAGTCTCTACTCTCTGTGTCACAGTTCAGCTTGGAGAAAACCTGTTCTTATCCAAACTCCATGACATTGTATTTCCAGCTCCAACTTTGGACTTTGAGTGAGTTGGGGGCAACTCTTTAAGGATATTTTCACACAGCTTTTTAAGTTAATATCAGTCTAGCTGACTTGTCATACTCAGACTTTCTCCCATATTCTTTTACCAGTGTGTTCCTTAGTCATATATATAAAGACTGTTGTGGGAAAAAAGACCTCCTGGGTCAGCTTACTGCATGGTCGTCGACACAGGGCAGGGAGTAAGATTCTGTGGATTTTACAGAAGCAGATACAGGTTTCATTATCCATGTCCTCTCCCCTTTCATCTTACAAAAACAGCAGGCTTTTCTTGGAGAACTGCCAGATAATGCCATCCTGCCTCCTCACGGGCCCCGGGGATGAGTCTCCCAGGGACTGAACTCCAGTAAAGCAGGTGATTGGCTCATGCGTAGGCATCTGACCTCGGCTAAGTCTATCAGACTCCTCCCCAGGACTTTTCTCTCAGAGAAAAATGGAAGAATTGTCTTTTCTCTCTGGAATTTCTAAGCTGGGGAGATACGACTCTGGGACTCCCAGTTAGCATCCAGCACAAGAAGAGACTTTCTGTAAAATAAAGTCTTGCAGAGGTAAGCAGGGCTGAGCGATGGAGAGAGAGCTGGAACCCTGCTGATACTCTGGAACTTCCAGATCCAACTGTATCTGAATATGGCTGCATCCCTGAATTTCTAGTACTTGTTTGTTGAGGTTGTTGTTGTTGTTGGGTTTTTGTTTTTAAATTTCCTTTGACTATTTTGAATTTGTTTTCAGTAATGTGCATTTGAAAGCATCATAGCTAAAAGAGCTAATTTCCTACATTAATGTCAGGTTTGCTGACTGGCATTCCTTAAGTGAAAAATAATATCCGCTATTTTCTTTAAATAAAATCCTTCTAGCTCAGGTTTGAGATATTCAAAACTCTGCCTCCTACCCCCCTCTTTTCCAACATTTACTATATCACCTTGAAGCATTTGTGACCACATCTTTCCCATCTAGACGCAGTTGAGAGAGAGAGCAAAGACTTCTGATATAAACTGCAACCTATACGCCTCCTACCTGGAAGCTTTAGAACATACTTGATTCTTGTCATTAAAGCAAATCTTTTGTTGTTGTCTCCAGGGCACAGAAGCATTTTCATGGCATAATCGAGTACAAAGTACATTAAGCCTAACTCTACTTCTCACCCTCTTTTACTTTAAATAGGCAGAAAAGAACAATCTCAAACACATTTTCCCAACAAATAAAATACATATACGATTATGTTTAGAAGACGTTTATGCAACATATAGTTAGACTGATTAATTAATGGACCTTTCGCCAATTGGCACAGTAAATATATATGTTCAATGTGCTTAATTAAAAAGAAGACAATAACATATTTTTACAGGTTAATTATCTGAGAAGAGTATTGTGCCAGCACACTTGATGCTACAGTATTTCATGTTTGACAGGTAATCTTCTTTCAATTATATTTACTGCTAAATGTTTCTTGGATCAAGCTATTAAATTATAAGGTCAAAAGTAAAATGATATGAAATTACAATGAAAAGGGACACATATCCCACTTTATGAGAATAGAAGTTCTGATTTCTTTTCAATACTACTAGTAGTGACCACAGTACTAATTTGAGCCCTTACTATGAGCCCCTGTGCCCATATACATTTAGTTCTTACAGTAGTTCTGCAAAGGGCATATAATAGTCCACACTGTAAAGCTGAGGAAAGTGCTTCTCATAGCTGAAAGTCACATAGCTGGTGAGTGGCAAAGTCTAGATTCAAACTTAGAGTCGTCTGACAATGCCCAGGTTGTTGACCACTATGTACACTGCTCAATTGTTGCACCAATAAAGAAGTGCTTGAAATAATTATAGATTTGCCTACCCTGAAACTGCAGTGATTTAAAGACATCAAAGTTGCCAGTTACTTAACCACATCTGCTTACAGTAAGAAATCACATTTTATTTCATTTCTAAAACAAGATTAATTCTGCAGGCCCATAGAAACTTGAGCACACAAATCCTACCTCCAAATGAAAGATGCTTGTTTTCCACTATTCAACAGATGGCCCTGTACAGAGGCAATAAATATATAGTAGAATTTTCATTCAAATAAATGAGAAGAGAGGTTTCTTCTTGTCCTGATTCAGTGCCCATCATTATGGATTATGATGGCTCTTCCCAAACCTTACTTCATTCACTCCACTCTTTCTACAAAACTCCAGTAATGGAATCCATCATTCAGATATATGTGCAAAGCGAAAGGACTGTATTAATACAGTTGCTGAAAGTCAAGTTGATAGAGCACAGGAAATAGATCCTAATACATGCAACATTAATGTTTGTGTGGGCCTTGGAGTGAGGGGTAGAAGAATTTTCAGTTTAATGGAATATTTTGCCTCTTGCTATGAAAGTGTGGCTTAATAGTCTTGTAATTGGTCATTTACAGAATCCTCCATCTCTGGGTTTCATGCTTTCTTTACTCTGCAGCTGTCGATTCCTTCTCTTGTTCTGGATGGAAGATAGCAACGAAGCCACTTCAAAGGGCTCAGCCTGCCTTTTTGTGTTATTGTTTAGATGAAGATATTTCCATTTATTAAAGCACACTATTTAAACATTTTTATCATGTTTCAAACTTGACTGTGTTCTGAAGGTGTGAGCACAGGCAGACATAATGGGGGATGTTTTCCAGGAGAGAACATACCCTTATCAAAGGAATTATCAGAATTTTCATGTATGGATTGAGAATCAAATTCTGGAGTTAGACCTGAATTTAAATTCATACTCACAACTTATTACCAGTCTCATCTTGATCAAACAGTTACCACACTTCTCATCAATTTCCTTATCTTTGAAAGCGGAATAAGAGAAGTATGCCTGGTGGAGTTACACATAAAGCTCATCTGATAGAATATTCATAAGGATTTTGCACAAAATATACATGGAAATATTTTAGCACCGAGTTTAGCATGCGATTTGTCTTCAATACATTTAAGAGCTATTATTTTATTATTATTATGCTATCATTAAATATCACTATTACTTAAATGTCATTATTGCTAAAATTGCTGTAAAACTACCGCAATAACCCATGATGAATTCCCCTCTTCTGTTTCCTTTGTTTAAATGGAAAATATATATATAAATCTAGACAGAGAACACTTTAGTGATCCTATTCAGTGGAGTGAGAATTTCCATGGCACCGATTAAAACAAATCCTGAATTGCATGGACTTAAGATAGCAGAGAGGGGCTTCCCTGGTGGTGCAGTGGTTGAGAGTTCGTGACCCGATCCGGGAAGATCCCACATGCTGCGGAGCGGCTGGGCCTGTGAGCCATGGCTGCTGAGCCTGCGCGTCCGGAGCCTGTGCTCCGCAACGGGAGAGGCTGCAACAGTGAGAGGCCCGCGTACCGCAAAGAAGAGAGAGAGAGAAAAAAAAAAAAAAAAAGATAGCAGAGAGGCTAAGAGATTTGAAGTTAGACGTCCCCAAGTGTGAATTCTACTGTGACCCTCTTCTAGCTCTAGAACCTTGAGGAAGTTACTTAAACTTTCTGAGCTTTACTACTAGTTTCCTCATCTGTATCTTTTTCAGGACTACTTATCAAGCATCTTCCTGTTCTCTATGCTTGGACTATCAATGAATAAGTTAGACAAGAGCCTTTGCCTGCGTGCTCCTTCTTGCATGCTTTCTCCCTCCTTACACTCTCGTGTGGAAACGGATGTTATAAATAAATTCTATGCTTTGTCACAAGTTGATGGGCGCTACGGGTTAAGGAAAAGGATGTGAAGTTCACTGAAGAGGCTTGGGTTGGGAGTGCTGGAGGAGTGTACAGGTAGGTTCTGATTTTAAATAGGATAGTCAGGGTGGATTTTATAAGTTGACATTTGAGCAAAGACTTGAAGTGAGGGAGTTGTCAGAATGTATGATGGGGAGACCACTCCCTGGGAGCAAGAATAACCAGTCCCAAAACTCTAAGGCAGAAATATGCCGGGCAGCTTGGAGGAATATCAAGGAGGCCACCGTGGCTGACTTAGTCAGTGGGGAGGAAGAGACAGCAGGAGGGCTGGAGGTCGGATTTGTGATGGGATGGATTGGGTAAGCCCTGGGAGGCCATCACATGCATTGTGTCTTTTACTCTAAATGTAGGCAGCCAGGGGCAGGATTTTAGCCGAGGTGTGGCATGAACTGTCTCTTGTTTGAAAAGCATAACTCCATCTGTGGCCTTGAGGATGTGGGGAGAGAGTGGAGTCAGGGAGAATCTCGGGAGGCGACTACAGGATCCTCGAGGTCTATGTTGGTGGCCTGCACCAGGCTGCTAGCGGCTGGTAATTCTCAGAAGTGGCACATTGGGAAGGTTGTGACAGCATTTCGTGGTAGCTTGAATGCAAGAATGGAAAGGAAGAGGGGGTCAAGGGTGAATTCGAGACTTAGGGCCTGGGGAACTGGAAAGGTGTGGTTACTGTCACCTAAGATGGAAAAAGTTTGGGGTAGAGCATGTTTGGGGGATTAAAGACCAGTTTTGGAGGTATAAGATTTGAGATGTTTTCGTGACGTCCAAGTAGAGATGCTGAGTACACAGTTGGATACACAAGTCTGCAGTTCTGAAGAAAGGTCTAAACTAGAGATACACTTTAATACAATGGAGATATTAAGAATAATTACATGGAAGCGCTATTTTAAAGATAAAATGAAGTAATGCAATTAGCACTCTGTCTTCTCAAAACATTTAATAACTGTTAGCTAAAATAATTACCTGAAATGAAAAAATACCTATAGTTTGTTTTGTTGTTTGCAGTAAAAGTGAATAAAATGTCACAATTATTTTAATAGTATTTGTGACACAGTAGTTTTAGTTAAGACACCATGACTACAAACATTTACAATAAACCTTTCAGTCTCCTACTTTTCACTCTGATAGGGTACTTGGAACCATATTTTGTAAGGTTTAAGTTAGTTGTCATAGGGTACCTCTTTAATTAGAAGTAATTCTGAACTGTCTAGTTCCATGCAGTTTTATATACATATATGTATAATTATTATTTTATGATTTATCAAACTCAGTTGAAAATTTGCATCACTGATACACATTAGAATTTAAGCATTTGCCCAGGTATTCAAGGAAAAAAATGTACTTGTCTTGTAATTTCCATAGGGGTACTTACTTTCACATCTTCCCTTCACTTTGCAATCGAAAACATGGCAGGGGAAATATTATCTTACTGGTCTTTGAGTTCCCCTTAGCTATCTGCAAGTCCTTGAACAGCCTTTGTGGCTTAACCAAAATTCTCTTCCATCTTCATTCCGCTAACAGATATTGGTCTAAGCATGTACTTATACTAAAAAATGCATGACCACGTTGTCTCTACACATCTATAATTTTATGTTAACACTATCATTATGTAAGCTATACTTTAATTGTAATTATAACAGATTTTATGTCAACACATCCATTTCTAGTGTTCATCTGGCGTTCAAGGGGAGAGCAGCATGTCGTAAATTTTATCAAAATATAACATCTGAAGAATAGAACAGAGGGTAATTGTGTAATTCTGTATTCACTCTAATTAAGTTCAGTGGAGTTGGCATAATAGAATTAAGATGAAAAAAAAAAAAGACATTGAGGTACCACGGCTCCCTCTCCTAACACACCCTTTTTGTATCCGAGAGCAGAGACTCAGCACCTTTCTGTACAGAAATGGAGACAGGAAGAGGCCAGAGGATGAATGACAGGAACGAATGAGGTGGAACTTTGAAGAGCAACATGGAAATGAAATACTTCTTTTGTATTTGGTAGGTGGGGAAAATGTACCAGCGTGTATGCCTACTGGGACCATGTTTTCCAGAACAGTTAAGCCCAGTGTCAACTGTGCTGTCCCACCTTCCTCGTAAGTAGGAACATACTGTTACTTGAATCTTTGCTTCCTGTTTCTTGATACCTGGTTGAGAAGATTATCACAGGAACTGCATCTTGTTAGCAAATACACTGTTTTGAAATGATTGACACTCACTGAAGAGTGGCAACTCCAAGCTTGCTCTCTCTTGATCTTGGACTGTTTAAGTCTGGAGTGCAGGAGTGGGTTATGGGGAAAGACCATTGGAATTCTTATGTCTTCAGCATAATGGTTATAGCATAATGGTTAGGAGTGTAGGTGCTGGTTCAAATCTCTGCTTTCCACTTGCTAACCATATGAGCTTGGGCAATTTACCTGATTACCTGAACCTCAATACTCCTGCCTATAAAATGATGTTAATAATATTTCATCCCCATAGACTTGTTTTCAATGTTAAAATGAAGTCACTTACACCAAGCACTTAATACAATGCCTAGAGCATAGTAAAGTCTATTATTATTACTATTACTACTACTACTACTATTATTATTATTACTATCACGATGCCAGGTGCTATTTTTCCTATGCCTTATTCCATTATCTTCTGCCCTGTCCCTCCATTTCTGTCTTGTTTCTGTACAAGGGTAGGTTTGTCACAGAGCATTTTCTTTCCCTAGTGTCTGACTCTTAGTCATCAAGGTGACTGGTCCACGACCCGGCATTCATTGCTGCTCGTTGAAGCAACCCATTTTGAGAAGGGGAGTTGGATATTGATGCCAAGTTGGGTCAAGGAGAGAGAATTTTCTCTCTTCTGCACTCAGAGAGCTAAGTGAAATATTCAGGCCTCAGAAGGAGAATCAGGCAAAGGGCAACATGCTTAATTTCATACCTTAGTGATTAAGAACAAGTCAGACAGGCTGGATTTGAACTCATTTCCGTCATGTACTGACAACGGGATCTTAGGTGCTTTTGTAACCCGTCTGAGGCTCAGTCAACATCTGAAAGAGACGAATAACATTATCAGGACCTAGCGTATAGCCTCGTTGTAATAAGTGAGTAAATCCTTTTAAAACGTTCAGCACGTTGTTTGGCATATAAACACTTAATAAAATTTAGCTTCTTTGACTACTACCGCTGCTAATATTATTAAGTAGCTGAGCAGATCCGAGGCCCATTTTTTTCTTAGATTGCACATAATCATTTGGACAACCAGCTCACATTGATCAACCGTTGCTTATATATAAACGCCCATGAACCCAAAGGTGCTTTAACTCTCTCCCAGTCAGAGCCTGTTCTGGGGGCAGAAGCAACACCGGCACTACCCCCGTCATCTTTGCCTTTATTGTCACTACACTGGCCTGCCGTACTGAGCACTTTCTGCTTGCCAGGCACCAAATTTAGCCCTGCGTATGCACTATATCATATAGTTCTCACACTCAGGTGGGAGACATTATCATCATCCCCAATTTTCAGATAAAGACGCCGAGGTGTTGGAAAGGTAAGAAACTTGACCCACAGCAAGAGATGGAGCCGGAGTATTCAAACCCTTCTCTCTGACCTCAAGAACCCTTAAATATTAGCATACTACTACATCCTGGTAAGAAAATCTGCTTCCAGCCACTCTGGTGAGAGTAGAAATGATTCTCAGTCCCCACATTCCTCTATTGCCCATGCCACCCTAGCCTCAGGACTAGGGGGGAAAGGAAGTGATCTCTTCAAAGAGCAGCCAAAGGGAACCTACTCCCTTCTGCCTTTTCATAATCAACTAACCAATATTTTATTTCCTTCTTAAGAGTCCCCACATGTTCCTTTTGGTACTTAGCTTGGCCTTTTAGAATTCTGACATTCTGTACGTGACTCATCCACTGTATTTCACGTTAATTTATTGAGGTCAAGTATAGGGTCTTACTCATCCTGAAGTCCAGTTACCCCCTGTCACATCTAACTCTGTTCGTTTCTTCTTGTAGGACATCTGCAGATATTTATTTGAATTTTGTTGAATTGTTCTCATCAATAGTACATTAAAAGTTATACAGAAAGTGCTTTCTTATAAGGAAAACCGTCTAAATAGATTTCTAGCTCTTTACTTTTTATAGCACTATTGTAGAGATTATAGATCTCCAGGTAATATTCTTTAGATTGAGTTCTTCATATCATCTTATTTTTACATACAATGATAAATCTGAATTTTCTCTATCAAACCTCCAAGACTTCACTGGCTTGTAAGTTAGCTTGTTGATTATGTGTTGTTGACTTTTCCATTTACAATGATATTTGATCCTGGTAAGGATGGGGCTGGGTGGGAAGGTACATCTTAGGGCCATAAATTGGTTTTGTAGAGAACTAACATAAAGATCTAAAGTCTCATCATATTTCTGCAGAACTCATGAATCATTTTATTATAATTCCGTTCGTTCAGGGAGTATAACACCATTTTCAAATTGTTATTCCTAATTCGTTCATCTTCTCTTCCTTAGTCTTAGTGAGAAGAGAGCAGGCTGAATGGAAGAAAGTCATTATGACCACTGGGGCCACTAGGGTAGGCATCAGTCCCAGAGTTTTGTTTTCATCTCTCCACTATTAATATTGGCTAATGTCTTGAGTGCTTACTTGGTGCAAATTACTTAGCCGACCATGGCAAATGGATTGTGTCATTTCATCCCCTGATAGTCATCCAATTAATGTATGTATTAGTATGATATCCCATAATGCATACATGGAACAGAGCCTCAGAAGTAGTTATTTGCTCACCAAAATATGGTAGATGTGGAATTTGGACTCAGGTCTGATAGACTCCTAAGTCACTCCTAGTGATTTTTACCACTAAATTAAAGTTGTATACCTCTGGAGAGTAGATAGTTTCTAAAATTTCCTCAGCTCTAACGTTTTATAATTAAATTTTTGTCTGATGGCAAGCTTAACAGTTACGATGGGTAGGAAGGAATGCCAGCCTGTTGAATGGAATTTCCCTGAAATAAGCCTGTTTTATGACACCAGTTCACTCATTCATTCACTCAGCATGTATTGAATTTTGCTCTGTGCAAAGGCATTTTAGGCATCACAGTGGAGTGAGCGCCCCTTCCATAGACTCTCCTGCAGCACTCAGAGAAGTCTTGGACTGGTTTGCCTGTTATGGAATGGGGCTTGGTGATAGAAGCCTGGTTTGTCCTCCACTGATGAAACTAAGACATACTCATATGAGTTTATAGGCATCTTGAAGCCGTGGGATAGTAACACACATGAATCTTACCATTTTTGCCTGAGATTAATGATATAAAGGCTTTGGATTTGGGTATGGAAAATGGGTGCAATTATGGGTGTGTTGGTTCTACATATATATGGACATCACGTGTCATCAGCCTGTAGCTACCTGCCATTCCTCACTACTCCTTCTTTTCACAAACCAAACAAGTACCTTCTTATCTCTCCTGTGGATAAGCTCTTGACAGTGGCACTAGGGCCTCCCTCAATAAGTACATCATTGGCTAAACCAGTGGTTTCTCAGATATGCTCATTGAACAACCCTTAAGGTGGATTGACATTCCACTGCCTAGAATAGAATATGGTGTTCTTTAGAAATCGGGGGGGGGGGGGGATAGGCCACCAGATGTACTGTCTTTAATTTAAATTGTTTATATATATATATATATATATATGAACATTTGTTATATATGTGTATGTATACTTGTTCATATGTATGAATGATTTAAAATTGAAGAGATTATATATATACACACACATATATATATGTATATTTAAATTTTGGCTTCTGTTAGCAAATTAAATTATTAGCAGATCCATACTGCAGGGAAATAACCAATCAGATTTCATTCAATAGCTTGCTTTTTTGTAGATTTATGGTTGTGATTTTATATCTGCAGGTATGTTTGCTGAAGAAAATATTTCTACCACTTTACACAAAATTAAATTCATTTAATACCAATGCGGCATGTCTCAAATGTCTTAATACAGTTTTAATCTTTAATCGCATCAGAAGTATGGAATTAGAAACATACCCCAAAATCATTTGAAGATATAATTACTTTCATTTCCCTTATACTTTTGAGACTTTTGAAAAATAAGTATTTAGTTGTACTTACCTGTTTCTGTCTCTCTAAGGATAGCAAACACTGAAACACAATTCTTTTTAAAAGTCAATATTAAAAATATATTGTCCAAGATGATCAAAACTAAGGAAGTGGCAAAGAAATTCAAAAATTTAAACTTTCAAAGGGTGCTTTTTTTGTGAATGTGTAGTACTTGTTCTTCTGAAGGAATTAATCTTTTTAAAAATTTAATTAACTTATTTTTTATTGAAGTATACTTGGTTTACAGCGTTGTTTTAATTACTGCTGTGCAGCAAAGTGACTCTGTTATACATATGTATATACATTCTTTTTCATATTCTTTTCCATTATGGTTTATCACAGGATATTGAATATAGTTCCCTGTGCTATATAGTAGGACCTTGTTGTTTAGCCAGTCTATATATACCAGTTTGCATCTGCTAATCCCAAACTCCCAGTTCATCCCTCTCCGACCTGCTTCCCCCTTGGCAGCCACCAGTCTATTCTCTATGTCTCTGATTCTGTTTCTGTTTCATAGATAGGTTCATTTGTGTCATATTTTAGATTCCACATATAAGTGGTATCATGGTATTTGTCTTTCTCTTTCTGACTTACTTTGCTTAGTATGATAATCTCTAGTTGCATCCATGTTGCTGCTGCAAATGGCATTATTTCATTCTTTTTTTATGGCTGAGTAGTATTTCATTGTATATATGTACCACATCGTCTTTATCCATTCATCTGTTGATGGACATTTAGGTTGTTTCCATGTCTTGGCTATTGTGAATATTGCTGCTGTGAAGATCAGGGTGAATGTGTCTTTTTGAATTATAGTTTGGTCTGGATATACGCCCAGGAGTGGGATTGCTGGATCATATGGTAGGTCTATTTTTAGTTTTCTGAGGAACCTCCATACTGTTCTCCACAGTGGCTGCACCAACTTACATTCCCACCAACAGTGTTGTAGGAGGGTTCCCTTTTCTCCACACCCTCTCCAGCTTATGTTATTTGTAGACTTTTTAATGATGGCCATTCTGACTGGTGTGAGGTGGTACCTCATGGTAGTTTTGATTTGCATTTCTTTAATAATTGGCAGTGTTGAGCATCTTTTCATGTGCCTATTGGCCATCTGTATTTCTTCTTTGGAGAAATGTCTCTTTAAGTCTTCTGCCTATTTTTTTCATTGGGTTGTTTGCTTTTATTGTCATCAAGTTGTATGAGCTGTTTGTATATTTTGGAAATGAAGCCCTTGCTGGTCGCATCATTTGCAAATATTTTCTCCCATTCTGTAGGTTGTCTTTTCATTTTGTTTATGGTTTCCTTTGCTGTGCAAAAGCTTGTAAGTTTGATTCGGTCCCCTTTGTTTATTTTCATTTTTATTTCTATTGTTTTGGGAGACTGACCTAAGAAAACATTGGTATGATTTATGTCAGAGAATATTTTGCCTGTGTTCTCTTCTAGAAGTTTTATGGTGTCATGTCTTATGTTTAAGTCTTTAAGACATTTTGAGTTTATTTTCGTGTATGGTGAAAGGATGTGTTCTAACTTCACTGGTTTATATAAGGCTGTCCAACTTTACCAACACCACTTGCGGAAGAGCCTGTCTCTTTCCCATTATATATTCTTGCCTCCTTTGTCAAAGATTAATTGTCAAAGATTAACTGAGGTGTGTGGGTTTATTTCTGGGCTCTGTATTCTGTTCCATTGATCCATATGTCTGTTTTTGTGCCAATACCATGCTGTTTTGATTACTGTGACTTTGGAGTACTGTCTGAGTCTGGGGTGGCTATGCCTCCAACGTTGTTCTTTTTCTTCAGGATTGCTTTGGCAATTCTGGGTCTTTTATGGTTCTGTATGAATTTTAGGATTATTTGTTCTAATTGCGTGAAAAATGTCATGGATAATTTGATAGGGATCGCATTAAATCTGTAGATTGCTTTGGGTAGTATGAGCATTTTAACAATATTAATTCCTCCAACCCAAGAACATGAGATGTCTTTCCATTTCTTTGAATCATCTTCACTTTCCTTTATTAATGTCTTACAGTTCTCAGCGTATAAGTCTTTTGCCTTCTTGGTGAGGTTTATTCCTAAGTATTTGATTTTTGGGGTTGTGATTTTAAAAGGCATTGTGTTTTTACATTCCCTTTCCGATATTTCATTGTTGGTATAAAGAAATGCAACCAATTTCTGTATGTTAATCTTGTATTCTGCTACCTTGCTGAATTCGTTTATCAGTTGTAGTAGTTTTCATGTAGAGTCTTTAGGGTTTTCTATATATAGTATCGTATCATCTGCATCTAATGACAATCTTACCTCTTCCTGAAGGAATTAATCTTGAAGTTCTACTAAGACTTTTGGGATACCTGTTTTAATGAGCCACCACTTCCTGCCTGAGATTGCACTATGCACCAGAGATTCTAGAATTAGCATAATAAAACTAATAATGCAAACAACAGCAACAAATCTTCACAAACCTTCCTTGCAAGGAAGTAAAGTCCACTGGAAAAACAGACAAGTGAAACACACATTCAAAATGGCAGTGATTCTCAAACATTTATGTGCTGAAAAATCATGACAAGCATGATACCCAGGGCAATTACTAGACCCCTTCTCCAGCTGGTCAGGTGTAAGGTCCTGTAACTCTATTTTTGGTGAATGCCTCCAGGAGAGTCTGAGACAGATGTTCTCAGTTGTCGTCAACCTTTAGTGTGCATCAGATTTGCCTGAGAATATTGTTAAAACACAGATTGCTGGGCTCCAGTGCCAGAGTTCTAACCAGTTCCCAGGTGTGGCTGATATTGCTGGCCCAGGGACCACATTTTGAGAACCACCTTTCAAAACTCTGCAGTATGCGGTTGTGTGTGTTGTGAATGAGACGGGCCCAGAGAACCAAAGGAGGGCAAAGGGACTCTGCCCTAAATTAGTCAAAGGTAACAATAGCAGCTAGAATTGATTGACCCAAGAAAAAATTATAAGAACTTTACCTGCATTTGCTCATTTAATCCTTTCAGTGAGGTACATAGGTGCTACTTAGTGTTCCTCTTTTACAGGGGTGTCCAGAGAAGGTAACTACTTTGCCCACGTCCTAAACTGGTAAGTAACAGATTAAGAATTCAAGTCTAGGAAGTCTGATTCCAGAGCCCACACCTCTACCCTTTCTGCATGTAGAGAGGAGTAAAGGGTTGTCAGTGAAGCCTTCCTGGGGGCCCTGGCCTCTGAGTGTAGATAGAAGGATGAGTGGACATAAAGATCATTATTTGTGTGTGGTGGGGGTAGGGGAGGAAGAATGAGGGCTTCCAGAAGAGCCCGCCCTCCCCATACATCTGCTATAAGCAAGTCTGATGATCAGGAGTCCGGAACATGAGTATGACTATGGGATACTGAGAAGGGTTCTAGAACCCTGAGGTTAGAGTTCTGGATCAGTTAGTAGGTAACAGAAAGTGAATGAGTGATTTACCTTACTTTCCACGGGTAGCAGGAAGTTTGGAGATAGTCCCTCTAGCGTTAGTCCAGCTGCTGAAGGGCATCACCAGGGGACTGGGTTGCTTCGCTCTTCCAGCTTCCACGTCTCTAGCACGTCCACATAGCTTCAAAGTGACCCCAGAATCTCCAATAGTGTTCCAACAATTTGGGCAGGAAGAAAGAAAAGGAAAAAAAAAAGAAATTAAGTAAGAAAAAAAAGACAGTGTCTAACTCAGAGAGCAAATTTTTTACCACAGATGGTCAGCAGACTTGCACTTAGATCTCATCAGCTCGGATTTTAAACTGGCCACCTTAGCCTTAAGGATAATGGGGTCTCCTAAACCAGGGCTCTGATAGTAAGGAATAAGGAGAGAGTGGTACTGATTAGCAGTGCCTGCTGTCCCAAACAAATATCCCCAAACTATTTTTTTTTTCAAACTATTTTTTTTATCCTATATTTTACTTTAAAGAATGGAGGGGAAACATTATGTATCTGTAAATAGCCTTTTAGAAAGGGTACAATTATATAGTTATACAACCCTCTGGAGGGCTCCTTTCTTCTAAAATCTCTTTAAAAACTGTTCAAGGTTAAGGACATTTTTATCTTAATTTAGTAACTTGCAGTCGATTATCTTGGAATGACATCCTCTCTCTGCAGATGTTCTATCAGGCTTTAGAAAATTCTAGAAGTGGACAGAGAAGTGTTATGGTACATGTATTTGCAATATGCACGTCTTTGAAATGAAATCCATTTAGGGACCAAAAGGCATTTCATGTCTTTGCTATACATTTTCACATATTTGCCTTTCCAGAATTCCTTTGAGCAAATCTGTCAGATGTAACTCATCCGTTTCTCCCATCTGAATTCTTTATTACTAAACATTCTTCAGTATGCTCTCACTCCCCTCGGTGAAAGGCGTTTCTCTGGGTCCTCACCCTTCTCATCTCATATGTGAATGCGTATCTTAAACTGAGGCAACAGTATGCTATGACTTCTCCATAACTTGAAGAACCCGTCTTTGTGGGAAAAAAAGTAGACTTACTAACTTAAAAGGTAAAATGCGCGCAATGTTTCTGAGAATTAAAAACTAAGATAAAAACATAAGCAATGGAAAAAACTTACAGTGGATCCTTTTCAAAGACTTTATTTTACAGAGAAGGCAACTGAGGTTTAAAGAAAAACTGCGTTAGTTAAACACTAAATAATAAACCTTAAACCTCAGTGGAGCAACACATGGACAGTTCATTTCTCACTCACTCAGGAGTGTAGTATGGACTTTGGTGGTCTGAGGGTCAGTTTTCTGCTCAGTTATTCAGGGACCCACCACCTTCATCAAGTGGCTCTACGTTTGTCCTAAAAAGGAAAGGAGAGAGGAAGCTGCAAGCTACAATTATCAACTCGTTATCCTTCAGACATAAACTCTTCAGATCACCTCTGGTCACATTCTTTGGGATAGAACCATACCCAGATGCAAGCGGAGATGGAGAATGTTGTTCCTATCTTGGTCCTAGTGATGCCTCTACAGGCTGGAGGAGCTAATTAAAGTGTAGTCAACAGCTCGTTGTTTCTGCCACAATGAGTGATTAGCCTAAGACTGTGGATAAATTATGTGTGTGTGTCACATATACATATGATACACACAAACATATATATGTGTGTGTATATATACATTTTTTAGCATGAGTTGACACATGGGGCTTCTGCCGTACCAAAAGAGTACAAACTGCCTCTTTTTGCTTTTTCTTAATTGAAGTTGACTGCTACTATCTATTTCCCTTCATTTTGCTACCTCCCCCCCGCCTTTCAGTATTATATGAAAATTCTGAAAGAAATAATTTCAAAGTTTCCAGTGCTTTTAAAGGTAATAGAATACTCAGACCTTAACAATTTTCCTGTGTGAAACTTTTGCCAGACTAAAATAGTTAACTTATGAAAAGTAAATTTAGATTGATACAAAAGAGAAAATAAGCTGATTTTTTTTTTTTTTTTTTACACAAATACCCTGAGCCAGGGTGGAAAATAAATGGAAAACTGGAGGAATTTAGATCCTTTTGTTGTAAATTTAAATATTTTTAATTGTAAAAATAATACAGGCTCATTGCAGAAACTCCAAAATTGAAAGGATTTAAAGAAAAAAGGAAAAATAACTCAAAATCCCATTTCTGATAAATCATCTCTGTAACATTTTTGAGGGTATCTTTTGAAACTTTTTTGTGATGGGGTGCATATAAATACAATGCAAGTATAAAATACCTTTAATTATTATATCAAACTACAAAACAGTTCTATAACATTTTTATTTAGTAATATAAGTATGATTACTCATCACCTAATAAAAATCTGCAGCATCATTTTTAATGGTTGAACAGCATTCTGTTATTTATTTAACCAGTCCCTACTGTTCAGCATTTAGATTATTCCTGTTTTGCTTTGCTAAACAATGAGACAAGCATCCTTGTTCATATGTCTTTGAGCATTTGTTTATTTCCTTAGAATGGACTTCTAGAACTTGAATGGCTGGTTGTCAGTTCTGGTACATACTGACATATTGTCTTCCAGAAAGGTTACCGTGCTTTTTATTTCTACCAAGAATTTAACATCCAGTGTGGTTTCTTACACACACTCATCAGTACCAGTATTATCAATAACAATACCAGTATTATCAAGTTTTTTAAAACTTTGTCATTCTAGTCAGTAAAATATGGCACCTGAATTATTTTATTTGTATTTCTTTGATTAATAATAGCAAGGTTGAACATATTTTCATATCTTTATTGGCTGTTAATACTTTTTAGTTTGTGACTTTATGACATCCATTTTTCATCGATGTATAACAACCTTTTATATATCAATGTGTTTATTTTGTTGTAAATGCAATTTTTTTCTCTTCATTTATTAATTTTTATTTTGTGTGTGTTGAACTTCTTTAATACTGTCAAGTCTATTCAAAAACCCTTTAATGAACACAACAAATGTGGAAAATCAGTCATTCTCCTGCATTTTGTAATCAATTTATTTCCTTTTGGGCAGTACAGAAATGTAAGTTCTTATTTCATCTTATGGTTGGAAAGAATCTCTTCCCTCGGAAAGGGATTATAGTCTCCATGATGCAGTAATGGGAGATTTTATAGGGTGGGCAGGGTCTACAGAAGAAAAAACCCTAAATCACACTCCATTGGTGGTTGCCTTATTTATAAAAATGGCATTTGAGGTTGTGTGACTGCCATCAGGTAAGCAAAATTAATTTTTAGCATGAAGTACACCTATCAGCAAGAACAGCCTAGGATAGGCTAGCAGTAAGAAGTGAGGGGTTATGGGATTGGGGCATAGCCTCTGTTTCCTCCAATGCAGCTGGAAATTTAAACTCTGGGGCTCCTGCTTGATCCAATCAGCCCAGGTAGTATGTGTTGCCAGGTAGGGTGAATAGACTCAGAAGTACAAGAGCTCATCCTTGGTCCCCTCTGGAAATGAGCAGAGAATACTGTGTCAAGCAGAGGTGATCAGTCCATGGTCTGGAGACTTGGATCTCCTCACATAGTCCTTAAAGTCAGGGTGAGACAAAATGCCAATACAAATTATATTGATGACAGTATCAATGAGGTGACATTGAGTCCTTTGACCCAACGTGTGTCTGCAGTGTGCCATCCATTAGTAAAGGGGCAAAGCCATTTGACAGATCTATCTGATACAGTGAATGAATCTGACACGCATATTTTGAAAAACTGAAACTGTATCCATTTGTCAAGAACAGTGGCTACTTGTTCTGCTTTATTCCCCCTGGTAGAACTAGGTAACATTGCAGGCAGTAAGACGTTCCGGCATTTCACCCTGGAGTAGCCCCAAAACTGAAGAAGCTGTCTTATCAGTAGTTAGCTCCTTGTCACCAAGAATGTTAAAGTAGATTTGTATGATTAGCAAATTAAAGAGACTGTAGTGCCTACCACTACTGTATTCACTAAGGCACCCAAGTTATTCTAAAGAAATCCTAATAATACATTAGGACCGTTTTGAATATTTTTATTTGATTAGCCGTAATCTTCTAGTTATAACATCCATCACCATTTTGACCACTGAAACTTGGCCTTCTTTTCTTACAGCCTAGCCCTGTGGTCTTGGGCTAATCACTAACCTGCTTAGATACAATTTTCTTCTCTATGAAATAGAAACAATATTATATGCTTTGAAGGACTGCAGGAAGATGAGCTGTAATGTTTATCAAGTGCCTAGTAAGTAGCCTGGCCCATAATAAATACTTGGCTAATTGTAGATGTTAGTTTCATTTTTAGTTTTATTTCCAAACATTGCTCTTTACTTTTGGAACTCTAAAATTTGTTTTGAGAGTGGAGGACTTGTTGTTTGGATTCCTCCAACACTCTCTGTATATTCTGTACTTCTATCCCTACATCATTTATATTAATGGAATAAATGATCTTTGGTCTGGTGATTCCAAGGTGACGAGGAGCTAAGTGGAGGTTCAGTATACACCTGGAAGTATGGATTTTCATGCCCAGTGCAAATGTGGGAAAGGCATTATTCCCACATTATAAAGGGGGTAAAGACCTCCAACTTGAGGAGACTCTGGGTTGAGAGATGAGAGATTTACAGGTACTGTGTTTATCCTGCAGGGTACCACAGGGGCTTTTATGTTCTGTAGCAAGAATTTGCACCTTATACCCTTGTAGTTAGATGTAAAGCATACCACATAACTAATATCTAGTAAGCATTAGAGTTAGAATAAATACCATTTATTTAACGTTTCCTTTGTGTTAAGCATTTTACAGTTACAACATATGGATGGATACTATATTGTAATGGTTAGGAGTGTAGTTTTTTGAGCTGGATAATCCTGGATTGGAGTCTCATCTTTATTACCTCTTTTTTTTTCTGTTTTATTGAGGTATAATTGACAAAATTGTAAGATAGTCAAAGAGTATATCATGATGATTTGATATACATATCTGTTGTAAAAGGATCCTTCCCATCACGTTAATTAATACATCTAACAGCTCATGACACCTTTTTCCTTTTTTTCTTTTTTTGGTGAGAACACTTAAGTTCTATTCTCTCAGAAAATGTTAGTTATACAATACAGTATTATTGACTGTAGTAACTATGTTATACAGTAGATCCTCAGACCTTATTCATCCTGCAGCTGAAAGTTTGTACCCTTTTACCAGTCTTCCCCCCTTTTCCCCACCCACACCCCAGCCCCTGGCAACCAGTTTTCTACTCTGTTTCTATGAGTGTGGCTTTTTTTCTTTTTAGATTCCATATATAAATGATATCATTCGTATTTATCCTGTCTGGCTTATTTCATCAGCATAATGCACTCCTGTTTCCTCTATATTGTCACAAATGAAAGGATCTCCTTCATTTTTTTTAAGGCTGAATAATATTCCATTACCTCTTAAATGAGTGACTTTTGGTACATTGTTTACACTTTCTAAGCCTCAGGGTTTCTTTTCTTCTGTAAAAAAAAAAAAAAATATATATATATATATATATATATATAGTAACAGGTTATTTTCTGATATGTGGAATGTTTGTTGAATCAACAAATAATGTGACACTTAGCACTGTATTAACATTTATTAATACTCTCCCTGTTAATTTCTACAATAAATTGTATAATAAGTAACAATAATAATAGTACTACTAGTAGTTTTAGAAAATGCATAGGATGTGCCAGGCATCATATACTGTACTACCCTCCTTCATGGGTACCACAGGTTACATGTGGATATCATCTTCCACGTTGTTTCCTTTAAAGAAAATTGAAGCTCAGCGAGATTGAGTAGCTTGCTCCAGATGTGAACTCAGGTCTGAATCACTCCACATATAGGTTCTTAATGACTCCATGTCTTTAATTCCACATCTGCATTTGTTTGTTGTTGTTGTTTTTAACTTTCCAAGCATCTGATCTGAAATGCCTTTCTCTTTGGGGAATTTTCCACTTTGTGGGTCTTGGTGAGAAACAGAGCCTTCCTCTCGTTATACAAGCTGAACATGTCAGATACACTGTTTACTCACATGCTCAGTCTCCCTTACAGATGGAAAACAGTCGGACGACCTCAGGTTGGCCAACTGCACCCCTCTCTTGGATTTTGAATTACAAATAAATGATGTAAAGAAGCAAGGCCAGCAGTGCTGGGTCAACCTCCTGTTTCCTGTTCCTGCTTGGTAGCAAGGCCAGCTAGGACTTATAACATCACTTTGGCCTGATCCTATAATTGCAATAGCATAGGCTTGGCTTTCGGTTGTTTAGTCTGCTTCTAGTTACTGAGACCTAACCATAAACTTCCAGAAGTTTCCTTTTCTGCTCAAATTAGCCGTATCTGGTTCCTGATGATTACAAATAAGACCTTTCCTGATATACAATGGTGACCTACTTATCCAGGCAGATGTAACATCGTCCTGGCAGGGACAGAGGGCAGGCAAGTTCCTTGAACAGCTGAACAAGAAGAAAAAGACCTAAGAAGGAAGAATTGAAGCCAGTTCTGCTTGTGTTATAATTCTACCCGCAGCTGCCTCTGTTTCACAGACCACATGCTAAGGACCATGTCCCTTCCCCTGTAACAGACGAGCAAAGTAGACCCAGGCCTTCCAACCCAGAGACCAGCTGAGCTGTACCGTGGACAATCTAGGATGTGAAAGACTTCACTCAATGTCTTTGTCACTTGACACATTGTTCCTCTCTTTGGGAAGTAGCTTCTTTGTGTGACAAGAATATGCTAAACAACACTTAAGTGGACAGAGGTGAAAGATGCCAATATTAGCTACAGAAAAAAAGGCGTAGCGACTTGTATTTTCTGTTATTTGAAGGTGTTAAGACCCCACATAGAATATGAGTCCTTTAAAGGAAAGTTGTGAATGGCCCAGGGAATGTTGAATTTCCATGTGGCAATATGTTCTTGATCAGTCATGATGATGATGATGGTAGCATCAGTAGCATTTATCAGTGTTTCCTGGGTGAGAGGCACTTTATCCTAATGACCTTTTATCCCCATGACGACCCTGTGAAGTAGGAAATACTGTTTCAGCATCTTCAGGGTTTTTCTTTTTCTTTTTTTTTTCATCAGGAATTTACCCTAGATCACAGTTGGGTGGTAGAACGACCAGAACTGGACACTAGCCTTTCCTGAATTCCCAGAGTGTGATCTTAGCAGTTGTATTGCCTGATGCAGAGCCATGTAAATGTTGCCAAAGCAATGAAACGTGTACCTATTTCTAACAGATTCTAACTCAGAAGCTCTGGGGTTAAGTGCAGAGCAGTTGAGTGTGATTGTCTTTACAGACAGTAGATAACTTAAGAGAAGTTGTTTAAAAGTATATTTGCATATTGCACTACACTGTCATATCTGTGCTTGGTTAGCTATTGAGTAACTAACACAAATCCCAATCCCATCTCTAATCTCATTCATCTCTTGTATGATACTTGACCTAATTGAGGCAGTTTTTTTTTGTTCTTTCCCACAAACACACATCGAACATCCAAAACATGCTTACCGTTTGTGAGCATATTCTCTTAGTTATTTAGGAGTTGAGTAAGAGTGAGAGAGAAGGGCTTCCCTGGTGGCGCAGTGGTTGAGTGTTCTGCCTGCCGATGCAGGGGACGCGGGTTCGTGCCCCGGTCCGGGAAGATCCCACATGCCACGGAGCGGCTGGGCCCGTGAGCCATGGCCACTGAGCTTGCGCGTCCGGAGCCTGTGCTCCGCAACGGGAGAGGCCACAACAGTGAGAGGCCTGCGGACCGCAAAAAAAAAAAAAAAAAAAAAGAGTGAGAGAGAAAAAGTCACATAAATATGAAATACGGTCATCATTTTTTTAATATCCTTTATGTTGTTAATCCCTCTTAGCATTTACTGCCATCCACTCATTTGTATTATTTGGGGTATAGCAGTTTATTCACACAGCATTTTTACATATGGCTTATCATTTGTATTCTATTTTAATAACACTAATAATTATAGACTATTGACAAACTCATCAGACCCTACATATTCATTTCAAAATCATGAAAATAAGGTGGAAAATGAGGTGTAAAGTGGAAAATCTATGTGTATGTTTTCATTGGTGGAATGAGGAGCTACCTGAATACCACTCCTTTAGCTTTTCCTTCAAATGGTGCACTTTTTCCTCCATGCATAGGAGTCCCTTCCATTAGGTAAACAGTAGTCTTGAGGGCAAACCTCAGAAGTAGAAACAGGAGAACTTTTCAGTTATGGTAAAATCAAACATATTTTTCTTCAGTAGTGAAAAAAAAAATTCTTCATGAGAAGTTCAACCACCGTGAGTTCCATGGTGAAAAACTTTCCACTTATAGATGCAACTTCCCCCAGAATTCTGAGAAATGTCGGTAGTAGAGAGGGGTGTTGCATACACCTGTTTCATTTCCCTCTGACTTTTCCTTCTCCTTTCTCTATTGACATTAAAATCTATGGTGAAAGCACATAGTAAGCAGTCTAGGACAATTGATATGACATTTGATCTAAATCTCCAAAGTCTATTTTAGATGGGGATGCTATGAGAGTCACAGGAGGGGAAAAAATCTAGAATTATTCTTATGTGATCAAATGTACTAAAATAACAAAAGCAAATCTTATTTCTAGCTAATAAAATCACATTCCTTATATGATGTCATATTATGGCAGAAAAGAAATATATGCGTCTATTTTCTTCTATATTAAAAGTGCTAAGGAGTGGGGACCAATGAACTAAATCAATTGTTTTGGGTTCAAGTTGTAGTTTTTAGTAGCCATCCTTCTTAGCAAGTTTTCAGAAGCAAATGTAGTTCGTTTACTATCACCACTAAATGTGCAATTGTGTAGATGTGTGGAAAAAAGTATTATCAAATATATATACTTTAAAATGATTTGTGTAAATTTATCTATTCATATTATTATTCTCCCCAAGTAAATCAAAATCTACTATATACTGTGTTTTTCTTCTATAGCTTAAAAGGGGAATGTATGTTGAAACTTATTCAAATATTTATTAGGTGTCTACTAAGTGCCAGGCACTCTACTAGGCAGTAGAGATGTTGTATTAGAGGTGGAAAATGTCCTTGACCTCCAGAACTGATACTCTTGTAAGAGAAATACTGGGTCAAACTAAGTCAACAGTTTCTTTGCTACAGAGCTTTTTACGAGTCTTGTGAATTATGAGTCTCTGATAAGGAGATGTAGTGGACAACAGATCCCAAATTTATTTGAAATCTTTTCCTTCATGGACTGTCTCATAGGATTTATGATCCACTGAACACACCTTGAGAGACACTAGTATTCTGCAGTGGTTAGTTAATTGTTTTCTATTAAACAACTATATACTGAATCCATGATATTATTATCTGGATTTTTTGGAGGATACAATGATGTACATGGCCACTGTGATGATAAGGGGGTCCAGTTTAGTTAAGAAGAGAAACCACAGCAGTTATAACTTAATGTAACAAAGAAATACACACACATATACATATATATATATGTAAATTACTATTTATATAGTATACAATGTCTTCTGAAGAAGATAGAGTTGTTTGTAACTTGGGATCTCACAGGAGGTTTCACAGAGAAGGTAGACCCTGAGCTGGGCAGAATTTCAGTAAGTTAATTTGGTTCTGACTGTACGATAAAATCAGGTATTTGCACTGGTCAATCTGACCTTGATGGAACAGCATTCCATTTGCAGGGAATAGTGTGATCAAACATGCAGTGGTGGAGATTGCCAGATTGTAATATTCCAGTACCTGGAAAGTGTTGGAACATCTGCTTTCTCCACGGTCTAGAAAAGTGAATCTCGAGTGAAATGCAAGTATAATGGAGGCCAGTGCTCTTTGCTTTGTACGCTGCTTTGATTCTACAACATGCAACAATGTAGTGATCTGTTTCAGATTGTCATTATTCGAGAGGGTTCTTAGTAACAGGAGTGGAAAAGGAAGACCTCTCTTCTTGTGTTTCTGCCCTATGCTCTTAAGCCAGAAAAGGTACCAACATCACTGACCTGACCTTGTCTCAGGTTATCTATCAGGATCTACTAGAATCATTCTAGTGAAAGGTAACTAGACGTCCAAAGGACTTGAAAGATACACTATAACCTTTGTATACTTTATATACCTGGTGAAACAAAAATGTCACCTGAGTGGTCCCTTTCCCTAGAAATACCAGTATGTTTTTCCAGTGCATGGCAGAACTTTGCAGGTAAAACTGGGATAAAGGTGAAGAACAGTCTTAAAATTCTAGTCCTTGAACAGCACCTAACACACAACAGGTTTTCAATAATCTTAGCAACAGTATTCACAAATAATGACCATCAGCGTAACTGCTCTTTTGTGCCAAAATACATTACCATATTACTTTTTTTCCTTCAGCTTTACAACTTGGATTCTATTATTGTTTCCATTTTACAGATTAGGAAAGTGAGGCTCAGAGATGCTAAGTCACTTGGGCAAGGTCACAGAGCTTGTAAGAGATAAACCTGCACCCTTACTGTTGGATCCTACAAAGCAGACCATAATTTAAGTCCTTCAAAATATACCTCAGAACATTTGAGTAAATTAATGAATAAATCCTCCTAGTCAGACTGACCAGATTATATTATATTATATTATATTAGGTTCAGCTATAAGTGGAGGAAAGTCATAATCATAGTTGGAGAGTTAATACAGTAATTTACTTGCTTTGAATTTTCTAAATGATGTTTAGCTGGTAGTTTCATGATGATAACCATCGAATAAAAACAGGCATATTTTGGTGTTTGGAATAAGGTCTCATATTGAGTAAAATACATATTGATTCCTAGACCTATATGATGTGAGTAACAGATGACATTGAGATGTCATCTAGAAGTACTCCTGTGCAGTTCATCATGTCAACCCAGCTAATAATTTTAGAATGTTCAGAGTGAATAATATATGCAGTGGTAAAGCATATTTCTAATCAATGCAAATAATATTTTTCCTATGCTAAACCCAGAGTTAAGTTATAACACGCATCATAAGATTAATGGGCCATTTTTTCTTCATCACTTTGCTATATGACTTAGTCTGGAAACCATTCAGAAGGTTGCGAATTGGAGCTGAGCAGTAGCAGTGAGACTGTGCCTCTGATGATGAAACTATTTCCACCCCGACCCCTACCGCTCCCTTCTTGGGAAAGAAGGCAACATTTCTCCTAGAAAAAGTCACAGGTTCATAAGCTGGCTTGTATAATACGTTTGGAGGAATAGTGTGTCCTTTAAGCAGAGCCTATCTCGGCATATAAAATAATTTTTACCTACCATTTAATGAAATTAACACTCACTTTGAGGCTAGCTCTTTTGCCATTTGACTCCTGGATCACGTCTATGGATATATTTTTTTCTTGAGACGAAGTGTAAACCCAATATAGTATCCATCATTCAGTCTGTCTAGCTGATGTACATCATCTGAAGCACAAGCTCCCTGAGGCCAGGCACTTTATCTGCTCTATCAGTGTAGCCCTGATGCCTAGTGTCTAGCTTTTGGAGATTCTTAATAAACATTTGTACTGAATAAGGTATGTATATGGTGAGCAAAAGTTGGCTTCCCATTTTACAGTCAAGAGTATCCCACTCATGTTCTGTGAACACTGGATAGCAGAATCTTACTATGTTATTTTTCTGTTCCCTTTGCAAGTTTCCTGAAAGGGCATTCCTGTCCTTAGAATGTCCATCTCCTCCCATCTTCCTGGAGAATAACTCTTCTTTCTTAAACACTTAGCCCCATTATTGACTCTTTAAGATTGAACTTATTACCTCCTTACAAACAGGAAAATGCAGTGCTTTTTTTTTTGACATTTATCACCAGAAAATTATTCTAACACCTGAAATTCTGGACCTAAAATGCCTGGACTAGTGGTTCTCAAAGTCTGGTACCCAGACCAGCACATCAGCTGCACGTAGGAATTTTTAGAAGTGAAAGTCTTGGGCCCTGCTCCAGACCTACAGACTCGGACACTCTGGGGGTGGGGCCCACTACCTGTTTCAGCAAGCTCTCTTGGTGACGCTGATGCATACTCAAGTTTGAGACCCACTGCTTAGACCTAGAACTTAAGGTTTAGGCTTTGGACAGATCTGAGTCCTAAACACTACTGAGACACTGGAGTGACCATGAGCAAGTTACTTCTGGGAACCTCTTAGCATCTGTGTGCCTTGCTTAGCTAATAGTGATTTAAATTAATTAGAATAATGCACACGGTGTACTCAAGAGAGTAACCAAAGCATGCTTTATGTTCCATAAATTCTAGCTGTTTACCATTATCACCAATCAGAGCTTACTGACACATCCTGAAGACATTCTTCTAATAAGTGTAATAATGTGGTTTGTAAAATTAACAGCTTAGAAGAGCATATTACGAAGTTCATCAGACAGGGTCTCAGCAGGAAATCAGGGGTACATCAATAAGGATAAATTGAGCCCAATGTAGAGAATCAAGAGATAGTGTAGTGCCCTGGGTTCAGTAAAAGTGTGGCTACTTTATAGGAGATGAAAGAGAAAGGAAGGCTTGCTGGAGAGAGAGTCCTCCCCAAAGGTGCTGTGATGCCCCACAGAGAAGCACTGTATGTTAGTTGGGGGATGCAGCCAACTCCCAACAATTTGGCAAGAATTAATACCCTAACTTCACTCCCCTCCTTCGTTCCCTACAATCTTCTATTGGTACTCTTCATTGGTGAGCCAAACGGAAGCCAGAGCAAGGACACTTACTAAGACAGGCCGTGCAAGCCATCCATATAGAGTTGGGTGGAGAAAGGATGTGGAAGGGCAAATAGGACATATTTCCCGCAGGTGGTGAGCGAGCTGTAAAATCACTCGCCCTTCTAACATCATTGCCATTGCAGGAGCACGGAGGAGCAAGTGGTTAGTTCTGACTTGGCAGATCCAGGAGACTGCAGGACAGAACTGGTATATGAGTTGGGCTTTAAAGGTAGATTTGAATTTTAATGGAGAGTATGGAGTAAGAAATGGTGAAGAACCAAGGGAAAGGGAGATTCATTGCAAATGGAGAAAAGAAAAGTGGCATAAAGACAAGAAAAGTCAAGACTTACGGAAGAGATAGCAAATACTCTGCGTGTGACTGGAGCAGAGAATGGGTAGACGAAGGCTGGAAGTTAAGATGAAGTCATCCTTGAATAACATTAAAGTTTCCTCCTTTAACCTCAATTTCCACCTTCTACTCCCTTCACTAACATCGGAAAATTAAAAGTGAATTTGACTGGGTTGGTGGCAATGGTAGTATGAAGCAAAGAGAGGAGAATAAGAGTAAAAAATTTAGTAGTACCTTGGTGAAGCTGGGTAAATGATGGGTGGTGGTGTCACGTCAAAGCATGGGCAAGTGATTGTGACAAATATAGGCTTATTTCTTGACTATATGACTTCAGTTAAGGTACTTAAGCCCTCTAGGCTGCAGTCTCCCAACCTGTAAAATGGGGATAAAACCTCGCTTCCTCCAAGGTTTCTGTGAGGATCTAATGAGAAATGGAAGTAAGAGTTGAGTCCAGTAATCAGTTTTTAATACATATAAACTAATGTGAGGATGAGGGTAAGAATACTTGCTATCATTTATTGAATACTTATTATGTGTCCAATATTGTGCTAGTCTATTTACATATCTTTTCTCACTTAGCTTTCTTTTCTCTTATCTGCCTTTCTATAGGCAAGAGATAACTGATGGCTCAGTTATGAGGAAACACAGTTGTGAGGAAAATGTCAGAGGGAAAATGTACCAGAAAGTTAATTCCTAATGGATCTGTCAGCCTTAAACAGAGCATGTCTGTGCTAAAATGTGTAAAATATCTGTGCTAAAACTACTCAATTGGACAAGTTTTGATAAAGTATTAACTTAATGAATAGGCATAAACAGCTTGGAGCTTTTTGGAGGGTATGTGGTGGTAATATTAGTATTGGTGTGATGACTTTTCAAAGTTCTATGGCGTATAGAAGTCAAAAAGAAGACCCGGGCTTCCCTGGTGGCGCAGTGGTTGAGAGTCCGCCTGCCGATGCAGGGGACGCGGGTTCGTGCCCCAGTCCGGGAAGATCCCACATGCCGCGGAGCGGCTGGGCCCGTGAGCCATGGCTGCTGAGCCTGCGCGTCCGGAGCCTGTGCTCCGCAACGGGAGTGGCCACAACAGTGAGAGGCCCACGTACCGCAAAAAAAAAAAAAAAAAAAAAAAAAAAAAAAGAAGACCCGGAAAGGGGGAAAACTCTCTCTGAAAGTTATTGGGGAAGTCTGGCTAGTAAGACTCCAAAAGGGAGAATCAGTAAGAGGCCAGGTTATTCATAGGCCTTCTAAGAATGTGTCCATGAGAAATATTTACAATGATTGGATGCCGGAATAAAGGAGAACACTGGCTCCATAAATGGTAACTTATTTTATACAAACAGGCTAATGATAAAAATAATGAAAATCTGATGGATTTTTGAGAGTTTCATTGACCAAACTGAGACAAAAGTACATAACAGCTAGATGCTCATAGTTTTAATCAGTTCACTTTGGAGTCAAGCAAAGATAGCACCTGAAATGGTAAGGGACGTTTATGCAAGGTCACAAAGATTTTTGGTGGTGCATTTGGGATATAAACCCATTTCTGTAAGAATTCTTTCAGAAGTCAAATGTTTGCTTGTCAAAAATAGCATGAACTTACTTCCAGGAAAAGTTCCTAAGAAAAAATAATTTGAGTAATGAAGAACACTGATGTAACAGTTAATTTAAGAACCCAGAAATGGAGGTAAAGAGTAAAGCAATTATGGGTTAAGAGTCTGCATAGGCAGAAGGAGCGGAGCGGCTGCTGCTCAATGGCGGAAAAGCCGCCGGTGTTCTGACCGCTTCGTCCCCCTCGCAGTTGCGGGGGAGTTTCCTGCCGGCGCGGCTGGAGTCTCTGTTTCTCAGGGTTCGGTGGCTGGAAGATGCTCCAGAGAGACGAGGCTGCGGCGGAGGAGGTGGCGGCGGCCGAATCGGCAACGGCGCTAGGGTGGAGAGAAGGCGGCAGCGGCGGCGGCGGCGTGCGGGGCCCAACGGTGTAAACAGGCCCGGAGGCGGCGGAGGCGGTGGCCAAGACCCCGAGGGGAAAGCGGCGGCTGAGCCAGGGTCGCGCCTCCTTTGGAAGCCTGGGCTGAGTGCAGCAGAGGGGTTCTGCGGCGGGCGCGAGCGGACGCCCTAGACCTCGCCTCCCTCCCTCGCCCCAGGTAAGGCCGCTGGGCGCCCCGCTGCAGGGGGTACGGCTCGCGGGCACCGCCGAGGCCCCGGACCGTTTTCGGGGTGCCGCCGAGCTGCGGCCGGGACCTCTCCCCGCTTAATCCTCGCCTCTTTCCCTCGGCCGCGGAGCCCAGAGGAGCGGGACGCCGGGCCTGGCTCCTGGCTAGGCCCCTTCCCCAGCCGCCGCCTCCGCGCTCAGCCGAGGCTGGGAGAGGCTCGGGGCAGGGAATTTTAGTTTGCTCCAAAGCCTGGAAGTAAACTGCTTGTCCCTGTTCTCTGCGAGCATCTCTTTCACCTGAAAGCACTGGGGCTACTCCAGGCCGTAACTTGTCCCTTCCTGGTGCATGCCTGTTTGAAAACACTACCTTTTCCCATTTGTTTCCTCATTAGCTTCTGCCTTCCTCTGCGCTCCATTTCACTTCTTCGTTCAATCTTCTTTCTCGCTCTTCTGTCTACGCGTCTTACCACCTCCTTCCTCCTTAGCGACTTTATTTAAATCGTTTCTCTTTTTCTTCTCAGGAGACTCCGGTCTTCTCTTCCCTGTCTTCCCCAGCAGTCCTTTTCGGATGTCATTCTTTTTAGTGAAGTTCTTAAATGAAACTGCTATCGTCAGTATCCCAAATCTACCAGAGGCCCATTAAGAATAGACTCACCAGCTTTAAGTGGCAGATCAGTTTCTGATTTCACCGAGCCTAACATCCTTTTTAAAAAATTGTATTATTAAATGTAGAGTGTGGAAATAGCCCTGAAGTTATTTTTAAAATGAAGGGCTCAATGAGTGTTGGAAATAGTTATTTCATTTTTTCAAGTTGCATGACCTCTAATGTCAGATTGAGCAGATCTAGAACATTTTTGCCCATCTTGTCTGGCAGAATGCTTCTTAAGCGTTTTGATAGCGGCTCACATTCATCACTATTCAAGTTGGCTTAAAAACAGTTTGAAAACTTTAGAAAAAAGACATTATGAGAACAACTAGGAAGCTGTTTTGATGAAGTCACTGTTAAATACCTTTTAAAATAGGCTTCACATGTTTAATGTATCAAAATAAGGTTGGCGGGAGTCTTGTAAAAAGGATTATTTAGGAATTTGAGTAGTCTTAAGAGTTATGTAGCTATTTTGGGAAAAACATTCTTTTTCTGTTAACAAACGTTTACAACTCCTGTGATGTGAGAATTACCGAGGTTTACCGTGGGATTAACACAGGAACTCATTTTATTTGAGCTACTACATGGATGTAGAAGTGGTAAATTGCTCAGATTAGCGTAAATCAGTATGTAGAAGAAAAAAAAAAAAAAAAGAGTCTGCATAAATTCCCCTGGAAGGGGAATATGGTCAGAGATGGCAATTTGAAAACAGTGAATCACCAAAAGTAAAAGTAAATTACAAGCTGTTTTGGGGGTCTTCAAGAGAGATTTTATAGATTGAACAACAGCAGCAGCAAGGATAAAATATAACGCTGTCATGTAGACTGCAGCCTGAAAAGAAAGCATTGCAGAAAAGCCACATCATCCTGAATTTATATTTCCGTGCATTTGAACAGATTGGAGAGCAGTAAAGTTGTAAGAGCGAGTGATTTAAGTCAGCCAGCTTGTGAATAATACAAGATATTTTTGCATTTACATTAACTTATGTCCATAAATAACGAACTTTAACAATGAACAAAATCCATAATCCTGATAATGCTAAGAAAACTGGAAAGATACCTTTACCTTGAAAAGACAGGATAAAGAAGACAGCATAGAAATTTAGGGAGATTGCAGTTTTAGAAAAATTATATTAACATTTATTAGCTGCTACAGCTTTGAAATGTGATGATTTAAAGAAAGAAGTAGACTGTTGATTTCTAAAAGGTACATTATGTTGGCTGAAAGAGAAGAGAATCTTGTTGAGACCTAAAGTGTTCTTTTAAGGATATATTTCAATGTCATTTCAAAAAATAAACACATTTCCCATAACAAAACAGTGAGGTTAATGGAATAATGCAGGTGAAAGCTTTTTGGCCCAAAGGAGTTCCATCCTTTGGAACAAAGCTTTATTGTTGAACACACCATGACCCGGGCCTGTGAGTGCCAGCACAGTGGCTGTTTTTACAAGATCTGGTACAATATTCACAGTAGTTCTGGCCTTAGCACTAGGCAAGGACCATTCTTTTTGTATCTTCCTGATTGCTTCCTCTACAGAAATGGGATAATCCCTCCTCTTCTAAACTGGAAAGTAGTTTCTTCCCTCAATAAAACTAGTTTCTTCTCCAGGTTGAGCTTTTCCAACTCTTAAGAGGTCTAAAATGAATGATATGAAACATACTATATTTGCATCTATTTTTATTTAAGAGTTATCTAAGGAGATTTATCTAATAAATAGGAATTTCCTAACAGATGCCAAAATAAACAATCAACAAGTTTTCTTTAGAGATCATATATATTATATAACAAGATCCACCTAAGAGTTAAAATATAAGTAGGTATACAATTTAACTATTTGAAGATAATTTTTCTTCTTACCACTGAAGCAATAAGCAGGTGGTAGTACAGTTTGGGGAAAACAATATTTCTGGCTTTTGTTTTATTTTAATTTGTGATATTCATGAGATCTTTTGTGAATCTTTTGGGTATATAGTAAAATTAATGGGTTTTTAACTTTGTATTGACTCGTATTTTTGTAGGTTTAAAATTTTTCTTCTGGCTTTAACTTATACTATCTCCTTTTACTTTTTCAATTAGAAATAATGTATTTTTCTCAGGATTGCAATCTCAGTGCAGTCCTCTACTTTTCTATTTGTTGGACGTTCTCTTAGACGTCTACATTTTTGTCTAGTTAGTACATTTCTAGTTTTTTATACAATTGATAAGAACTCTTTAATCTTATGAATTCTTTATATTTTCTCTTTGGAGACAAGACTTATAGGGATTTCCTTGGGCTTAAACTAGAAAGAAAAACGAATTTGCATATGAAATGTTGAAGGCTTTGTTACAAAGTGGGTTAACATTATATGTATGTTTGAAATAAACTACTTCAACCAGAGCACCTAGCTGTTAACCTCCAGATTAATATCTATCATAAAATATGTGCATGCTTCCAACACATGGCATTGCCTCCTATTACTGCATGTCCAGGAGAAATTGGTTTGTCTTGTAGCAAAAGGCATTAGCTCTTTGCACATTTTTTTTTTTTTTTAATGACAGCTATCCAAAAATCAAGCTGAACCCTTGTATATGAGGACAGAAAAGGACAATTTTTAGACAGGTCTAATATCCAGTTGTACCTTTCAGTCACTTAGAGAGAAGGCTTAGACCCCTGAAGCCCAAAGTCACAGGTTTTTTAGGATTATGGTGGTATATACCTCCAGTTTATAGAAAAAAAAATGCGTTGTAGAAAGTCCAAGTTAAATTAGTTAAATTAGGACTAAAATCCAAGTTAAATCTAGAACTAAAGTTTTACTGCCCCAAATACTTGTAAACTCTATGTTACTGCTCTGTTGTCCATTTCATCAGTTGCAAAATATTCAAGTTAGTCTTTCAATGCTAACAAGAACATAAAAATGCATTATATCTAAAAGCAGAGCATGATTGCCAAGCCAGATCTGCGCATTACCTGAGAGTTTGGGGGCCACCCAAGCGGCATCTACTTGTTTGCTACTGACCTTCAGTTAGACTTGCTCAAGAATTGTTACAATGTAATAACATACACCCTTATGTACTCTTGAGTTTATTGAAAACACACAGCAAATGTGCACACACACACACATACACACCAGCACACCAGCACGCACCTACTCTAGAGCCTAGAATTTTAAGAGTCAGAACTTGTTACTTGCTTCTGGATTAAGATGGACCCTGTATTTCCTCAGCATGCTAATTAGAAACTCTAGAAACAATTCAAAACCAGCTTCTTAAAATTCTGTTTTAAAAAAATTGATGTTGAATATTATCCTCAGAGAGTTCTACTCTGACTTTTCAAATTTTTTTTTCTCCCTTCATGGGATAAACAGTTAGGGTTTCTTTTTGTTTGTTTTTTTATCTCATTGTAAAAAATTCTATCTTAAAAGCTGATTTATTATTTCTTCCTTAGCATGGATGACATGGGAACAAAGATGATATTTCATCAGTCTTGTTTTTATTTAAGTTGAAAGGTTATATATTTCTACTATCTACTGCAATAATGCTAAATATTTTTATAGTGCTTGTAAATCTTATGACATTATTTTTTTAGTTTGTATTTAAGGCATTTACTCAAAAGGGACCATATGCCTCAGTTCATGTTACTCTATCATCAGTGTGTATGGTCACTCTATTTTCTAATACTTTTAAGATTGGTTTTGGCCCCGACGTTCCTCTGCCAGATTTATTTCCTTTATTTTCCCCTATATAGCACCATTTGGGCCATTTAATATGTAATTTCCCAACTCACCTTTCATAGTTATTTTAAACGTGTATATATTTGAAATACCGAATTGTTTTGTATTTTCTAATTTTTGCAAAAGTAGTATCGACTAAAAATCACATCCTATTCTTTTATTTTTTCTACACAAAATTATTGTTTTAAAATTTGTGTTGCTCCATAGAAATTATTGCTTCAGGCCACTGTCTAATATTCCACCATATGTTAATACCATGTTTTGCTTATCCATTACCCTGGTGATACATACTTAGGCTATTTTCAACACTTTATGTCCACCATAAAGCATTAATACACTCTTTCCACATGTCCCCTTGAGTAACAGTGCAGAGTAACAGTGCAGCCGTGGAATGGCTGAGGTAGAAGTCATATATATGCCTTATTTCACAGATTCCTTCCCAGAATAGCTGTACCATTTTCCCCTCACCAGCAATACTTGGAATTTCTCTCTTGCCATATCCTTTGTCACCACACGCTGTTAATCTGCATTTTTAAAAATTAATTAATTAATTTATTTTTGGCTGCATTGGGTCTTCGTTGCTACACTCAGGCTCTCTCTAGTTGCAGCGAGAGGGGTCTACTCTTCGTTGTGGTGCGCAGGCTTCTCATTGCAGTGGCTTCTCTTGTTGCGGAGCACAGGCTCTAGGCACGCGGGCTCAGTAGTTGTGGCTCCCAGGCTCTAGAGCGCAGGCTCAGTAGTTGTGGTGCGCAGGCGTAGTTGCTCCACAGCATAATTTGCATTTTAACTTCTGGAAATTTGGCATGTGTGGATTCATAGGAAGTAAGGTGTTTTAATTCTGCATTGCTCTGATTCTAGAAAAGTTAGGTCTTCATATACTTTCTTGCTATTCATGTTTTCCATTCTGTGAATTGCCTATCATGACCTATGCTCACTTTTCTATTGAGTATTCTGTGTCTTTAGAGATGTAGAAGTTTTTGTATTCAGATGTTGAGTCCTTTATTGGGTTTTAGATAATGTATATGTCTTCTACCCATCAACTGTTTTTCAGTCTGACTTTGGTATCCTTTATTGTACATAAACTTCTAATTTTTTATTAAAGTATAATTGATTTACAATATTATGTTAATTTCAGGTGTACAACATGGTGATTCAATATTTTTATAGATTATGCTCCATTGAAAGTTATTATAAAATATTGGCTATATTCCCCATGCCCAACAATATATCCTTGTATCTCGTTTATTTTATACATAGTTGTCTGCACTTCCTAATTCCCAGTCTGTATCTTGCCCCTCTTGCTTCCCTCTCCCCACTGGTAACCACTAGATTGTTTTCTATATCTGTGAATCTGTTTCTGTTTTGTTGTATTCATTCATTTGTCTTATGTTTTAGATTCTACTTATAAGTGATATCATTACAGTATTTGTCTTTGTCTGACTTATTTCACTAAGCATAATACCCTCCAGGTCCATCTATGTTGTTGCAAGTGGCACAATTTAATCATTTTTTATGGCTGAGCAGTGTTCCATTGTGTATGTATGGCACGTATTCTTTGTTCGTTCATCTGTTGATGGACACTTAGGTTGCTTCCATATCTTGGCTATTATAAACAATGCTGTTATAAACACTGGATGTGGGTGCATGCATCTTTTCAAATCAGTGTTTCTGTATTCTTCAGATATGTACCCAGGAGTGGAATTACTGGATTATATGGTGGTTCTGTTTTTGTTTTTGTTTTGTGGTACGCGGGCCTCTCACTGTTGTGGCCCCTCCCGCTGCGGAGCACAGGCTCCGGGCGCGCAGGCCCAGCGGCCATGGCTCATGGGCCCAGCCGCTCCACGGTATGTGGGATTCTCCCGGAGCGGGGCACGAACCCGTGTCCCCTGCATCGGCAGGCAGACTCTCAACCACTGCGCCGCCATGGAAGCCCCTGTTTTTGTTTTTATTAACATCTTTATTGGAGTATAGTTGCTTTACAATGGTGTGTTAGTTTCTGCTTTATAACAAAGTGAGTCAGCTATACATATACATATGTCCCCATATCTTCTTCCTCTTGTGTCTCCCTTGCACCCTCCCTATCCCACCCCTCTAGTGGCTACATCAGTTAACATTCCCACCAACAGTGTACCAGGGTTCCCTTTTCTCCACATCCTCGCCAAGGCTTGTTAGTTTTGTTCTTTTTTATGATAGCCATTCTGACATGTGTGAGGTGATCTCTCATTGTTGTTTTGATTTGCATTTCCCTGATGGCTAGTGATGTTGAGCATCTTTTCATGTGCCTGTTGGCCATCTGTATGTTTTCTTTGGAAAAATGTCTATTCAGCTCTTCTGCCCACTTTTTTAAATCAGATTTTTTATATTAATAAATTTATAATTTTAATATAGTTAAATTCATCACTTTTGCTTCATACAATGTATGCTTCTTTATTTTTCAAAGATCTATTTCATCTCTTACCCTGAAATCACAAATATATTACCTTGCGATTTCTTTTATTCTCTCTAGATTTTATTTTTCACATTTAAATATTAAAACTATTGTATTTTAGTTTTGTACATTAGGTGGAATTATATAACATAATGGTTAATAGAATGATTTCTGTGGGGTTTAAGTTCCAGCTCCACCATGTACTTCTTAGGCTAGTCATTTTATCTCTCATACCTCAGTTTTTCCACCCGTAAAATGAGGATAATAGTTTATGCCTTGTGGATTTTTTTGTGAAGATTAGGTGAGCTATATAGGACTGGGTACAACATAAGTGATATCAGTAGGTTAAGATCCAGTCTCATATCTCTTTTGAAAATGAGACTGTTTCCCCAAAAGCTGTAATTCAACTTCCTCCATTGGACTATGATTCCATCTCTTTCATGTGCCAACTTTCTATCTGTATACAGCTCTATTTCTAGGCCACCTGTTTGATTTGTTTTCTTGTTTGCTGTTTCTTCCAAGGGCATCACACAGTTCTTATCTATCATGACTTCCCAATATATCTTAATGTATAGGGCACGTTCTCCATTTTGAGCTTATTTTTCAAAACTACCTTAGCTGTATGGAGAACTTTATTCTTCCAGGTACATTTTGTTTTACTTTATTTTATTTTAATTTTTTTATAGGAGATAGAGCAATGTGCTCTTTTTTTTTTGGCTGCATTGGGTCTTCATTGCTGCGTGTGAGCTTTGTCTAGTTGCAGCGAGGGGTGGGGCAGGAGGCTACTCTTTGTTGTGGTGCACAGGCTTCTCATTGCAGTGGCTTCCTTTGTTGTGGAGCACAGGCTCCAGGCTCGTGGGCTTCAGTAGTTGTGGCTCGTGGGCTCTAGAGTGCAGGCTCAGCAGTTGTGGCGCACCAGCTTAGTTGCTCCGTGGCATGTGGGATCTTCCTGGACCAGGGATTGAACCCGTGTTCCCTCCATTGGCAGGCGGATTCTCAACCACTGCGCCACCAGGGAAGTCCCCCAGATACATTTTAGAATCACTTTTTTATGCTGTCCCTCAAAAAAAAAAAAAAAAAAAAGAGCTTGGCCTTTTATTACAGTTGCGTTTAATTTTATAGATTAATATAAGGACATTTATATTATTATAGTAAGTCATCTCATCCATACCTGTGATATAAATTTCTTTTACTCATGTGTCCTCTAATAAAGTTTTCATTATGAAGATTGTCTGCATAATTTATTAGGTGAAACCCCATACTCTCTATAGGTTTTGTTACTATGGTAAATTCATCTTGTATTGTATCTAGATATTGATGCTATGGAGGAACACAATTGATTTTGGTGTATTAATTTTTTTCCAGCCCCTATGTTGAGCTCTTTTCTTAGATTTAATAGCTTATTGATTTTCCTGTGTTTCCAATGAAATACATAATCAAAACAATCTATAAATATGACATTTTTATCTATATTGTTCTAAACCTTCTCTCTCTTTCTATTTCTCTCAATACACAGCTCCAAAAAGGTCAGTTCCAATAGACCAGTAATGTTAGAAATCTTTATCTCAATTCTCTCCTTAAAGGAAATGCTAATTTTTTTAAAAAATGAGTAGTATAATAATTTTTGTTAGTGTATACATGTGCTATGTATTTTTGGTATATAGCCTTTATCAAGGAAAGATAGTTATTATTTGGATCTAGTTTTATAAAATTTACCCTACCCAATAGATTTTGAACCTCATGGGATGCTTTTTATCTCTTCTATCTAAAAAGAATGATGATATGATTTTCTCCTTTTATTTAACTAATACAGTGAATCACATGATTTGACTGGCTGATACTGAACCAACCTTGCATTCTCAAGGATAAACCCACTTGACCAAATCGTATTATAGTATAGATTAGCTTTTGCTGTATTACAAACCACCTCAAAACTTAGTGGCTTAGGGAGATCAGCTTGGTGCTTTGTGACCACCTAGAGGGGTGGGATAGGGAGGGTGGGAGGGAGGGAGACACAAGAGGGAAGAGATGTGGGAACATATGTATATGTATAACTGATTCACTTTGTTATAAAGCAGAAACTAACACACCATTGTAAAGAAATTATACTCCAATAAAGATATAAAAAACAAAACAACAACAACAAAAAACTTAGTGGCTTAAAATAGCAATTACTTAGCAATTTGGGACTGGATTCATCTGGGTAGTGTTTTACTTTTGGTTTTATCTGGGCTGCTTCATGCGGTTTTAGTCAACTGATGGATCAGCTGAGTGAGAGCTTGTCTGAGACAGCCTCGCTCACAGGTTTGGTGGTTGGCATGGCCAGTGGGAGCCACCTGGTGTACTTGTCTTCAGAACCTAGTGGGCTAGTCCTCGGCAACTGAGCCATCAAGCTCTTTTGCTATTGTCTCATCATGTGGGTTGAGTATGCCAAAGCCCAGTCCTGCTGAAGTGGTGACTCAGGAATGAGGGTGCCAGAAGGGGATTGTACCATAATTTTTGAAACATCCTATCACAGTGTTTTTAATATACCTTAAAACTCTGTGGAATAATATTGTATTTAGGTTTTCGACTTATATTTTTAATAAGGAAAATTTGATTGTGATGTTTTTTTATATTGCCCCTGTTTGGTATAATATTCTTCTTGCACCTCTAGCCCCATTATTCTAGCTTGGAGTACTTAAAATGTATTGAAGGGGATAGAAATGAGTATTGCATCTTAAATAAAATAGTCTTGGACAAGTGGTTCCCACTTATCGCTGAGGTTGTTCAAAAGGCTGCACTCTCACAGTGGACTATTGAACCCTTATGCACACCAAGCATTACATCTCACTTATACCTTACTAGCATTCTTGTGCTGGTTCCTTGATTTTAATTTAAAAAGTAATAAGTCCTTGAAAACATACAAAGTAAGAAGCAAAAACCCTCCATCACCCTAGTCTCTTTCCCTCACAGGGGAAGCAACTATAAAGTTAAGATGTCAATTAAAAAATATTTACAAGATGAAAATGATTCTTAAAAGTCCTTGGGGACATTTAATCATTGAAGGGTATGCTGAAGAAGGTAAGTAACAGTTTGACCTCCAATCCAGAGACTATTGGCAATAAGTGTAAACAGTGCTTTAACAACATGGCCTAATAGAACTATAGAACTAAAGAAAAAGCTAGGATTAGGATTATTGGGCCCGAATTCACATTGTTCCTAATGAAGAACCTTAAAAATCATGAAATATTGACTGATCTCTAATTCTAAGTCATTCCAGAATGCTATTTTCTATGTCGAGGAGTGGAGTTTGAGAGAGAAATAAGAAGGAATAAAGTCCAATTTGGTTTTAAAGAATCATGGAGAAATGAAGATTATTTCTTTCATAATTTCCCTGTAGATAGAGCTCTTCTATGACTGGCTGTTTCACTAAAGCAGGGAAATACAGGGTGTTATCCAGAAAATCATATCAGTTTACTTCAAGTCAGTCCTCTTCTGGGCAAACACATCTTTTAACTTCATTTGTATTATATAGTATTTTAAACTATGAATTGTTTTGTCTTCTCAGGTCAGTTTCTTTTAGCCACGTGGGTTTGTTCTCTGTTTATTCCTTCCTCCTTCCCTCTCTTCCTTCTTCTCTCCTGTACTCCCTTTTTTATTTGTGAATTGGAAAGACGATTTCCTTATATATGCTAAACTATGCAATAGCAAAACCCCAAAATATAACTAACATTTTATGAAGAAGACAATAACGAAAAAAGATTATAGTGGAAAAATCTTAGGAAACTGGAAGGAATTTGGGGGTCTTTCTGTCTCGAAGTAGATTTGGAATGTGAATTTCAGGTTCTCTTTTTTAATGCAGGGTTGCTAGTTGAGCCTTTATTTTGTTTCCAGAAAAACAATCAGCTTACATATTTTTTTTAACAAGGTTTTCTTCACCTTTGGAAATTAGTAATGATTAAAAAGAATATTATATAGTTAAGTGATGTCTAATTTTTTTCCTCATGGGTTCACCGTAGTTCAGGTTATAGCCCTGATCTGTTTAATCCTCCAACAATCCTGAGAGGGAGCAAAGGGGCAGATGTTCTTTCCTCATTTCACAGATGAGAAAACTGAGGTTCAAAGATTCAAAGTGAGGTTAAGTGCTTCTGCCAAGGTCATTCTCTGAGGTGAAGCCGGAGCCAGGAATAGCACCTCATCCTCTTGTTTTCTCTCATGTGATTCTCCATCCGCTGACCCACTCTCACTATAAAAACACACTGTACCAGGCCTCACACAATCCCTGAAACGTCCTTTTAGTAGGACACTATGGTAGTGACAAGATTGAACAGATATAAAGAATGCTGTAAAAAAGGACCTGTCTTTTTTATTGACTCCATCCCATAAACTTCCACAGCCACACTTCATGAGAAACATGAGACATCCATTAAGATCATGTTCCCCTTAGTTCCCAAAATCTAGCTAGAACTAGATTTTGCAGAAATTGAAGACACATCTTGTGGCCTGACTGCTGAAAATGAGTGTCTCAGGAGTCAGAGAGGCATTGCTGCTCAACGAAGTCAAGAATGCCCTTTGCTAATTGTTTCTCCTCCATTTCTGAGGGAATTTAAATTCATGATCGGCACCATATATTATACTTCAGTACTATTCATCATCCATCTTGTACATATTTGCAGGGAAGAATGTTGCCCAAGTCATTATATCTCGCCATGATTCACAGTCATATGACCTTAGGTGGCAGCTCAGCAGGAGCTTACCGGTGCCTTAAATCATCCCTGTTGTGGACATACAACAGCGTGACCTCCGACTTTCCAAGCTGTCTCTTCATGAAATGAAAATGGAACTGAGAGTTTAGGGGAACTTTTTGCAAGTGTCTGGCTCTTGTAGTCATCTAATGAGGTCCTCATTTCTAGCTGCTAAACATGCCCTTTAATTGGTGGTCACTCGAAAATCAATGATAATATCACTGTCCAACTCTTTGGAGCTATTTTTCTCTCAGCTTTCTATCCTGCAAGTGCACGATAAAAGAAACCACCCATTCAGCCATTATCTTGTGTCACTTACTATTCAGAGATCAGTCTTCCTTTATGTGCTCCTTCAGGAAAGACCTGGGTTGTATTTTTCACTTGCCTTTCAGGCAGAGAGTAGAGTCCTTGGCACAGATTAAGTCCTCAGAAATGTTAGATGGGTGGATGGGTGGGCAGTGGATTGCAGCACATGAGCAACTACAGTAACATTGTGATTTTTTACTGTACATGACAAGGAAATGACCTCAGTTGGGGAAATAAATGCCTAGCACATATGCCACCACTTTCCCCTTCCATCTTCATTACAGTCCTTACTAATCTATTATGACATTTTTTCCCATTGGGTCTAGACATGACCTCAGGATGCTTGTAGAATATAAACAGTCCTGTGCAATGTAAACCTTGTATAATGTAAACAGTGCTTTACTGTTTGATTTGAGTTGGGACACGAGAAGAATCCTATTTTCCATCCATAACATAGATGTTGGGAATAATAGCTAATGCTTATGTAAACATATAGATTCATAGGATAGAAAAAATAATTTTTAAGAAATGACCTAGTACAGACTCAGGGGGAAAATATATGTTACCTTGATTATAGAAATTTGGTTCAGCCACTCAGCTTCAACCTTCAAAAATCATGTCACTTTTTATTTTAAACCAACATATGAAACCAAGGTATAGCAAAATAAACCATAAACCTTGCAGAACAGGGCCCTTCTAGATACGATCTCATTAGGACCTGATCCTCCATGGTTGTATCTACACAGAGGGGTAATGCCAGGTCCCCTACTGGGAAGTTGAATTGGAGGAAGAGATAGACATAGAGGTACTATGGGTAATTCTAGACTGACATGGTCATCAAGAAGTCCTATGAAAAATAATTTCTGGTGAGTATAGAGTAAATCAGCAATGAGAAATGGAGAGGATTGGAATTAAGAAGACTCATCACTAGTCCGTGGTTATTACCAGTGTACCAGTTTAGCAATGAATTACTCAAGGTAATTGATGCTAGGTAGTCTAACAAACACTCCTGAAAGCCAAGTGTCTTAACTTAATAAATGTTTATTTCTCTTGTCAGAGACCAGTGTGAATTAGGTGGTTCATTCTTAGCAGATTGCTTTCAAGTAGTGAATCAGGAACCCATGCCCCCTCCACCTTGAGGTGTTGTCTTAAATGCATGACTACCTAAACGACAGCAGAAGGGAACATGGGCAATCATGCATAGTATCTCCTGGCCAGGCCTGAAAGTGGTAGGCCCATACCCTTTCAACAAGAATGCAAAAACTTGACCTCTGCCTGGCTCCAAGGGAGGTTAGAAAAGGTCATTGTTCTGTGTGTCCAGGAAGAGGAGAATGAAATGCATCTCACTGTCTCATCCATAGCTGAAGGCAGGTAATCTGTAACAGAGAGCAATGTTTGCAGATGGTGATACATGAAGATGGAGGAAGATTGATTTCTCAATCATTGAGGAGTACTGTTCCATCTAACTGAGTTCTGAATGGTAATAAAGTCATCCACTGAAAACTTACCAATCTAGTTTGTGTGCAAGATATTATGAATTATAGTCTTACCGTTAATTTAGCAGACCCACAAATATTTACATCTACCAAGCACCGTGCTGGCAACTGCAGCTTACCAGTACTTCTTTCCTGGGCCCTGGATAATTTCCAGTAGTTGGTATCAGGATCTAAGCTATCCACTTGATGTGGACACTAGTCCCCTTGTAGCCCTCTCACAGGAGTCTTTAACCGTTCGTGGCCAAAAACAAAGGCAATGGCAAGAGTTACTGCTATGCTTATCAGAAAGTGTCTCCTAAAGTCTTGTCTCCTAAATCATTTTTCTGGCCCCTTTATAGTAATTCTTTCTTTATTCACATTTCTTGGCCTACTGAACACGATAATCAAATCCTCCCTCAATTTTCTTTTTTCTGAAGTATATAAAACTACATTTTCTTCAGCCTTTTTTTAAAAAAATGATAATTATCTTGTTTATTTGTATTTGGAAAATCTAATGAGATCACATATTTAAAAATCACATACTATCAAAAGATAAATAGTAGTAGTAATTCCTTCTGGAATATTTTCCCCCCTCATCCAACCAACGTTAGGTCCCTTACCCCCTTTCTTAGCAACTTTTATTCATTTCTTTTGTGTCTATCAGAAGTTTTTTGTGGCAAAGGTACACGTGTATGTTTCAGAGGTTACTGTTGTCATGAATTCACAGACGCCAGAGCCTGGAAAGCATTAAGTGGTCCTGAGCACCCCATTTCCAATAGCAGTGCTGCATTTCCAATAGCAGTGCTCAAACGGCTGGGTGTCCTATAATTCAACTCAATTCTGGCACTATCTACCTGTAGATAGCATCAGATCTCACATGTTAAGGGCTCAGTCCAGCAGGAATGCACACACACACTTCAGGTGCCAGTCACCAAGTATACGTTGTCACCTGTGCTTCTGACCCTTGTACCACAGATCAGAGGTTCCAATGACCCCCTTCTTAGCTTTAATTAATTTGCTCAAGTGACTCATAGAACTCACAGAAATATTCTATTAACTAGATTAACCGGTGTATTATAAAATGGTAGAACTCAGCAACAGCCAGATAGAAAACATATATAGGACGAGGTATGGGGAGAAAGCATGGAAGGCCACTCTCCCCAAATCTCCATGTGCTCACCAACTGGGAAGCTCCCTGAACCCTGTCGTTGGGGGTTTATGGAGGCTTCAGTACACAGCCGTGACTGAATGACTCATTGACCGTGGGCGATTGAGCTCAATTTTTTTTTTTTTTTTTTTTTTTTTGCGGTACGTGAGCCTCTCACTGCTGTGGCCTCTCCCGTCGCGGAGCACAGGCTCCAGACGCGCAGGCCCAGTGACCACGGCTCACGGGCCCAGCCGCTCCGCGGCATGTGGGATCCTCCCGGACCGGGGCACGAACCCGTGTCCCCTGCATTGGCAGGCGGACTTCCAACCACTACGCCACCGGGGAAGCCCTGAGCTCAATCTTGAGTGGCTCTTCCCTGCCCTGAGGTCAAGGGGGTGGGACTGAAAGTTCCAACCTCTAATCACAAGGTTGGTTCCACAGGCTGCCCGCTCCCATCCTTAGGTGCTTTCCAAAGGTCACCTTGTTAACGTAACAAAAGACACCATTATCATCTCATCACTTAGGAAATCCCAAGGGTTTTAGAAACTGTGGCAGAAACTGGGACAGAGACCAAAAATATAATTCTTATTACTTCTAAATCACAGTTATCTAGGTAAATGTTTGTATTACCCCAAACAGGCAGTAGTCACCAGGGAAAATAAGTTAATTGCCAGTCTTTTTTATTAATTTTTAAAAATCAGATTTAAGAAGAGAATTTTTTTAATGGCCAGTGAAAATGTCTCTTACTTTAGCTCTTGCCTTTTTCTACTTATTATTTATTTTTTTCAATTTTTAGTTTAGTTTTGAAAAGTGTCTTTAAGTTATTTTAAGGTTAGAACCGAACCTTCCAGGGTTAAAAAAATATTGCGTCTCTTGAAAGAGATTATTTTAGACTTAGTGAAATGGATTTGTTGCTAGAGAACATGTGACATCATACATTTGACCTTTTTGAAATGATTTACGTTATATCAGCTACATTTTAAGTCCAGCAACTGTAACCAAAAAAAAAGAAAAAAAAAACCCTACTAATTAAGGCAACTTTGCAGATTGATGGCATTAGATTATCAATTAAGATCTCAGTTTTAAACCAGATTTTTCCTCTAAATAGTGATCCAAAGAACACTAGTTTTATGGTCAGTCTAATTAGTCAGACAGCCTTCTGATTGTTTAGTGCCTTCACTTGAAGTTTGTTAAATATTTTGAATAGCACCTATGCTCCCATGGGACATTAGTGAATGTGAAGTCAACAAAAAAGAAAAAAAAGTGAGAAAAAGGATTTTGTAGTAAAATAAACTTGAGAAATCCTGGGTTCAGTAAATTTAAACATGTTTCGTGACTGGAGGACTTTTGAGATGTGGAATGAGCTATAATGTGCTCTGTGAATTTCACTGTTAAGTAGAGTTTTGTCTGAAGTGTTTTTAAACTTTATTTGGCTCTACAACCCTTTGTCAGTGGAACATTTTAAAGGACTCTTTGTTTCTAGCAACTTTGGAAAATGCTGTTCTGGTCTCAGTTAAGCCCTTGAAATCTTAGCATTTGGAAGGAGATCCACACACAAGCTCATCCAATTTCTGGTACAGAAATCTACCATGTATCCATGCTATAGGCTCACTCAGCTGTGGATGAGTATTTTGATAACAAAATGCTCACTACCCATAAATCAGCTGATTCTATAGTCAGAATGCTGGTCTGTTAGGAGGTTTTAACTTTTTAAGTGCCTTTTACTATTAGAAAATTTTAAGCTTTAAAATTTTGTCTATTGGACCTAGATCTGATCTCTGGATTAAGATAAGTCCTACTCAAGTAAAAGAATCCTTATTTTTCAAGGATGATTTGTACATAAAAAAAAAAAAATCCATATACTTAAAATCATCTGTAAATAGTGACTGAAGAGTAATTGAAAATACATTTGAAAATAATTTTCATTTGAAATTTATGTCAAAATATGTTATTATATAAACGAATCCAGTATATTTTCTCTTATAGCCAGTAAAATTTAGGTTAAATTTTAATTAAGCACAAGTGCTACAATTAAAAAAAAGAATTACATTCTGTTTCGAGTGATTATTTCAGCAAAACTGGTTTATGGGACAGTAAACTGTCCTTCACTGCATGTTCAATGTTAGCAGCTCACACAGGCTAATTCTGGTAAAAATTCAACAGTTTTCCAAGGCCTTCTCTTAATTATTTGATACTCAATTGTTTTTTCTTTTACTTCTATTGTATCTCTTTTTTAAATTGTTAACTACACATCCTCATTTATCAGTGGCTTTGTATGTTTAACCCAGCAGATCTCTGGTATTATTTACAATGGCTTCATGATATTATATCTTTAAAATTCAGAATTTCACTTTAAAGTTGATTTGAATTTTATTTCTATTATACGGTAGGTATTATGTTTATGTTATGAATCCATCAGTGAGTAATTTTCTGAAACAGGATGAGCAGTTTGCTGACTTAGAAGGGCTGGAATCTATAGACACCTTAAAATTAGGATGTAGATAACGAATAGTTGGATGACAAGAAACCCTGTTATATGAAAACAGGAATAATAATGAGTGTTCCAAATCTTATCTTTTCTGTTCTTCCTTTTCTCCAAAGGTTAGTTCTAGAGTCCTTAATTCTCCATTCAGTATTAAATGATTGACTATTTGCAGCCTTCCCACCATTCTCCCCACTTCTAGGTCTGAGTTTGATAAACCTTTTGGTTTCATCCTTTATTTGTGAAGTAGTGTTCCTAGTCAAGCCAGAAGGCTGTTGCATTAAAGGTTTAGCATTTTAGTGATTTTAGTAGTAAGGGTAAGGATAAGTGGTCTTCAGCCCGTCACAGTCTTCCACCCAACCTTTCTTCATATGAATTTCCTGCAGTAGAAAAATTAGACAACCAGGCTGAATGATTTGAGTCCCTGACTAGGACTAGCAATGAACTACTCAGCCCTGGCTTCCTGGGCATGCCATCCTTCAAAAACAGCCTGCCAGATGGAATCTCAATCCCCTAGCTTGGCATTCAAGATACTCATACTCTAATCCACCAAAATCCACTTCCAGTAGTTCTCCCCACTTCTTTCATACAGCAAATATCCATTCACCCAACTGCATTCACTTATCTGGAGTGCAAGTTCTTTTCCTTATATTCCAATATATCCCTATTTCATCTGCCTAGGAAGTCTTTCAACTTCTTCACAATCTTAAATCCTACATGGTCTTTACTGTCCTACCTTTACAACTTGACCTTAAGAAAATTTTTGCTTTCCAAGATCTATAAGTCAGTCAATCAGTAAACCATTAATAAGTTCATAGGCTGCTTCAATACAGTTCTCAATACAAATATAGTTGTCAATCCTTAATAATAACAGCTTACAGTTGATCACATAGAAATGTATTTTAACTCACATATTTGTTATCTAAAATGATAGTATAGCACTCTTCATTTTGTTGGTTATTTTCTCACATATTTTACTGTCAGTATCACCTCTTTGAAGACTTAAAGTATATGTTGTCCATTTTTTCAGTATTTTAGTGTCCTGCCCTGTTTTACACTTAGTGGGTGTTCAATAAATGACTTCGACACTTCACAGAACGGAGAAAATTTTCCCAAATCCTACAAGCGTTGACCCTCTCTGACTTTGCACATCACTTGTTAATGGCAGCTGGGTAGTTGTGTTTGATAGAAATTCAAGAAAAAATTTCTACATGTTTCAAGACCAAAGCCACAGTCATATGAGGACCTTAGTCAGCATCATGAATATATTTTTAAACATATACAATGGAGAATTGCACTTTTATGATTTTGTGATGAATCACATGTAAAACAGTCATTCACATTTTATTTATTTATTATTATTTTTTTTAAATATCTTTATTGGAGTATAATTGCTTTACAGTGGTCTGTTAGTTTCTGCTTTATAACAAAGTGAATCAGCTATACATATACATATATCCCCACATCTCCTCCCTCTTGCATCTCCCTCCCACCCTCCCTATCCCACCCCTCTAGGTGGTCACAAAGCACTGAGCTGATCTCTCTGTGCTATGTGGCTACTTCCCACTAGCTGTCTATTTTACATTTGGTAGTGTGTATATGTCCATGCCACTCTCTCTTTGTCCCAGCTTACCCTTCCCCCTTCCTGTGTCCTCAAGTCCATTCTCTATGTCTGCGTATTTATTCCTGTCCTGCCCCTAGGTTCTTCAGAACCATTTTTTCTTTCTTCCTTTCTTTCTTTCTTTTTTAGATTCCATATATATGTGTTAGCATATGGGATTTGTTTTTCTCTTTCTGACTTACTTCACTTTGTATGACAGACTCTAGGTCAATCCACCTCACTATGAATAACTCAATTTCGTTTCTCTTTACAGCTGAGTAATATTCCATTGTATATATGTGCCACATCTTCATTATCCATTCATCTGTCGCTGGACACTTAGGATGCTTCCATGTCCTGGCTATTGTAAATAGAGCTTCAAAGAACATTCTGGTACATGTCTCTTTTTGAATGATGATTTTCTCAGGGTATATGCCCAGCAGTGGGATTACTGGGTCGTATGGTAGTTCTATTTTTATTTTTTTAAGGACCCGACATACGGTTCTCCATAGTGACTGTATCAATTTACATTCCCACCAACAGTACAAGAGTGTTCCCTTTTCTCCACACCCTCTCCAGCATTTATTGTTTGTAGATTTTTTTTGATGATGGCCATTCTAACCGGTGTGAGGTGATACCTCATTGCACTTTTGATTTGCATTTCTCTAATGATTAGTGATGTTGAACATCCTTTCATGGGTTTGTTGTCAATCTGTATATTTTCTTTGGAGAAATGTCTGTTTAGGGCTTCTGCCCATTTTGGGATTGGCTTGTTTGTTTTTTTGATGTTGAGCTGCATGAGCTGCTTGTATATTTTGAGATTAATCCGTTGTCAGTTTCTTCATTTGCAAATATTTTCTCCCATTCTCAGGATTGTCTTTTCATCTTGTTTATGGTTTCCTTTGCTGTTCAAAAGCTTTGAAGTTTCATTAGGTCCCATTTGTTTAGTTTTCTTTTTATTTCCATTTCTCTAGGAGGTGGGTCAAAAAGGATCTTGCTGTGATTTATGTCATAGAGTATTCTGCCTATGTTTTCCTCTAAGAGTTTTATAGCGTCTGGTCTTACATTTAGGTCTTTAATCCATTTTGAGTTTATTTTTGTGTATGGTGTTAGGGAGTGTTCTAATTTCATTCTTTTAAATGTAGCTGTCCAGTTTTCCCAGCACCATTATTGAAGAGGCTGTCTTTTCTCCATTGTACATTCTTGCCTCCTTTATGAAAAATAAGGTGACCATATGTGTGTGGGTTTCTCTCTGGGCTTTCTATCCTGTTCCATTGATGTATATTTCTGTCTTTGTGCCAGTACCGTACTGTCTTGGTTACTGTACCTTTGTAATATAGTCTGAGCCTGGGAGCATAATTCCTCTAGCTCTGTTTTTCTTTCTCAGGATTGCTTTTGGTATTCAGGGTCTTTTGTGTTTCCATACAAATTGTGAAATTTTTTGTTCTAATTCTGTGAAAAATGCCGTTGGTAGTTGGATAGGTATTGCATTGAATCTGTAGATTGCTGTGGGTAGTACTGTCATTTTCACAATGTTGATTCTTCCAATCCAAGAACATGGTATATCTCTCCATCTGTTTGTATCATGTTTAATTTCTTTCCTCAGTGTCTTACCGTTTTCTGCGTAAAGGTCTTTTGTCTCCTTAGGTAGGTTTATTCCTAGGTATTTTATTCTTTTTGTTGCAGTGGTAAATGGGAGTGTTTCAGATTTTTCATTATTAGTGTATAGGAATGCAAGAGATTTCTGTTCATTTATTTTGTATCCTGCTATATAACCAAATTCATTTATTAGTTCTAGTAGTGTTCTGGTAGCATCTTTAGGATTCTCTATGTATAGTATCATGTCATCTGCAAACAGTGACAGCTTTACTTCTTCCTTTCCAATTCGGATTCCTTTTATTTCTTTTTCTTCTCTGATTTCTGTGGCTAGAACTTCCAAAACTATGTTGAATAATAGTGGTGAGAGTGAACAACCTTGTCTTGTTCCTCATCTTAGAGGAAATGGTTTCAGTTTTTCACCATTGAAAACGGTGTTGGCTGTGGGTTTGTCATACATGGCCTTTATTATGTTGAGGCAAGTTCCCTCTATGCCTACTTTCTGGAGGGTTTTTATCGTAAATGGGTGTTGAATTTTGTGGAAAGCTTTTCCTCCATCTATTGAGATGATCATATGGTTTTTCTCCTTCTGTTTGTTAATATGGTTTATCACATTGATTGATTTGCATATATTGAAGAATGCTTTCATTCCTGGGATAAACCCCACTTGATCATGGTGTAGGATCCTTTTAATGTGCTGTTGGATTCTGTTTGCTAGTATTTTGTTGAGGATTTTTGCATCTATGTTCATCAGTGATATTGGTCTGTAGTTTTCTTTCTTTGTGACATCTTTGTCTGGTTTTGGTATCAGGATGATGGTGGCCTCGTAGAATGAGTTTGGGAATGTTTCTCCCTCTGCTATATTTTGGAAGAGTTTGAGAAGGATAGGTGTTAGCTCTTCTCTAAATGTTTGCTAGAACTCGCCTGTGAAACCATCTGGTCCTGGGCTTTTGTTTGTTGGAAGATTTTTAATCACAGTTTCTATTTCAGTGCTTCTGATTGGTGTCTTTATATTTTCTGTTTCTTCCTGGTTCAGTCTCAGAAGGTTGTGCATTTCTAAGAATTTGTGTGTTTCTTCCAGGTTGTCCATTTTATTGGCATAGAGTTGCTTGTAGTGATCTCTCATGATCCATTGTATTTCTGCAGTGTCTGTTGTTACTTCTCCTTTTTCATTTCTAATTCTATTGATTTGAGTCTTCTTCCTTTTTTTCTTAATGAGTCTGGCTAATGGTTTATCAATTTTGTTTATCTTCTCATAGAACCAGCTTTTAGTTTTATTGATTTTTGCTCTCGTTTCCTTCATTTGTTTTTCATTTATTTCTGATCTGATTTTTATGATTTCTTTCCTTCTGCTAACTTTGGGGGTTTTTTTGTTCTTCTTTCCCTATTTGCTTTAAGTGTAAGGTTAGATTGTTTATTTGAGTTGTTTCCTCCTTCTTGAGGTAGGCTTGTATTGCTATAAACTGCCCTCTTACAACTGCTTTTGCAGCATCCCGTAGGTTTTGCGTCATCGTGTTTTCATTGTCATTCGTTTCTAGGTATTTTTTGATTTCTTCAGTGATCTCTTGGTAATTTAGTAACATATTGTTTAGCCTCCATGTTTTTGTATTTTTTACAGTTTTTTTCCTGTAATTGATATCTAGTCTTGTAGCATTATGGTCAGAATAGGTACTTGATACGATTTTAATTTTCTTACATTTACCAGGGCTTGACTTGTGACAAGTCAATATATGATCTATCCTGGAGAATGTTCCATGAGCACTTGAGAAGAAAGTGTATTCTGTTCTTTATGGATAGAATGTTCTATAAATATCAATTAAGTCCATCTTGTTTAATGTGTCATTTAAAGCTTGTGTTTGCTTATTTATTTTCATTTTGGATGATCTGTCCTTTGTTGAAAGTGGGGTGTTAAAGTCCCCTCCTATGATTGTGTTACTGTTGATTTCCCCTTCTATGGCTGTTAGCATTTGCCTTATGTATTGAGGTGCTCCTATTTTAGGTGTGTAAATATTTACAATTGTTATATCTTCTTCTTGGATCAATCCCTTGATCATTATGTAGTGTCCTTCTTTGTCTCTTGTAATAGTCTTTATTTTAAAGTCTATTTTGTCTGATATGAGAATTGCTATTCCAGCTTTCTTTTGATATCCATTTGCCTGGACTATCTTTTTCCATCCCCTCACTTTCAGTCTGTATGTGTCCCTAGTATGTGTCTGAAGTGGTTCCTTTGTAGACAGCATATACAGGGGTCTTGTTTTTGTGTCCATTCAGCCAGTCTGTGTCCTTTGGTTGGAGCATTTAATTCATTTACATTAAGGTAGTTATTGATATGTATGTTCCTATTCCCATTTTCTTAATTCTTTTGGGTTTGTTATTGGAGGTTTTTTCCTTCTCTTGTGTTTCCTATCTAGAGAATTTCCTTTAGCATTTGTAGTAAAGCTGGTTTTGTGGTGCTGACTTCTCTTAGCCTTGGCTTGTCTGTAAAGGTTTTAATTTCTCCGTCAAATCTGAATGAGATCCTTGCTGGGTAGAATTATCTTGGTTGTAGGTTTTTCCCTTTCATCACTTTGAATATGTCTTGCCACTCCCTTCTGGCTTGCAGAGTTTCTGCTGAAAGGTCAGTTGTTAACCTTATGGGGATTCCCTTGTATGTTATTTGTTGTTTTCCCTTGCTGCTTTTAATATTTTTTCTTTGTATTTAATTTTTGATAGTTTGATTAATATGTGTCTTGGCATGTTTCTCCTTGGATATTTCCTGTATGGCACTGTCTGCGCTTCCTGGACTTGATTGCCTATTTCCTTTCCCATATAAGGGAAGTTTCCAACTGTATTCTCCTCAAATATTTTCTCAGTCCCTTTCTTCTTCTCTTCTTCTTCTGCGACCCCTATAATTCGAATGTTGGTGTGTTTAATGTTGTCCCAGAGGTCTCTGAGACTGTCCTCAATTCTTTTTATTCTTTTTTCTTTATTCTGCTCTGCAGTAGTTATTTCTACTATTTTATCTTCCAGGTCACTTTTCTGTTCTTCTGCCTCAGTTATTCTGCTATTGATTCCTTACAGAGAATTTTTAATTTCATTTATCGTGTTCTTCATCATTGTTTGTTTGCTCCTTAGTTCTTCTAGGTCCTTGTTAAACGTTTATTGTATTTTCTCCATTCTATTTCCAAGCTTTTGGCTCATGTTTACTATGATTACTCTGAGTTCTTTTTCAGGTGGACTGCCTATTTCCTCCTCATTTGTTTGGTCTGGTGGGTTTTTACCTTGCTCCTTCATCTGCTGTGTATTTCTCTGTATTCTCATTTTGCTTAACTTACTGTGTTTGGGGTCTCCTTTTTGCAGGCTGCAGGTTCGTAGTTCCTGCTGTTTTTGGTGTCTGCCCCCAATGGCTAAGGTAGGTTCAGTGGGTTGTGTAGGCTTCCTGGTGGATGGGAGTGGTGCCTGTGTTCTGGTGGATGAGGCTGCATCTTGTCTTTCAGGTGGGCAGGACCGCATCCTGTGGTGTGTTTTGGGGTGTCTGTGACCTTATTATGATTTTAGGCAGCCTGTGTGCTAATGGGTGGGGTTATGTTCCTCTCTTGCTAGTTGTTTGGCATAGGGTTTCCAGCACTGTAGCTTGCTGGTCGTTGAGTGGAGCTGGGTGTTAGCGTTTAGATGGAGATCTCTGGGAGAGCTTTCGCCTTTTGATATTACGTGGTGCCGGGGGGGGGGTCTCTCGTGGACCAATGTCCTGAACTTGGCTCTCCTACCTCAGAGGCACAGGCCTGACACCCTTCAGAGCACCAAGACCCTGTCAGCCACATGGCTCAGAACAAAAGGGAGAAAAAAAGAAAGAAAGAAAGTAAAAAATAAATAAAATAAAGTTATTAAAATAAAAAATAAAAAAATATTAAAAATTAAAAAGTAATTTAAAAAAAGAAAGAAAGAAGAGAGCAACCAAACCAAAAAAGAAATCCACCAATGATAACAAGCCCTATAAACTATACTAAAAAGCAAAAAAACAAAAGACGTACAGACAGAACCATAGGACAAATGGTATAAGCAAAGCTATACAGACAAAATCACAGAAAGTCCACCACCTCGATTTGGGGATGATTCATTGTCTATTCAGGTATTCCACTGCTGGGATAGATTTCCCTTTTTCTTCTTTGTTCGCACAGCTCCTGGGGCTCAGCTTTGGATTTGGCCCCGCCTCTGCGTGTAGGTCACCTGAGGGCGTCTTTTCCTCACCCAGACAGTACAGGGTTAAAGGAGCAGCTGCTTCGGGGGCTCTGGCTCACTCAGGCCGGGGGGAGGGTGGGGTATGGAGTGCGGGGCGAGCCTGCTGCAGCAGAGGCCGGCGTGATGTTGCACCAGAATGAGGCGCGCCGTGCGTTCTCCCGCGGAAGTTGTCCCTGGAATTCGGGACCCTGGCAATGGCGGGCTGCAAAGGCTCCCGGGAGGGGAAGTGTGGACAGTGGCTTGTGCTTTCACACAGGATTCTTGGTGGCTGCAGCAGCAGCCTTAGCATCTTATGCCTGTTTCTGGGGTCTGCGCTGATAGCCGTGGCTCGCGCCCATCTCTGGAGCTCGTTTCGGCAGTGCTTTATTAATCCCCTCTCCTTGTGCACCCTGAAACAGTGGTGTCTTGCCTCTTAGGCAGATCCAGACATTTTCCTGGACTCCCTCCCAGCTAGCTGTGGCACACTAGCCCCCTTCAGGCTGTGTTCACGCAGCCAACCCCAGTCCTCTACCTGGGATCTCACCTCTGAAGCCCGAGCCTCAGCTCCCAGCCCCCACCTGCCCTGGCAGGTGAGCAGAGAAGCCTCTGAGGCTGGTGAGTGCTGGTCAGCACCGATCTGTGCGGGATGCTCTCCGCTTTGCCTTTCGCACCCCTGTTGCTGTGCTCTCCTCCGTGTCTCCAAAGCTTCCCCCCACCCACTGCTCCCTGTCTCTACCAGTGAAGGGGCTTCATAGTGTGTGGAAACGTTTCCTCCTTCACAGCTCCCTCCCAAAGGTGCAGGTCCCATCCCTATTCTTTTGTCTCTGTTTTTTCTTTTTTCTTTTGCCCTACCCAAGTATGTGGGGAGTTTCTTGCCTTTTGGGAAGTCTGAGGTCTTCTGCCAGTGTTCAGTAGGTGTTCTGTAGTTGTTACACATGTAGATGTATTTCTGATGTGTTTGTGGAGAGGAAGGTGATCTCCACGTCTTACTCCTCTGCCATCTTGAAGGTTCATTCATATTTTAAATACTCTTCAGAGCACAATTTTTAAACTTCTATTTCTCTAAACATAATTATTTAATAATTAAGAGGTGTCAAAATATTACAGTTGGTTTTTCTTGTCATTCTGTTTGTTTGATCCCATATTGTATCTTGGAGATTTTGGGGCAACTTATATTCTGTAGCAGTATACAGTATATATGCACAATGTTTTAAAAATCTGATGTATAAATATTGAGATTTACTGTCACCTAGATGGCAGATATGCAAAAAATAAATTCATTAAAATATTTCTAATGTCCTGGTTTTAAAATAGGGAGCACTTTCTCAATGTTCATCTCCTCACATAGTCATAAAGTTTCCTACTTTAACAAAAGTCACTTGGTTCTCTGCACGCCAATGAACTTGAATGTTAAATTTACAAGTTCATGCTAATGTGTTCTCTGCTAAATTTGGGAAAGTTTCTTTCTGTGTATCCATTGATATTTCACTATTTATCATGGTGGTGTAAATGCTTGGGTTAGCTTGACCTAAAGGCATCCAAATTCATGGAAATGAATGTGGAAATGGGACGATATAATTAAATATCACAATTACTGGGCTTGATGCTCCTATTTCATTCTTCACACAAACATATTAAAAGTAGATTTTTTTTATTACGTAAGACTTGGTTCTATATATAGTTCAGCCAGAAGTAAAATTATTCCTAAATCACCCTGTCTCTCAACCTAATGCATCAGCTTCAGCCTGTACACATAATGACAGTCAGACCTTGATTGGCTTTTTTCTCTTCCAACTGGTGGTGTAGACAGCAAACAGGAACCCTGTCTGAGAAGAGTTTGTGTATAGACCCAGAGAAAAATTTTAACATGGCACTGTTGTTTATGTTATGATCAACCAAATTTATTGATCCAGTCATTTATTTATTTGTTCTTACAAAGTCCTGTATTCATCCATCCAGCACATTTCCTGAATACTTACCATGCACCAAATACTGAAACTACAGTAATAAGCAAAACAGACATAGCCCACGTAGTCCCGGATTTCATAATTTGGAAAGCACAGCTGGACTAGAGTTACCCTTAGGAAAAATACGTTCAAATATAATTAATCACACAAATATGTGAAATGAATAATAAACATATGATGCTGTAAAAGCAACGAGACCCAGTATTTTCAGGAGGTCAAAGAAAGGCTTTTTTGTGTCAGTGCCATTTGAACTGAGATGGGAAGGACGCATTAACTAAACAGTGGCGGTGATGGGGAAAGTAATCACTAGCTATCTGACCTCAGACAGGTTACTTAACCAGTTTATGCATCAGTTTTCTCATCTATCAAATAACAAGGTTAATAGTACCTACTTTATAGGGTCTGGTGAGGATTTGGTAAGAGTTTAGGACTATGTTCACTACATGGGCTCTATGTAAATATTACATATTGTTGTTACATGGCATTTTTACCCATAGTTTGCTAAGTTAGAAACATACTGAAGAAAATAAAAATAATTAAATAATACTGAATGTTGATTTCAGATTTATTCAAAGTAAGATGCAAGTGATAAATAAAACTTTCCATACAAAAAGTCACAATTCAGATAGGGAGACAACATGGAAAATGTTGAAAGTGATGAAAATGATGATGTGAACTGCTTACAATATATGCATTATGAAATGACACCTAGGAAAACTGGAAATCAATGAAGTTGTGTTAACTGCTATTTTTTCTGGAAAGGGAAGATGGATGCTTGCAATAAACTTAAATGAAAGATTTTTTAAAGTGGTGCCCTGGGAACAGAGAGGCACAAAAGCATGCTCATAATTTTGTGGCTTGGGCTGAAGCATTTCTCAAATGTCCTTGAAAGTTTCCAAAGACAGTCTTTCCTCAGGAAAGTATTTCTCCTGTGAGTAAATAATGTTCTTGCCTAGAAATGAAATGCAGTAATATATTACATTGCAAGTGAACTGTTAGCAAGACTGGCAGCAGAAGTTCAGAAACAAATGTCGCATTGCAATCTAGAGTTTGAGGCTCTGTATCTGAACTTCCATAACTTCTGAAGGGATGCCCTTTGTATGAAATCAAAATAGTCCAGAGAAGAATTTTGACTTCTCTTTACTTAACTATTAGAAGGATTTATTTGGAATTATTATTGTGTCATGCATGTTCTGCCTTAAATTTTCTGTGGTTGAGTTGCACAATTGATAAGCTAAGGTTTCTTTTCACCATAAAAAGGCTCCCTTTAAGGAGTCCTATAATAATGACATTTAAAATACTTGCTTGCTTTTGAAGAAAGCTTCATGCTTGGGCTTCCCTGGTGGTGCAGTGGTTGAGAGTCCGCCTGCCGATGCAGGGGACACAGGGTCGTGCCGCGGTCCGGGAAGATCCCACATGCCGTGGAGCAGCTGGGCCCGTGAGCCATGGCTGCTGAGCCTGCGCATCCGGAGCCTGTGCTCCGCAACAGGAGAGGCCACAACAGTGAGAGGCCCACGTACCGAAAAAAAAAAAAAAAAAAAAGAAAGCTTCATGCTTTCCAAAGTGCTTTATAAACGCATTTCTATGAGGCAGGTGGAACATGTCCTGTCAACAGTATTTTACAGAAAAGAAAATGGAGGCTGTAAAGGAAAGCTGCTTGGTCAAGGTCATTCAGTGCGTTAGGCGAGTTTTCATCACAGGAGTACTCACAGTTGAGCAGGGAATCCAGCAGGGAAAGCTTAAGGCTTTAGTCTATCTTTACACACGTATTTTTGCATAAATGAAAAATTTACCCAAAATGAAGTGCATTAGGTACCTAGTACTGCCTTCTTGTTCCTTAGAGTCTAGTGAGGGATATAGACTGAGCATATTCTATCCCAATGAAGATAACTTAGATTATTCTGAGGATGATCACTTGGGCTTCAGAATCTGAATTCCAGCTTGACCCCTTACAGGAAGGAAGTTACTTAATCTTTCAGAGCCTGTTTCTCCATCCCTTAAATGGCAATTGGAATGCTCTCTTATATGTTTATTAACTCATTCACTTAACAAAGCACCTGCTAGATCTCAAGTACTCTGCTAAGAATGGTGAAGCTTTTCTAGGAAGCCAGAAGGCATCCTTCAGTGGATAGCGGAGGTCAAGAGAGGTTAGAGTTAACACTTGAATTTGACAGTGGGCGAAGATGAAAGGTTCACATGGCAAGGAAAAGAGAAAAAGACTATTATACAGGTTAAAGAGCTAGACCTGGAGATATTTGGAGTGACAAAATTTCTGAATTTTGATGTACCATACTTCCTGCCTCAGTTTCCACATCTTGGAAATGGGAATAATGATTAAACATGTTTCATAGTATTCATTTGGTAGAGATTAAATGAGGATTAAATAAGCATGGAAAGTGGCATAGGACAAATTTGATAAATTATTATGTATGAAAGTGTGTATAAATAAAATCGATTGCCATGACCCCTCTTCGTACCGAGTGATCACGGCACGCTTTAATTTTCTAGCTGAGTCTGGATATGGATTCGTAACTTTATTCAAACAGTGTATCAGGCACCACTTAACCTTTGGATTGGCTGGAAATTTTTGCTCCTCTGCTCTAATACAATTTAATTTTAATTTTGGTTTTTAAGGTACATGGGTATAAATAAGAAGAGTGTTAAAGAAATGTATTTCAGATTTTAAATTAAAAAATGTAGAAAAACTTTCTTTTACTATTTTTCATTTTACCTTTGGGTGCACGGATCAGCTAGTTTTTCTTCTGCACCCAGGCAAAAGGGATTCTGAAGAAAACACTTTAAAATTTTGATTTCATATATAAGATAGTGGGAGCCTCTGCCTGCTTGATTTACATTTGTGCTCACCTTCCACTTTATGTGGGAAGGGGCATACGAGTAAAGGAAATTTTTATATGATTTCAAGTTATTCAATTCCTGATATTATATTTAGCCATGATAGAGTGTTATGATTTGCCTACAACATCCATCCTTCCTTTTCTTGTACCTTACCTTGTTCAGAGAGGACTTGTGCCTGTTCTGCTTTGAATTTCTCAACCAGTTCAGCTGCTAAAATCACAGGTGAAGCTTAGTTTCTGCTGATTTAATCCACCCAATCGAGATAGAGTTTCTCATTTTATTCAGCAAATATTTACTATGCCTTAAAAAAAGATTTAAAAAAAATGCATGGTCTTATTTGCTAATGCTGCTGGGAATTAATTAATTAAGTTTTAGGTTCACAGTAAAATTGAGTACAAGGTACAGAGATTTCCCACACATTCCTCTGGTGGGAATGTAGTAAATTGGTACAGCCACTGTGGAAAACAGTACGGAGGTCCCTCAAAAGCTAAAAATAGAATTACCATATGATCCAGCAATCCCACTCCTGGGCATATATCCAGACAAAACTATAATTCAAAAAGATACATGCACCCCAATGTTCGCAGCATCATAGAGGCGTTATTTACGATTGCCAAGACGTGGAAACAGGTAACCTGAGTGTCCATCAACAGATCAATGGATAAAGAAGATTTTATATATATATATTATATATATGTGTATATATATAATGTATATATAATTTAAATTTATATATTTGCATACATATATATATAAATACTACTCAGCCATAAAAAAGAATGAAATTAATTTTGCCATTTGCAGCAACATGGATGGACTTGGAGGGCATTATTCTAAGAGAAACAAGTCAGACAGAGAAAGATAAATACTGTATGATATCGCTTATATGTGGAATCTAAGAAATAAAACAAACTAGTGAATATAACATAAAAGAAGCAGACTTACAGATATAGAGAACAAACTAGTAATTGCCAGTGGGGGAGGGGGGAAAGGCAATTTAAGAGTTGGAATTGGGAAGTGGGAAGTACAAACTATGTGGTGTAAAGTAGGCTCCAGGATGTATTATACAACCGGGGGAATATAGCCAATATTTTGTAATAAATGGAAAGTAGTCTTTAAAATTGTATAAAAATATTTTCTTTTTTAAAAAAGATACTTCTTAGCTGATAGAAGCTTTAGAAGTCTACAGAGGCAGATAATTTTTAAATTGCAGCATATAACTTCTGGAGCCTGGCTGACATTCTCATAGGAAGCCGCATGAAAATGACTTTCAAAGGCATTCATCACCTTAGCTTGCAGGAGTCTGTTCCTTCAGTGTGTATTAGTCCATGGTGCATCCTTACTTTGACTTATCTGTGAGGTTCACTTCTCGCCCCCAGGAGCAAAGCCTGCAGAGGGGCAACTTGTTTGACTTGGGAGCCTGCCCAATATGAAAAGTTTGCAGGCAAAATCAGAAAGAACGGCTGCAGGAGGAGAGATGAGGGTTGCCGACAGCTAATGATTCAGAAAGCAATTTGCATGAGAGCCTTCTGCTTAACGGGAGGCAGCATGTGCTGGGCAATGGTTTACCATCCACTGCCAAGCTGGTTTCTACACCCTGAGTCCTCATTCCATCAAAACACGTGTCCTGAGGGAACGCCCAGCCACCAGCTTCCACTTACCTGAGTTAGCATGACCTGCCATCTAGAATTTCAGAGAGCTTTTCATTTATTAACTCACATGAATCTACTTTATCCTGAGGCTCTGGATACTAGTCCCATGCAAACTGACTTAATAACAAACATTTAAGTGCAAATCCAAAGTCATCTAGATAATATTCTTTGACAGCTTATTGCATATGAGGCACTGCACTGTGCACTTTTTATACCATATCGGACTTCATAACAGACCTCTGAAGTGGGTGGTTAAGTTTCCTGCCAAGGGATCCATACACAAGAAACGATAATCAGAAAAGACCAAAGTATTATTTATTACTAGTGAGCTAGCCGCTGTTACTTCATTTTGGAATTCTAATTGAGGCTTTCCTTCTCTCTTTCTCTTGTCCCCAAATCACAGATGACTAGGTCATGGGACAAGCTGAAGCTAACATGCCTTATTCTGTGAACCATAAGCTGAGCTACTGGGACAGACCATGTGACACGTTTGTCACTTTCAAATGTAATAATTCTACCCATTGCTCCATAGATGTTCTGGTTACTGACCAATAACATTAACAATTCCTCTTCCAAGAATAGGATGGAGGGGAAAGGCACTGGATCTCCTATGCCTCCCAAACATGTGAAGGCCGAAGCATGGTGGGAGGAGAAGCATATCTCTTTGTAATATGTTTTATTCCCTGTTTTATCGATGTGCATACGGAAGATTAGAAAGGCTGAGTAACTTGTCCATGTCATGTAGCCCATGCTTTTAACTTTTTTATTATACCACTTACCCTTCTCACCTATCAATTTGCCTTTTATACTGATGTCCTGAGAAACAGACCACTGTATGGTATAGAAATGAACAACCATAAATAAGCTGGAAATGCATTTCTATTTACATTAACTAAGATAGTCACTTGTTTCTTTTAAGTGAGGTCCTCCACCTTTTTAGGGACCTGAGTAAACTAATGATGTGCTTCCATTGATTAAAAGAATTCTCCAATATTCCATAGAAGAATCATACATTTCTTTAAGCCCTGTGTATGCTTCTAGGGTTTAGATTCTAAATCAAATAGGTTTCTGTTTTTCATTAAAAAAAACGAACACAGGATTTCACTTGTAAATTTATTAACTTTTTTTTTTCTGTCTAGCAACAAGCAGTGACTATTGTTGGGTTGGTGGACATAATAGAGATGGCCATTCAGAAAATGACAAATTTTAGGAACTCTAGCATTCATGTAGCTCAGAACTGTAAGAAGAGACCAGAGGAAGATCAACATGCTTTAAAGTATATTACAAATCAATATTGAAATAGAGCTTGACATATAATTCCTCTGGAAAGAAGCTCAGAACATGATTGCCAGTTATTTAATATTCTGGTCAAAGACAATGGAAGCACTATTAAGGTATGGCATTTTGACTGCCATTGGAAAGGTCAGGTTTCAAACAGCAGTGCACTAGTTGTGCTCAAAATGACTAAAGAATGATGAATAATTAAGTGAAGAGGAAATGGGATACCTGCATTCTAATCTTGTTTTGGCCACTGAAGGGAATCATGTGGACTTTAAGCCCATCACACAATCATTTACCACCTTGGTTTTCTCACCTGTAAAATGAGGGAGTGACTATAGTTCTTTAATAATCCTTGATGATCTTTAGCGCTATGATTCTAGAAGCATCTTGATTTAATACAGTTTGAGGATTTATGTCTAAACTCTAGCAAGCAGAAAAATGTTCTTTTATTTCTAAAATGGACTTGACATTGCGTTAACAGAGCAAATGAAATCTTTTGAAGATTGTTCAAAGAATCACCAACTTAAAATTCATCTCCATTGTTGGTTTTTATTGTCTGTTTAACTCTTACTAGATCTATAATAGTTTTATGTATTTTCCTTTGCACCTGGACTGGCAGCCTGTGTGGTTGGAGAAACACATCACCACTTATTTTAGATACTTTGTTATCAGAGCCAACTCTGTAATCTTTGCTCTGCCCGTCAATTATTTATTTAATTTGATGTGTTTTTTCCTGGATTCATAGAATTTCCTTTTGTCATGATGCTTCTTTCCATTTATGGGACTGTAAATACAGCTGACTAAACCTCTCTTTAGTGGCCGAATACATATCAGGTCTTTTGTGTGAAGGATGCTAGCTAATCTTCCCGTTCATAGGCTGACTACATTTTTATTCATTTGCTTTTTTTCTACTCACCCCTGACAGTAGTATCTGTGGAATAAATAAAATAATGATACCTACTACTTATTTAACTCGGATCAGAAAACTTGACCTTTTCCTAATTTTTTACATTTGCTAGCTTTGTGGCAATATGCACCCCTATTTTTCTCTGAATCTCAGTTCACCCTCTACATGGGAATAATTATGCCTACCATACAACGTGGTGATCATAAAAGAAATTCTACCCATCTACTACCATATTGGGGAAAAATATTTGGATTGACTCTGACCAGACTTGGAGGCACATGTTTGCAGTGGCCTGTTTGAAAATACTGACTACGTGGGGTACAGTGGGATACTCTGAAGGCACCTTACAGAGGTAGATAATATCTCTCCCAGGGCATCAACGCTAAAAGTGAGAAGCATTTTGATTTCTCATCAAGAAAGAAATGTTCTATGATGTTAGTGGTTCTTAACTTTTGGTGATCCATTGAAATCTCCTGGGGAGCTTTTGATAATCTTAAAGCCCAGCCTGTAATTTATACCAATTAAATATGAATTTCTGGGGGTTGGACTGAGGCATTGGTATATTTTAAGGTTTGCAGAATGTAATGGTTAATTTTAAGTGTCAACTCTCAACTATATCCTGAGATACACAGATATTTTGCTAAACATTATTTCTGGGTGGGTCTGTGAGGGTGTTCCCAGATGAGATTAGCATTTGAATTGGTAGATGGAGTAAAGCAGATTTCCCTCTCCAGTGTAGGTGGGCCTCATCCAATCTCTTGAGGGCCCCAAAAGAATAAAAAGTCAGAGGAAAGGAGAATTTGCTCTCTCTGCCTGAGTGTTTGATCTGATCCCCTGCCCTCTGACTGTGGCTTACGTCAGTTCTGAAAACTACACCCCTGGATTTCCTAGTTTCCAGCTTATATTTAATATGTTTAATATCAATTACATATGTTAAAGCAATTACATAATATTTATTATATATCTCCTATTGGTTCTGTTTCTCTGGAGTACCCTGACTAATATGGTGCTTCCAATACACTGTAAATATTGAGAACTACTATATATGTTAAAATACTATGGCTAAGGTATTACAAAAGTGGATGCCCTGACAGTGCAGTTCTGCTTCTTAAATGGGCAACTCAATGAGGATAAGTAGCAATGTAAATTATTTTTTCATTTTAAATGGTGGCCAGTCATATATATATAAACACTTTGAGAGGCTATAAGACACTAATTAAAAGAACTTATAGGATATAAGCACTTAAACCACATCGACTCGCCACTCAGTAGAAGGAATTCTAGGCCCAAGATATAGAAACCTCCATACCTGAATCATTGGAAAAGATGTAGAAAAGACTCTAAAACGATTGAAATTTTCAGAGATCCCTTGTGACCCTTTTGGAGGTCATGATATCAGGACTCACTGTCCTCTGAGTCTTGTTTTGTAATACGGAGAGGGACCCACAGTTACATAGTAAATTGACACCTGAGACTTGGTTTTTTTTCAGCTAGAAGTGGAAAGGAGAAATATCTTTCACTGAAGCAGAGAGTAGAGGTATAAGTGGGGAAGACAAGGTAAAGAAAGAGAAAAGAAAATAATCCATTTAGAGAAGACTTGCTCTTGGGGCAAGCCCTGGACATATAGTCATTTATATATCCTATTTCAGGATACATTGCATGCTTTACTGTAAGTAAGCATTTAATGATTTGTCTTCCACATACTTTGCTTCATTAAAGAGATTCACTTCTGCTGGCATTTTGTTTCATGGGATCCCAGGCCCTTAGCATAGTCCCTTAGTAGAGTATCTGTGGAATGAATCAGTCAATATGTCCTCAAACTCAGTACCCTTCTCAAATCAGTTACCTGCTTTATACCATAACTGAGATTATATTATCATAGTGTTAGGACTCAAAAGGAAATATGATCTCGATTTTAGAAGTTGACGTCATCTGTTTTATCACCTCATCCAATGTAAGAATTCATGCTATAAAAAAGTACTGGTAATCTGGCCTCTGTTTGAGCACTCCTCGTATCTTGAATGCTCTACTTGGTGAGTTAAGTCATCCAGCATACGAACAGCTATAATTTCTACAAAGTACTTCCTTATAGTTGCCTTCCTGAAGCATGTCACCCATTGGTCTTAGCTTGACCTGATGGCACTACAGAGAAAAATATTTGAGTTTCAAATACCCATGTTTGCACTTCACATCTTTGTAGTCCATTATCACACAACTGAAGTCTACTTTTCTTCAGGAAAACATCTAATGTTTTTTCCCAAAAATCCTGTGAAAGTATGTCTAGGCCCTTGCCCATCTTGTTTATTGATGTTTGTACTTGCTTTTGTTTTCTAAAATACTCCCAAAAAGGCAATGCTCAGAACTGGATCTAGTGCTTCTGACATGGTCCTTTTGAGACAGAATGAGACAACATATGCAAAAAAGGAAATCTATATTTCTATTAAGTATAATTGTCTAATTCTTATATCATAAAATCTGCATGTGTTTGTTTCAAAAATAAAAATACAGAATAGTATAAATATACAATATTTTATATAATAGAATATAGATATAGAGTAGTATGGAAAAAAACCCCTGAAGTCATTCAAAATAACCCATTACCCGAAGAAAAGTACTTTCAGATCCATTCATCTCTGCTTTTTTTTTTTTTAATCTCTGCTTTTTATCTCCCTATATTGTGTGTATGTTCATTTGTGTGAACATCACACAAACATACTAATATATACACATAGTTTAACGTAAATAAAAACATAATGTTTTAAACCCGTTTTAAAATTTAATGTAAGCATTGGACATTATTACATAGTTATAAATTTAATTCTGCATCAAAGTTTGCAAACTCTTGGCTGACTAGTTAAATTCAGCCCGTAGACATTTTATTTCCCACCCCCCAGTCCCACCCCCGGGCCTGCACAACATCTGAAAAGCCTAGGCATGTTGCAGCTTCTCCTGAGAAGTGGACAGTCTGGTGATACTTGGTGTGCAGCCTTACCTGGATGTGGGGGAGGTTGAAGCGCAGGTACATCTGATGCCCTGGGAGGTGTTCTCCAACGAGAGCTTCATCGTCAGCGTTTCCTGTTTGATGCAAACAGCCTGCCAGAACAGCCCCTCCTGGGTGAATTTGTGTTCCCGGAACATGATCATTTTAATAGCTGTAGCTCTAGGCAGTGGTTGTATACCACCATTCATTTCATAAATCCCCTTTCGGTAGACCTTAATGTTGGTTCCTTGTTTCTCCTATTATAAATAGTGTTGCAGCAAATATCTTTTTCACCCAGTTGCTTGATAGTCTTATGATGAGCTCCCAGACTAGATGTGGAATTGTGTGGCCAAAGTAGACTTCGAGGTCTCAGAACTTGTTTTAGTCTTTTAAACATCACGAGAACCACAAAAACAGCCTTTATTTTTCACTTGCACTCTGTTAAGCAAACCTGTGACCACTCTATATGTAAAAACAATTTTAAAAAATAGAGTTGTTCAAAAATACATAGTAATTAAATTAATATTTTATGGTAGAAAAATTATAAAATACAGAAAAATGTAAAGGAAAAATATAAATACACTTGCAGAACTCTGAGATAAATATTATCTTTTCCATTTTTGCATTTTCCCACTTATATATGCATATATATTTACATAAACATATATATTTACATATATTTTATACATACATTATTTAATAAGGATAAGATATACTGTTTATATAATTTTTATTTCTAGTACCTTTTCACCTAATGTTATCATGACAATTTCCCACATGATGTAATATTCCTCATTTAGAAAATTTAAAAATTATTTAATATTTCAACGTATGATATCACTTATTTAAACAATACCCTATTGTTGGAAACAAATTATTTCCAAGTTTTTCTTTTTTACAAATAGTATTCCAGTTAATGCCATGGTACCTAGATTTCTGTGAAATCCTTAGAATAAATTTCTACACATGTACTCACTAGGTCAAATATCCAACTCGTGCAGACAATTTTTAAAAAATCTATATTCAGACCTTTACATTCACAACTATATTAAGTATATTGATTTCATTTGTTTTGCTCTTTTGTTTTCACCCTGTTGATAGATAGGTAGGCAGATAGAGAGAGAGATAGGCATTTCTTTTCATTTAATACGTCTCTCATTGATCTTGTTGCCTCATGTCTCTGCCTCTTCTAAATATTTTTGCACAGTTTTGGCGTTAACTGGGTGTTTTGCCAGAAAGTCAGTTCAGTGTTCCTCAGATAGTTGTTCAATACTGCCCACCTCTTCAGGTGCTGAAAAAGGAAATTCTAATGATTTGTTAACACTTGTTAATATAGATAAGATTAAGGCCCCAATTTTCTTATGAAAGCTTACTACTTGGGGCTGGTTTCACAGAAATATCATAACAGTATATGCAGTCAAGTTGCACTGATATTCCATATGAGGAAAGAAAATCTGTGAAAGGATTTAAATATGAAAATAATTATGTAAATGATAAGTATTATTTATTATTAAGTATAATTAGAAGTTGTCAAGCAGATCCTTTTCTCCCAAAGAGCCACAAATCTTTCAAAATGAATGCTTGCAATTAATAATATTTAGATAGGGGAAAAATGAGTTTTTCTCAGCTTTTCCATCATAGCCTAGATACTGCCAGGCAAACAACTTGATAGAACCAGTGGAAGCTTAAACAGGTGATAATCTCCTCTTGCTCTCCAATTTATCACTAAATGGCTTTTCTGTGGATTGCAATCATTGAAAGGTTGTAATTGTAGCCTTCTGCTATATTTACCATTAGAAAATTTCTTTTTACATGGAGCGTGCTATTCTAATAAGCAGTGGGTTTTTCACAAACTGGTTTATCATTCACAATGATTAGGTTCCGCCTTATTTGAACTGGTGCATAAAATGCCACTTATGTTTTTTTTTTAAACTTAATTTTATTTATTATTTTATGCAGCAGGTTCTCATTAGTTATCCATTTTATACATATTAGTGTATATATGTCAATCCCAATCTCCCAATTCATCCCACCACCACCCTCCCCTCGCCACTTTCCCCCCTTGGTGTCCATACATTTGCTCTCTACATCTGTGTTCTCTACATCATGTTTTTAAATGATTTTTTCTCTTTGCCTTTCCTGTTAGTGTAACCGGAGGTGGGGTCTAGCTGCTCGCCGCTCAAAAGCAAGTAAAGAGGCAAGGTTGGTGGAAAGGAAAGTTTACTTTGTTTTGGGTGCCGGCGACCAGGGGGTGTGGGAGGGAGGACGCCTGTCGGAAGGCCAGCTCCCCGCACCCACCCAATGAGGGGGCAAGAGCTTTTATAGACGGAGGGAGGGGGGCTACACGCAGAAACAGCACAGTCAGCTCTGACCGTCATCTTGAAATTGGTCATCGGTGGTCTGACCAGTGTCATCTTGATTGTTTTAAGTACAGTTAGTCTTCAGTTCCAGGGTCGGTTCGTTCTCATTTCTTTGAGGCCAGTTCTCAGAATTGTGAATTGTGGCAGCTTATGTCATGCCTACAGTCTGGTCATCATGTACTTAACTTCTTCACCTAGTGGGGTTTCACACAGCTCACAGGATATGGCTCAGAATATTATCTATAGCCATTGAGGAGGAACTAAAGGTCCTTAACTTTGCTTACTGATAAATTATTATTGTTTTGTCCTGTTTGACTGCTTTTATTTTTTGCTTCTGCATTTTCTCACTTCTCTGATTAAACTTAATTTTGGGCTAAAGTTTTTCCACAGACAAAAAGCAGGCAGAGGACATGGTTAGGGGAAAGGATCATAGGGTCCTGCTCTGTCTCATTAGGAGTCTCATTTAGGTGCATAGTTAATGTCTGCATCGCTTGGCCTCTGCTAGAAGAGGAGTGAGGTGCACAGGACGCCCACGGCCTGCTCAGAAAGCCTACAAACATTGGAAAGGGATGGCGGTATCTGCCACACTGTCAACCTGTTCTACTCGGTGTGCTACTGCTGTTATAGCACATGCTGAGCTGTCAATAAAAATCAGTCAAAGCATTCTGTGTAGCGTAGGGAGGTGTGGGAAAAGGGGTCATTCCAGTTGCATAAAGATGATGCATCTGTTTGGCAAGAGGGCCCATATTCATGTTTAATCATGTATGGAGCCTCTGTCCTCCTTCCTGGTCCCCGTTACTCATCTGTTCAGGTCTCCCTGCCTCCCTGACCGCCTCCCCCATCTTCCCAGCTGCTCATCTCTGTACTTGATTCAGAGTATCTATGAGAGTCGGCCCTGAGCTGCAGGGCCTGATCTCTGCAAAAATGGATTGGTCTGTCGTGAGCCGCACAAAACAAAACGAAAATCAGGAAACGAGTGAAAGCATCTGTGAGCTAAAGTGGAATAATTATACCTCGGTACCCTGTTTATAAAGATATATAGCAGACTTCCTGCCATATTATCACCCAGTAAGTGTACTTTTTTTTTTTCCTTTTAGTGAAGAGAGAATGCTTTTATGTCAATCTATTCATGCTTAAGACTCACAGTGCCTATTGTCTATAACTGGGAGATACAACTCGGGAAGGATATAGATGGAGTATTTGGCTTCAATAAAGTGGGTGGAGCAGGAAATGGGCCCTACACCTGGCCCTGTCTACAACGAGTGACTTGTTAAAAATGAGCATCTATACCAGGAAAAATTAATCAGCATATGTAACCATAAGGAAGGTGGAAAGTGCTGATCACATACATTGCTCAGGTGCTGTCAGAGAGATTCCGGGGCTGATGGAGGCTATACAAGCCCTAGCATCAGATGGGAACAACTCTCTCCCCCACAAGCTAGCCCGCTTTCCCCCTTCCTAAAGGCAGGCCCTTACAAATGTGGTGTCTGGGGTGGTCCTCTAATTTTCCCTAATCTGTGTGCGGCTGTGGAATGAGATAGAGCTAAAGTGCAAACAAAGGGTAGTGAAAATGACATGAGCTCTGGAGTGAGACAGAACTGCATCCAGATCCCATCCCTATCATTGATTTAGTTACGTAAATTGAACAAGTTCCTTAAATTCTCTGAACTGCAGTTGCCTTGTCTGTGAGGTAGGAATCAGGTCAGTCTTTACTGGGTTATTGTATGCATTATAAATAATATATATAAAAGGCCTAGCACGGCATTGACATAAAACAGACACTCAAAGTGGTAACTATTACTATAACTCAGGAAAACTACTCTGCCCAACATAGGCAGTTCTAAAGTGAAACAATATATAATAAAATCTTATTCAGAAGAACTTACAAGTAGGCAGTGGGTTGGGTAGCTATATCCTATGGCTAGGTCTCAGTGCATCAATTCATATCCAAGGAGATTCTCAACATGTAGTAGATGCAACGTATTTCCAATTAATATCATCATAAGAACTAAACCTCTGTATTTCTTTGGTTTCTAAGAAATTTTCAACCTTAATAATATGTTAGAGTACTTCTGGGTTTAGCTCTTACTAAATTATAAATGCTATCATTTTATACCTAAGATGCATGGTTCACTCAGTGCAGGTGGGGGAAAACTGAATGTTTTAGACTGGCTAACTCTGGCTTGCTGAAGTTCTGGTACACGGGCTAAGTGGTGAAGTCAGTAAAGCTGATGAGGTTTCATTTCTGAATGTACTAGGACTAGGTCAAGATGCTAGTTTCCAACTGCATATATCCTTTCTGATGATGATCTTTTTTTTTTTTTTTTTTTTTGCTTGAGTGTAAAGATATTCTTTTCTCTGTATTTTTGAGAAAATATTAGCTTGGCTGTCCCAAGCTAACATATGACGTTATGTTAGCTAAAAACTATGACGTTATGAACGAGTGACTTCAATGACTCAGTGCTTCCCACTTGGTAATTTCTCTCACCCTCAGGAGTAGCCTCAAATGCTAGCTCCCATCAATTACTGGATGCCCCATATTTTCCCAGCATCATTATAATCACTCCTATCAATTCAGCACCTGTAATGAGCCAGGCTGCTTATCCATTTACAACCTTCACTGCTTTATATATATTAGCTCAGTTTGCTACCTCTTGTCCCCCTCAAGCCAATATCAAATGTTTATTAATTAGGTAAAAATGGTATTAACCGCTTACATCAGGAAGGGCAAAAGGGTATCATCTTGAGCGCCCATTTTGAATGAGTGGTAATGGTTGGCAGAAGCACTGAATTAAGAAACAAATTTAAGCTCTGTCCAGCCTTAGCGGGGAAGAATGCCGTGATTGATTAGCAATGTCTGCCTTGGTTAAAAGAAAAAAGAATAGAAATAGGTCGAGTGACTTGCAGGACGGAAAGGATGGGGATTCTCGGGCTCAGTTTCCTTGCTGTTTATAAGCTTCTTAGAGACACAGGTAATGTTTCAACTTTCCATCGTGTTGCCACAGTGTTCATTTCCAAATCATTTATTTCTTCACTCCTCCATTTATTCCTGCTGAGTTCTCCCGGACTCAGAAACTTCACCCACTCTATTCCCTTATGTTGAGCCTCACATACTTCCAAGTGGCTTCCAAGTGGCCTCCAAGGGTGGCCTTGTCCTGTTTATCCCGAGAAATTCCCCCAGGTTAATATGTGTCGCAACGTCTTTCTCTTTTATACTATAGAACTTGTATGAATTTGTAATTATTTGTTAGAATGTTTTCTTGTTAATTTACTGTTTCCCTCACTGAACTCTAAATTCCATGAGCCCAAGAACCGCATCTCTCTTTTTGACAAGCCACCTTATTTATACCCGGCACACACATCTGGGAAAGAGTAGACATTTAATAAATATTTGTTGAAACAGCAAATCCACTAAACTTTGGAGATTCAAACTTAATAAAACCTGGATCCTGGCTTCACAGAACTCATACTGTAGTGAAGCAGAAAGTTGATTAAGTAAATGATTATGATGCAATGTGATAAAAGAAACATAGACGTAAGGAAATATCACTGCCTGCCTGGATCAGGGGGCAGGTGTTGGGGACGCATTCTAAAAGTGATGTCAAGATTGAAGAGTAAGGAGTAAAAATGGACCTTTTAAGAAAAATCAAGCGCTGCAACTTGTGCGATTTGAATTTGATATGTTCCACCATTAAAGTTTTTTTTTAAATCAAGCAGGGTATATTAACATGCATCTGTAGTATTGCCCTAAAAGCATTTTAAAAGAAACATGGATGTCTTACCTACAGAGGCACACAATTAGGCTTTTCCCTCAAGGTATTCTTAGTGTTAACCCTTTATATTGCTTTTTACTTGATGTACCCACTAATTGTTCTGATCCAGTGGCCTTGATGAAATTTTTGGTCATTTGCAAAAGTGTCAGTGGGGATTATGTGAGCACGAGTCTTTCAGAATTTTAAGTAGAAAATGGCTCAAGCATCTCCTACAGTTAGGGTACGTGTGGTTACAGTAGAATAATTTAGAGAAGTGAAATTGGGTTTGTCTCTTTAGGTTTAAATATATGACTTGGGGATAATAAAGGAAAATCATTACTAGCACAACAAGGGATATTTAAAATAAAAGATGGTTTTAGGTACACCACTAACTTTCTTACAGCGTCAATGATAAATGGTTAGGTATTATATTGATGGTAGCAGGCGGTAACATGTCGCTTTGTAGTTGAAGCTTTTTTTAAAGCTTATTTTTATTTTTTTTTAACATCTTTATTGGAATATAATTGCTTTACAATGGTGTGTTAGTTTCTGCTTTATAACAAAGTGAATCAGCTATACACATACATATATCCCCATATCTCCTCCCTCTTGCGTCTTCCTCCCTCCCACCCTCCCTATCCCACCCCTCTAAGTGGTCACAAAGCGCCGAGCTGATCTTCCTGTGCTATGCAGCTGCTTCCCACTAGCTAGCTATTTTACATTTGGTAGTGTATATATGTCCATGCCACTCTCTCACTGTGTCCCAGCTTACCCTTCCCCCTCCCCGTGTCCTCAAGTCCATTCTCTACATCTGCGTCTTTATTCCTGTCCTGCCCCTAGGTTCTTCAGAGCCTTTTTTTTTTTTTTTTTTTTAGATTCCATATATATGTGTTAGCATACAGTATTTGTTTTTCTCTTTCTGACTTACTTCACTCTGTATGACAGACTCTAGGTCCATCCACCTCACTACAAATAACGTAATTTCATTTCTTTTTATGGCTGAGTAATATTCCATTGCATATATGTGCCACATCTTTATCCATTTATCCGTCGGTGGACACTTAGGTTGCTAGTTGAAGCTTTTTTGTACAAATAAGCTGGAGGGGTTTTTTTTTGGCTCGATTATATATTTAGTCTTTTATAAGGCAGAGAGGAAGAAAGGGAGGGATAGACTAAGAAAGTATGGAGCAAAACATTTCCTTAAATCACATTTAAAATAAGGTAGAGTGTAGTAAAATACAGGAAGGTAGACTGAAAGGCAACAGTAAATTTTTTTTAAAGAACTTTTATAATTATATTACATCACTTGACAGAGCTGTAGTGCTTTGTGTAGGCCTTTAAAACTTCCCCCAAACATGTTCATTCACCTTGATTCAGTCATGTGCACAGAAGTTCCTCGTTGGGTTGGTAAAGCAGAATCATATCCAGGCTCTAGCTAGATCCAAACACTATTGCAGTTCTGTACAAACCTGTGTGGTATGTACAGATAGAAACAATAATATGTAAACCTGTTCCCCTTTGGTACATTGATCATTTCCTAAACTTATTTCACCTGTACCCACCACCCCTCCCCCCCACACACACACAAAGCACTAATACCCCTGTAAGATATATTAAATGTGTTGATTTGGATAACTAGAATTTGATCGACAGAATTCCTCCAGCAAGAGGGAGTTTTAGGTAGAATGGAAGAGAAACTCATGGAAACGCTTGAATGGTCCTTTCCTTGATTCCACAAAATGAGTAAGACTGATCGAGTCCCTTTAATATGCAGCATCCATATTGCATTTGTTCTTACATTTTATGCTGCAATTAAATACAGAGTAAAAGTTATTGAGTGAATATTAAGTTTATTGGGTAGCTGAGTTGATAATTGTATTTTATTTTTGTGCATTGGAAATCTATGTACATTTATATTGTAGGAATATGGCAATGCTCCAAGAAAAATGAGAAATTCACTGGTAATTTCCCACCCAAAGAGAGCCGTTGTTAACGTTTTAATATTATACTCTTTGTGTCAGTTTGTTTTTTAGTCAAAAATGGCATCTTATTGCTTGAATTTGCATTTCACTGATTATGTGATAAAAACTCCTTTTTAGGGCTTCCCTGGTGGCGCAGTGGTTGAGAGTCTGCCTGCCGATGCAGGGGACGCGGATTCGTGCCCCGGTCCGGGAAGATCCCACATGCCGCGGAGCGGCTGGGCCCGCGAGCCATGGCCGCTGAGCCTGCGCGTCCGGAGCCTGTGCTCCGCAACGGGAGAGGCCACAACAGTGAGAGGCCCGTGTACCGCAAAAAAAAAAAAAAAAAACTCCGTTTTAATTTAATTTTTCTTAAGGTAACATTGGTTACCGCCTCTCAGCTCGAAATTCACTCTTTTGTTACTTGCTCTGTGAAAAGTGCTATGGGTCCTTTAAATAGTTTTTCCTTGACCAGCTCGTGTGATGTTAGGCTTTCCTAATTGATGGCACCGGAGGAAGGTGTTGCTTCGTGATGCCCCGGTGCTTGCTGGGAAGGCTCTTGGTGGCGTCTTCAGCACCCACTCACTCCTGCAGCTCCGAGGGCGTCGTCAGCCCTGCTCCCGGGGCTCACAGTTTCTCCGGTAGTCGGCTTCAGCAGTGCGTAGAGAGAGCAGTGGACGACAGCTTCCGCCAGCATCTTCTATCAAGCAGTTTTGGAGTAGCACCTCAGGTGAGAAATCTCCCCGTGCATAGTTTTACTGGAACCCTAGAATGTGGATTTCCAGCAACTTACAGAGGGCATATTTCCAGAAAGTTCCACCATGAGACATCACAGCAGCTTCTTTACCATCCGGTGAGCCACAGTCATGCTCTTTTCAACCGGGTCTGGACCTCGGTCCTGTGGGCAGGGAGGAGGAGGTCTTCTTTTCAACTGGAGGGTTAGCGGCTCTCCTTATTTCTGCTAACTGTGTGTTTTGGCGTTCTCTTTACTTGTCGCTGGCCATTCCTTCCTTACTCTAATCCTCTTTCATAATTAATAGTTTTTTCATTACACTTTCCATGCTCAAATTACTGTTTGTTTTTCTTCTGGTTGGACCCAGAATAATAACTAAATAATCTAATATTAGTGTGTTATTGTTTTATTTTAAAACCCATTTTTCACATTTTTTTGTTTCTACATCATTATTTTAATGGTTTCATAGTAGTCCATGTAGTAGTAAATACTTCATGCCTATTGTTATACAGTTTATAATATATGTTTTCATTTTCACAATTGTAGACAATGCTTTAGTGAACATCTTGGTACACATCCTTTGCTCCTTCCATAATGATTTTCATTAATTCTCAGTCATTTGGACATTTTAGTCAGAGGCAAATGATGAACACACCACGTAAAGTGCTTTATATATATCCAGGGGAATACTGAACATATTATTTAGTGCCATAGCAAAACATCAGAAAAAAATGAGGAAATCATGATTTTTATTGTCTTCTGCCAAACTCTCATAGCAAGAATCTGAAAAAATCTCTGGTGAAACACAACTGAAACTAGATTTGAGATTGAGCCATTAAATCCCAGTTATCACCAATCACTTCTGGCTGCTTCTGATTAAACACTTTCTTTGTGTTTACGATTGGGGAATCCACCTCATGAAAAGAATGGCAAATGGGAAAGAAGTAAATGATTCAGAATATCTTGGTCGTTCCTGGGAGAGAGTGCTCTGACAAAGCAAACGGTTTACCTGAATGTCTTAAGCAAACTGAGCTTGGCTGATTTCCTGTGCTTACAGAAAAGAACCGCTGTAGCTTCAGCTGGAAACCCTAAGCCAGTGTGGCTCAGTGGTGGTTTTTTTGACGTGCCTGCATCACAGGTATAAACAATCTGCGATGTTGAGCTAAACATACCTAAACTGCTGAGGATCTTTCAGGTTAATTTAAACCAACAGGGAATGATCCTGACTGGCAACAATAGAAGATTCTCTCCCAGCAGGAAGTGCATGGGGGCATCCCTTCTAGATCAGACATGCTTCAGAGACTGCTTCTGGAAGCGGTCGTCTTAATTGAATGTTTGTGTCTGAATGTTTTTGCTCACAGATGTTTCTCACCAATACTGTTGAGCCTTTTGGTGGTTTCTAAAAGTGGCTATGTTAATCTCAGAACAAGGAGATACAACATATATGACGTGTAATCACACTATAATGATAAAAATAGACACATGCCATCATTGTTGTCATGGGCATTATCAACAACACAACACAATCACTGTAACTTATTGGGCACCTGTTATGTAGACAACGTGTCTCTTGTCCATGGATTAGTGTAGTTAATCCTCACAAAGCTCTTAAGAAGTCAGTACCAATAATATCCCCATTTTACAGATGAAGACACTGAGGAAGAGAAAAGTTAAGAATTTGCCTGTGATCAGTTATCCATCTGTTCAGCCAGTGCACAAATTACACTGCCCAACTCCAAGATCAGGTGAGTACAATGGCCTGAGCACCATGCTTTACTGCTTCCCACATATTTAGGAGCTAAAAGAAATCAAGTAGTGGACCTTAAAGAAAATCTTCCTCTACCTTCATTCAACTCTTTTCGCTTTCATTGTGGTGGAGTCTGTGAGAGACTTAATGTATCATGTAGAATTATCAAGTTAAATGACTGCATTTTTCCCCTTAATTGACCATTTTGAATTGAATTGCTTGGATTTATCAGATTTTTTGTAATGCAGTGTGGTCTACAATAGCTATTACCAGCCTCTTTCCCACCATCACTACACCTGAAAAATAAAACTCACACATATGACATTCTATCATGTGCTTATCCAGAATTAATGCACAAAGCTGCATAAGTAAAAATCTGTGGTTTATGCACAGTTTCTTCCAGGCCAGCTGCTGTGTCTCCCAGTCACCCTAGGGTCTGCAGTTAAGGACCTGCAAGTCTAGAGAAACTGAGAGAGACGTGTTGGCTTGGCCAATAGATCTTGAGCACCTATAAAGTGCAAGGAGCTGGGTCACTGTGGTGGACTTGTCGGGGATTTAAAAATAATCAGACAGCCTAGGAGACAGGCTTTGACACCACTGACAAAAATACACTTCAATTACCAGGCAGTGAGAAAAGGAGGGACGTGGGTAGAGGAACATGTCAGCAGGGTGTGCTGCGTGTGGCCCATCTTCAAGTCTCAGTTGAATCCTACTGTTCAAATGTGGGCCACTTGTGGGAAATTCTGTACCATGAGGGTTTTGCTTAATGTTTAAAAAGTCTTACAAAAAGATGAATAGGAGACGTAGCAGGTGGCAAATCAGAAGGTTGTGTCTTGTAAACAGGGGGAGGTCAATCCAACCTCCAAATCCCAAAATATATCAATATCCCATAATAGAGAATCACTATCAGGGAACTTGCTGTTTGTTTATTAGTGGCAGCATGGCATAAAATCAGGATAATTCAGCGTTTAAAATCCCTACTTTGTTTGAATTTATAACTAGTATAAATACCTCTAAGATTATATACATTTAAATTTTTTCTGCAACAAGTTAGACCGGATCACAAATTCACATGATGCTCAAAAGAACACTCAGAAATATTTAACGAAAACCTTCATTCTAGTGATGAGGAAACTGTAGCTCAAATAAGAAGCAAAAAACCATACTCAAGCAAACAAATCTGTAAAAGAGTTGTAATCAGAAATATCCAGTTGTCCTACCTCCTAATTTTGTGATCCATCTGCTTCACCATCCGTCAAAAAATCTGATTCTTCGAAGAAAGAACTTTGGCTTGGCTTTAGAGAGTAAGATTAAAAAAAAGAAAGAACCAAACACTTAGGCAAAGGAACAAACAGCCAAAATTAAGTAAATCTGGGATTTTTTTTAAACCAGCGTTGTCTGCATTGTTATTTTGGGCTCAGAGCGATAGCTTGATGCCAAATTTAAATGGAAAGCATTATCTACTCCATATTTATAAATCTTTAGATTCTGCGTGTGTCATTAAAAATGTAAGTAAATTTTATAATAGTAAGGTGTGTGGGATTAATTTGTATTCTATGTTGAAAAGCTCCATGGTAGGCAATTAATTCATGAAACACCAGCGATTGCTGCCTTAAGGGCTACATTGCTAGATAAAATTACAGACCTCAAATCTTATTATTACACTGGTATCTATTTTTTGTGTGGTCTAGGGAATATATCATCTTAAATTGAATATTTACCTAATCAGTAGGCTAAGGGTATCTTCTGGGTTCTGCCCCCTTCGACTCTAGAACACATTGTCTAGTTGTGAATATTAATATTCTGCTTATATAGGTAGGTACTACTGCTTACTGTTTTCACTTCATGGCACACTTATTAAATGATACTTGTATGCTATACTAGAATAAACTAGAGGGGATCTAAATGGAGCTTGGTAAAAATTGTATAGCCTTTATATTAAACAATGATAAAGTAAAACAACTAATATAAATAAAAATTTAAAATAACAAGCCATAATAAAGTATAAAGTATTGGGAAAGATATCAAATACTTAATTTACATAATTTTCAAGTAATGCTTTTCAGGATTTTTACTGAGAAACTTGTAGTTGCTTCCACAAACATAAGTGTTTTTTGGTTTTTTTGTTTGTTTTGTTTTGTTTACCAGGTCTTATTCTTGAAGTTGTGACTGTAATTCTAATCAATGTTTTAATAACATCTATTTTTGATCATCACATTAGACAAGAAAATTTTAATCACTTTTACGATCAAAAATTTTCAAGCCAGTGTTTTTCAAAGAATCTAGTTTCTTCTTTCTTTGGCACACAAAAACTCATTGCAGTATCATCTGATGATGTGTATGAGACTGATTTCGTTCCAAGTTGGTGGTTGCTTTTGTAAGGTATGTCCCAATAATGATGGTAGAAGGTACAGACTGTGGTAGAGCCTTCACATCCACTAGGCGGTCATATCATCTTTACATGAAGACAGAGATGGGCGGGTAACCACCTAAACCCACGCTGACAAGGTCTCCTGGGACTCCCGCCCCTGACCTGCTGTATCTTTGCTCTGGATCATTAGTTCTTGTAGCAATCCTAGCAATCTCTTGTTCACCATGAGCATTGGCATACTCGCCGCTGGCTGTTGCACAAGTTGATGCCCGCTGGTTGAATGGCGAGAGAACTTTGACGGACCCATGGGTGTGGCGTTTCTCACTGTGTCTGCCATCCGAGACCACTTTTGACCTTTTGTCTGACTGTCTCTCTCTCTTGGGTAACCTTCCTGGGAGACCCTAGAGAGGCTATTTGTGGCTGAATGTGAATAGTTGCAGGGTTCTGGGTAACCCAGGCTGTACCAGGCAGCCCCAAGGGTTGAGGGGATCATTATCTCATGTCCCACTTACAAACATTAGATTCAGAACTGTATACCCAAGCAGACTGCTTGGTACCCTCTGATTCAGGTATGTGACTTAAAACAGCCTTGAAGAACTTTGAAAGTCATATAAAAAATGGCAAACTTCTCTATTTTACCCTTTCTTTACCTAGACTAAACCTGCAGCCTCACAGGAGCTGAGAACATATTTATTCTTTATCTTTTACTTAAGACACTCAGCAGGAAGGTAACACACTTTGAATGAAAAAGGACAATTCAAGTTAGGTTGGTGCTTTGCCTAAGCCAGAAAGGTTTAGGGAGAGAAATTGAGGATGAAGAACAAAAGAGACGAGCTTTTTTCTTTTCTTTTTTTTAACCTCTCATGGTTTGACTTAATTCTATTATTTGAATGATTTTGAATTGATTTGGACACACCCACATTTAAATATAAGTTCCAAAATGCATTCTGAAGTCAAATGGAAAGTAATTTGTGTGGTCTTGTTATGAAAATAATTGTTTTATTCTCTGTATACTCCAGTCTCTTCACTCATTTATTCATACTTGTATTCATCTATTTACACATCATTCATATATTCACAAAATATTTGTTACTGTGGATACTATACGTGGTATTGATCTAGGTGCTGAGCTGGAAAGGTGAAAAAGTCATTATCATTACCTTGGAGGGTCTCCCAGTCTTGAGGGGAGTCATAGAGGTTAACACATAATAATTGTACAGTTGGACAAGTATCATTATAGTCTTATGAACAGAATATCAGGAGAAAAATATTTTATTTAGTCTTATTATGTATTTGAGTATTCACCTGCCCAAGATGGAAATCTCTCTAATAGAGTTTGTGCTTTTAAGGACATAATCCAACATGATATTTTTTATTTGCTGAGATCTTTTCTCCATGAAGTGAATTAGGAGCCCAGGCTTCTTCTGTGTCCTGACTCTATTTCCTAGGGCCTCAAAGCCTTTGGAATGTAGTTGGAAGACAGAGGAGAAAAGGGTGTAGAGGCTCTGCTCTTAATCACTCCATCCCAGAAGTGGCATTCATTACCTTTGCTCACATTCCATTGACAGGGTATACATGCAGGAGGTGCTGGGTCCTGCAGCCCTGGCAAGTTAACGTCTAGCAATAGTTTTACACAGACGAAGGCTAGGAGCTCTTTGCTGAATTGCTCACATTCTCTGGACAAAAGTAAGGAAGTCTGTGGCTGTTTATCCCCTTCTCAAATATATGCTTCATGTTTTTCCATCCCTCTAACTCTAATCATGGGCAGCAATATTTCTTCAATATTTTATCCACTCACACTGTCCAGGGAGGTTTCTTCGGCACAACAAGCAAGGCACACTGGGTTTATTTTTATAGCACGTTTCCCACAGTCGTATCAGATAAAATGCATTACATCTCACCAGGTGACTGCTGAGTAATCTCACAACTGTGGCTTCCATGTGAAAGGCAGAGATGATTAGCTTCCAAGGTGTTTGTGGGCCAGAATTGCTCTGCTTCCCTTAACTAGGTAGGTTAGTCCCTGTTCGAGTTCTTTGAGCTTTGTATACTGTTCCCTTGATTCACAGGAAGAAATCATAGACTTAATAGTCTGGTTGTGAGGATTAAATGAGATATTTTATATAAATTGCTAAGCATGGCTTTAGGCACATATAGAAAGCAATCCATAATTGAGGCTCTTGTCATTGCTAATTAAGGATAGGGTATTAAGCAAAAATGGAAGTGTCCTTTTTGTGGAGGAGGATGATATACTGAAACACTTAAACGTATTATTTCCTGTAACTAATTTCTAATGAGATTTCAATGTGTGCTTGCTGTCTGATTCCCCAAGAGAATGGATTTTCTCCCTCACTTTATCACATAGATATTGCCTGAATAAGGTCCTAATACCTGTAACTGAATTCACTTTTAGGATTGCACTATCCTTTAAGAGGCAGCAAAATATATTAATAAAGAGTGTTAGTTCTAAACTCAGATTTCAAGTTCTAGCTGGGTTACTTATCGGCTGTGTGACCTTGATCAACCTGTTCTGAATCTGTGAATGTTAGCCAGTGATATTCCTTTCTAGGGACATTATGCTGGGAATGAGATGATTTATATAAAACACTTAGCAGAGAAGATGGCATAGAGCAAGTACCTAATACATGTTACTTTAATCATGATGATTACACAGAATATTGGGATTGGGGTCAGATGACCTGAGTTTATATCTGTGTTCTGTTGCTTTTAATCTTACTGAGCCTCGGTCTCCTCATCCATAAAATTGGGCTAATAATATTCTCTTCACACAGTTGTTATGGTGATTTTAACGTATGTGAAAGTTCATAGAATATTGCCTAGAACGTGTAAAATATTAAATACGTGTTAAAATTATTTTCTTTTATTTGCGGTATCTGTGGCCCTAGGCAAGTTGATCTGCCTCTCATATTGGTTATGCCTCCTACTTGGCCTGTTATAGTTAACATCAAAAAAAAAAAACAGGGTTTCCCTGGTGGTGCAGTGGTTGAGAGTCTGCCTGCCGATGCAGGGGACACGGGTTCGTGCCCCGGTCCGGGAAGATCCCACATGCCATGGAGCGGCTGGGCCCGTGAGCCATGGCCGCTGAGCCTGTGCGTCCGGAGCCTGTGCTCCGCAATGGGAGAGGCCACGACAGTGAGAGGCCCGCGTACCGCAAAAAAAAAAAACCAAGGAAACAAACCCTCAAGCAACTCTAAAAATAGTACTATATCTAACATTATTATTTAAGAAAAGGTTGGCATTCTGTTCCTGAAGGATTTGGCCATTGGAATTGTGGAGGAAGACCATCTTGGGATTTGTGTGGTGACATTTCTTAAATGCATGGTATAGCATGGGTTGCTTTCATCACACAGTAGGGAAATACTAATATCTATAATTTTATAATCCCTACCCCAGATTAACTTTAAAGCCATTAGTAAAGACGAATTCCATTTTGATATTTAGTACCCTGCTAGAGTATCTCTCACTACAGAAGTTTAAAATAAGCATTAAAAGAAATCCAGAAACAGATAAAACTAGCCTGTGCTGTGGAACACCATATTCCCAGGTAGTCCAGTCTGAGGTCCAAGTCAAAAAAGATTTTCATCTATGAACTGTGTGTAGTACAGTGGGTGTTGATGGGAGACAATGAGAAATTGACACCTTTTTACCCTCCCTCTGTCCTGAGGTGGTTTCTATTTCAGGTTCGATCATTACACCATTATAGAGAAGCCCTGCCTATGCTAGTATTTTTCTTAGACTTTGAACAAACTCAGACACCATAAGATTTTTTTTTTTTAACAAGGAGGGAAGCCTGAGAGCTTTCTGTGGTATCTCTCTTGTACTCCTCCTGTTCTCCTATGTGGATGCCCTTCTCTATCTTATATCACTTCCCCAGTTCAAGAATCCTTCAAGAGTAGCCTCAAAGCCCATCTCTTCTTTGCAAAGTTACTTGTTCCATATTGCTTACATAGATCTCTCTTCTTCCAACCCCCTTGAAACACTGTTCTTATCTTTCAGTTGAGTGTTGAATCACAGAATTTCTATCATATTATTTAAGTATTATTTACGTAGCGCAGGGAGAGGCTAATCCTTGAAATCAGGAAATAATTATATCTTAAATTATAATTTACAGCTCCGTGGCAGTGAACACAGTGGCTAAATAAATAAAAATTTAATTAAAATGGTATGCAATGAGGGCCTTACAAAAATGCCGTTAAGAATAACATCGTTTGCATAAAGCTGAATATCTAAAAACAGCTAGATAACTATCTAACTTTCCATTTGTATGTATAGATAAAGCACAAGGATTTGCCCATTAGGATTTTATTTTCCATGGTAGGTCATTTCAGATGCTTTAAGTGACCCTACAGGCATCTTTTTAAGATTACCTTTGGACCCTGGTTTTTCATCTTGGGACTGCCGCCATGTACAATCCTAAAATGTTCCGTAAAGGCTCAATCTTGCTTTTATTTCATGAGCCGTTTCCATTTAGTTAAAATTAAACTCTCAGCTACAGGAATATCTCCCAGGACTCAAAGCTTTCCCTTCTCAGTTAAAGCGTCTAACCTGCTAGCTTCCTGAGGGCAGTGAGCTCAGAGTGAAGCTGAATGACAGTGAAACCCCAAAGTGACGTGACATCGCTTCATTCCAGAATGGGTGTTCCCTGACGGCTGCATCTAACATATGCACAAAATCTCCCTCTCGATTTGCACTTCCAACACCATTCCTAAAATGTAAGCATTGTTCTTTGGTGTCTCACAGGTAGCATAAATTAAATGGGATAGTTTTTATATTGCGTTCCACCTCCACGTAGATTTTTCTTTACTGGTTTCTACATGTGTCTCAAGTTAAAGCATTGTTTCCTAACTATCTCACTCCCTCTCCTGGTTACCCTCCTGTCCCTCACTTGCATATGAGAGCACCGTAAGCAGACACCTTTCCTAGTATCCACCATTGATCCATCCCCTATTGCCCTGTCCTCGTAGGACCTGATTTGATAGGAAAAGGTGTTCATTCTCAGATATTTACCAGCATGAGCGAGACTACCAATGCTTCATCCTTTCATTCACTGTGTTAGGTTTGTAAGAGACACATGGAACAAAAGGGGCTTAGTCTCTTTTGGCGCCCAGCTGGAAATCCACAGGGAGAGAAGGAGCAAACAGGTATGCTGCTAATTATCAAACAGGTTGTTATGATGGGACATAGAACAGGGAATGAGAGCTCACCTGGTTGGAAGCAGGTGATCAGGGGGTTGACTTTTTAATAACTTTATTGAGGTACAATTTACACACAATACATTGTTCATATTTAAAGTATACTAAATACTGTGAGTTTTAATATATGCGTAGACCCACAAACCCATCATCCCAATCAAAATACCAAATACGTTATAATTCCCAGTGTTTTCTTGTGCAGCTTTCTTCTCTCTATGCTTTACTCACTATATATTAGTTTACATTTTCTAGAATTTTATAAAAATGGCATTATGCTTTTCTTTTCTTGGTCTGGGTTATTTTACTCAGCATAATGATTTTGAGATTCATTCATGTCGTTGAACATATCAATAGCTTACTCCATTTATTCACTTACTTATTTATGGCTGAATAGTGTTCCACTACAAGAATATACCACAATTTAACTTTGCACTCCCTGATGGGCATTTGGGTTGTTTCCAGTCTTTCTTTTATAACTAAATCTGTTAGGAATATTTGTCTACAAGTCTTTGTGTGGATGATATACTTTCATTTCCTCTTGGTAAAAATTTAGAAGTGGCCTTGCTGGGACATACTATCAGGACTTTTGACTGATGGAACAGCAGAAGAGGTTGGAATACGCACAGTAATGGGCACCTTTTGGTCCCTTCCCAGGGGATAAGTATATACTTCAAAGGTACCTCAAATTTGCCAAGTTTTGAGTCTCAGTTCTCGACCTTCTTTTTCAAGTGTGGTCCCTTGTCAGTATTCCTTTGTTCAGTAAATTGTACCACCATCTGTGAAGTTGGGCAATACAAAGTCAGCCTTGACACCTACCTCTCTTTCATTCCCTTTATTCTATTGGTCTTCAAGTCTTACCGTTTTTCCCTTGCGAAAATCCCTACCATTTGTACTGCCCACGCTCTAGTGTGGGTCACTGCAGTCTCCCCGCCCGGACCACTGGGCAGCATGCTCACCGTCCCCCATCCCTTGACTTGTACTCTCCATCCATTATCTGTGGTTAACATAAAATGACCTTTGAAACATGATATACTCAGCATAAGCCGGAGTGTATCATTTCACAGATTAAACCTTTAAACAGCCCTTCATAATCCTTGGAAAAAAGCCCAAAATCTTTACCATGGTTTACACAGTCTGCATATCCGTGTCCCTGCTTAATGTATGTACTCAGCGTTACAACTCAGTATTATCCTCCGGTTCCATTTTATGTTTCGCCTACAGTGAGCTTTATTCAGGTCATCAACTTTTCCAAGTTCTTTATTACCTCTGGACTTTTACACTTCCAATGTCCCTGCCTTTCTCTTCACTTATTTGTCTGACTCTTACTTAACCAAGTTAAATATCATTGCCCCTAGAAAACTCAGGTCTAGGTAAAATAACTTAAGCCTGATCCCCCGTACCAATCTTAAGATACTACAATGGCGAAGATTCTGGTCAGCCTCCCTAATTAAAAGTAGGGCCTAGCTCATCACTTTTGCATTCCTAATACCTAGTACAGCAGCACATCTTGAACATATTAAGTGCTCTAATGCATTTGATCATGAAATAAAAGGCTATGACAGTGATCTAGACTTTATATAACAGTTGCCTGACCAATATTTGAAAAGTTGAGATGAATTCAAGAAATGTTTCTCGATAACCAACGTGGGTGTCACCAATTTCATACACTAATATCCATGACTTTGCTTATGACAGAAGCCCTCTGGCTCTCATTCAAAATTAATTTTATACTTAGTCTACACAGGCCTAGTAAATTCAGGTATCAAGTTTGTTATACCAGAATATATTAGAAACAGAAAATCCAGTGGTTGAAGAGAAAAATTAATGCAGTTGTGTATAGGCACACACACTGCAGCAAAGAGTGAAGATACTGAAAAACACGGAACTGTAATTCAAAACCTCAGTAGTCTAGGGTCATTTTGTCGAGGGTCATATGATCTGATGCCATCATTTGATTGGAGTGGAGGCAGATTTTGATGTTACTAATTAAGGTGCTGATCTGATGAGGCTACTGATAATCATAGGTACCCTTGATTGTGTTCTGTGTGACAGAAATGGAGCTAAGCTCTCTTTGCATTATCTCATTAAATTCTCATAATGACCCTATAAAATTGGTATTGACTTTATAGAAGAGAAAAGGAAAGTTGAGAGAAGTTAAATATCTTGGCCTTGGCTACCTAGCTTTCAGATATGACTCTAGCCTGCTTAGTCTAAGTAGTCAAGAAAGGATTAAATTATGTTCTTTTACCGTATTTAAAGAAACAACAAATTGTGAAAGAAGTTCATTGAAAACAGATTTTTTTCTTTAAATTTTGGATTCTCCAGGGGGATGTTTGAGTTATCTAAAATAATAAGGTAGGAACATTTATTTCCCAATCATGCCAAATAAATGAAGTTTTCCTGTAAATGCTTTCCCATGATTACATTACACTTCATGATTATCTGTAAAATTACGAAAAGACTCTAGCGAACAGTGCTTCCTGAAAAGTGGCAATAGCATGATGCTAATACTAGACAATGTATTACCCTATACGGGCTCATTAAGGGGCCTGGTTTTCATCTTTAATTGCAAAGAACGTATATCCCTGAAATGAGTTTGTAGTCACTTTAATAAGAAGTACCAGAAGTGTGAATAGAATCTATCACCAGATCCACTTAGAACCCATTTATCTTTATGACTATATGTGTTATGGATCATCAGCCCATGATCATACAGACCCCCATCAACACTCATCTTCCTTATGGCAAGTGTAAAATGCAGTGTCTCTACTGGGAGATGAAATTTTTTTCCACACTTGTGAGTGATAGACTCCTATGTTCCTAAACATATTTTACCTCAACTAATTAATTCCAGTGCTGCATTAGGTAAACCTCTACTCCCCAGCTCTGTCTTTTAAGGAGTGCTCACCACCAGGTAATGACTCAGGGACAGCCCACCCCCAATCAATTCCTCCTCTCTCCCCAACTTCTTCACATTGTCTGATTCCCGACCTCCACTGTTTTTGATATATTTTACTCTCTTGGATTTAATAAATCGCTACCCCCCCCAAATTCTGTTGTCCAAGTCGATATAGACTTCCCCTTCCCTAGCCAGAACCCCACCTCCATTTAGCATTTTGAAAGCCCACCAGTATGGTGTATAACCAGTACTCCCCACCAGTGCAGTCAGCGTGTCTCCATATCTCTGTTTTCACCACTTACCTTCCCCCAGAAGACCAGCAGGATTAATCTCATCATGCTTTTATTCCCATTTTACTCTGTAACTACCAAAAGTCCAAGCATTCAAGATATTTAAATACTAATTTTTATCCCCGTAACCTCTTACATCTCTTGATCTGATCTAATCTCCCGTCTCTTTCCAATCCCTCACTCCCCAAATAGTTTCTGTGTATCCTTTAGAATATATAGTCTGTCATTACCAAAATTCCCAATCTTCAGTATTTTCCTTTAATGTTTCCTTTATGTTCTGACTTGAATAAAAAACTGATTTCCGGCCTTCCCTGGTGGCGCAGTGATTGAGAGTCCGCCTGCCGATGCAGGGGACACGGGTTCGTGCCCTGGTCCGGGAAGATCCCACATGCCGCGGAGCGGCTGGGCCCGTGAGCCATGGCCGCTGAGCCTGCGCATCCGGAGCTTGTGCTCCGCGACGGGAGAGGCCACAACAGTGAGAGGCCCACGTACCGCAAAAAAAAAAAAAAAAAAAAAAAACTGACTTCCCCTGATGACACAGCTTTCCTTACTGTCTCCTCAGAGAAGGACAACTCTCTGTTGTAGAGCTTAGAGACTAGATTGTCATTCTCTTCCCCCCCCACAGTGCTGCTTCTAAGACATTTCTCCTAATTAAAAAAACCAAAAACAAAACAACAACAAAAAAACCAAAGCCTCAGCTTGTATGAAGTATGTGCCAACAAACTGTACTATCCTGGCTGTCATAATCATCTATTAAATCTCATTCATTTCTCCTCATTCCCTGAATGTTTTTGCTTGCAGCCTCCTATTTTTCTGTCACTATTCTTGTCATTATTTTTGGAGATTGGAAAAGTCCCATAGCTCATCTGCCCGAATCCCAATTAGGGAAAAAATCTGCTTTATGGTGATAAATCCCTCTTGATCATAATGACTTTTTAAAAATACGTTGCTGGAATCTATTTGCTAATATGAGGTAGAACTTAAGATCTTAAAAGAAATGTGCTTCTAGTTACTTTTGGGTAAATTTTCCATGTCTGATTTTTGTATTAGGACTCTTCTAATTTTTTAATACATTGGAAAATAACTGATGTCTTTCTAAGGTGTATATCTTTGATTATATTTTCTATTTTCATAAAGCTACTTGTATTCTCTACTCAAAACAGGAGTAAATAATGGCTGCACATAACTAATCAATAATCAGCCATTTTGTCCAGAGTTTCAAATGTGTTGGTATAAAGCTACCATGGTATTCTTTTGTAATTAAAAACAAAACTCTCTGCTTTATAGCTAGTCCCATCACTATCATATTTGCCAAATATTGCTTATTTTATTGGTCTTTCTAAAGAACAAGCTTTTGGTTTTATTTGTCAAGTTTACTGCTTTTCTTCTCTATTTTTGACTTTTCTCTTGATTAATTTTGTCCTTCCACTCTTTGGGATTTACCTTGTTCTTTTTCTATGTCTACTGTTCATTTCCTGTAGCTTCAAGAGCCATTTTCAACAACTCAACGAGCTCTGCCGGCTGTGTCATGGCCACTTCATCATATGCCATTAAAACTTAATCTCATACACTGGGTGAAGACTCAGCAGTCTTATTTTGCTTTCAAAATTGTTCTATGGCCTTGGATCCTTCTTCTTCTCCTAAATTAGCACTATCATCAGGGAAGAATCTAGTGGGCCTTGAATTCTAGGCTTGCCTTTCCTGCAGTTTCATAATAAAAGAAAAAACATTTCCACCCTGTTTTTGATGTTGATCGAAAATTTAGCAACACTTCTTTGCACTATATTCAAATCCCAAAATATAAGCAAGCCTTCATGCACACAGGCTCACTGAAATGTCATAATTTTAAACTATGTATGACCTTGAACAATGACCTTTCCAAATACTCCACACTCTTCCTAGGTGTTCAGATTTTTTCATTCCTACAACATCTTTTACACATGGTCAATTTGTGTCATAAGTTCTTCCTCACTCCCACTTCTGAGTATATATCCAAAGGAAACATCATCATTGTTAGAAGAGATATCTGTACTCCCATGTTCATTGTAGCATTATTCACAAGAGCCAAGGTATGGAAACAACATAAGTGTCCATAGTAGATTAATGGATAAAGGAAATATGGTATATATATATACACAATGGAATATTATTCAACCTTAAAAAAGAAGAAAATCCTATCATTTAAGTCAACATGGATAAAACTGGAGGACACTATGCTAAGTGAAATAAGACAAAGACAAATAGTGCATGATGTCACTTATATGTGGACTCTAAAAAAATAATGAAACAAATCAACTCTTCCCTCCCTGGACATTTTCCTCAGCAGAATCTAGCAGCCTCTACTATGAGTCTTATCTTTTTTTTTTTTTATTGTTTGTACCAGATCACAACCCCAGGGAACCTATGTATTTACCGATGTATATCTAGATTATACTTTACCATTGTTCTTTTTCTTTGCAATTCATTCCATCCACTTCTGGCATCAGAACCTCATTTTTCCTTTGGAGAAGTCCTTGTGATTCAGGTAGGCTGTGTGTCTCCTCCCTAGGCTGTGTGACTTGGGGCTGGCTAGACACAGTGTTTTATATATACTCTATATGTCTTAAGTACTTATTTCTCTGTTTTCCGTCATTTTCCCTCCACATTTTAGTGTAGTTATTTTTTAATTGACATTTGTAATCCTTTCTTTTGTTTAACTAAAGTACTGTTCAACCAATCTTCTGAGTGCTTAATTTCAGCATTTTTAATTCTAGAAGTTTCTTTTGGTTGCATTTCACAGACAATTTTTGCTTAAATTGTACATGTTGTCCTTTTTTTAATACATTAATCATAATTTTAAATAATAGTTTCATTGAGATATAATTTACTTTCCATATTATTTAAAGTGTACAATTTAATGTGTTATGCATCTACCACCACAATCAATTTTAGAACTTTCATCCACCCCCCAAAAGAAAAAGAATCTATTATAGGTCACTCACTCTCCCATTTCTCCAAACCCTAGGCAGCCACTAATATACTTTGTCTATACAGATTTGTCTAGACTGGACATTGCATACAAATGGAATCATACAATTACTTAGCATGTTTTCAAGGTTCATCCATGTTGTAGCATGCATCAGTACTTGATTTCTTTTTATGGCTGAATAATAGTCCATGGTGTAGATATTACTATGTTTCATCTATCCATTCACAGTAAATGGCCATTTGGGGTATTTCCACTTTGGGGCTCTTATGAATAATGCTGCTGTGGTTGGATTTACGTGCAAGTTTTGTATGCAGGTCTAGATTTGTTTTTTAAATTAACAGACTATTTCGGAGCCATTTCTGGTTTACAGAAAAATTAAGCAGAAAGGACAGAGTTCTCATACCTCCTTACCTCTCTACCCAGTTTCCCCTATTATTAATATCTTACATTAGCGTAATACATTTGTTATAGTTAATGAACCAATATTGACACATTATTACTAATGTCCATGGTTTACTTTAGACTTCACTCTTTGTTTTGTACATTATATGATTTTTGACAAATGTGCAATAGCCTATATCCACCATTACAGAACCATACACAGGAGTTTCTCTGCCTTTAAAATTCTGGGCTTCACCCATCCTTTTCTCCCTCCCCACAACCTCTGGCAACCACTGATCTTTTGACTGTCTCCACACTTTTGCCTTTTCCTAAATTTCATATAGCTGCAATCATATAATATGCATGTAGCCTTTGCAGATTGGCTTTTTTTCACTTAGCAATATGCATTTAAGCTTCTTCCATGTCTTTTCATGGCTACATAGCCTTTTCTCTTTATTGCTGACCGCTATTCCTTTGTACCGATATACCATAGTTCGTTTATCCATTCACCTGTTGAAAAACATCTTGGTTGATTTCAAATTTTGGCAATTATGAAAGAAGCTGTTATAAACATCCACGTGCAGGTTTTTATGTGGATGTAACTTTTCAGTTCCTATGGGTAAATACCAAATAGCATGATTACTAGATCACTGTATGGTAAAAGTATGTTTAGTTTTGTAAGAAACTGCCAAGTATCCTCCTAGCAACAAATGAGAATTCCAGTTGTTCTGCATCGTCAACAACTTTGGTATTTCAGTATTTGGATTTTAGACATTTGAATAGGTGTGTAGTGGTATCTCATTATTGTTCTAATTTAAAATTCCCTGATGACATGGAATGTGTAGCATCTTTTCATATGCTTATTTGCCGTGTGTCTATTTTCTTTGTTTAATTATAGTTGTTTTGTTTTTTAACCAAGGCCTACTAACTCTTGTCCTCCTGTGTCTATTTATATTTTCTTTTTTCCTTCTTTCTTTCTTTCTTTTTTTTTTTTTTTTTTGATCTTTTGATCATTTAGTCTTTTTCCTGGTATGTCCAATTATTTTTATATTAAAATTGGGCTTAACTTATTTTAGGAAACTATAAAGATACCTCCACATTCAGGATGTTGTTATCGTTCTCTTGAAAAGATTTCCTTTTGCCCATGGCAGACAGTTACTATAGGGACTGGAAATCTTAGTCCATTCTCAGTTTGAGCTCATTCAAAGCCATTTTTCACTCTGTGTGAAGGTTGCTCTATTTCTGTCTTGTCCTTCCTCTACGGGTGTTGCCCTTTGGGATTACCATGTGAACGTTTAGATTCTCCCTATTCCCAACTACCCTTGTATTTGTTAGGCTTTAAATGTAATGGTTCCCCCAGCCCTGTGAGACTAAGGATACGTGTAGCTTGTCATTCCATTAGTTGTTGCCTTTAGCTTGAGCTCTTGCCGTTTGGCTTCTGTGGTTAGAGTCTTTTGAACTCCTTGGCTTTTCAGCTCCTAGGCTGTATGAGTTGAATCAGCAAATGCCCCAAGGAGAAAAGCTGCACCAGATGTCAAGCTTGCGTCTGTGTTTCCCTTCTCTCCAGAACTTGGCCCACATGTCTCGGTGTCTCTCTAACATTCGGATGCTGGCGAAGAGATGTTTTCTTACTTTATCCGGGTTTTCTAAACTTTCTTTAGACTTCACCTGATCTTATGTTATTATTGAAGTATCATCTCAATTATCCCTAGGAAGAAAATTTACAATTTTATGTTTTATTTTTTTATTTTCTATATTACCTCAGTTTCTGTAGAGACCTTTTACCTGATTCTTCAGTCTATTTCCTGTGTTACCAGTAAGATGGAGATAGGTGGAGGCTAAGAATATTGGGGGGGAAATCACTGATGAATGATATGTCTCGCTCTTTTTGTTTTTCCTCTCCTTATTTACTCTGGCAGCCTACATTTGCCCTTCTTGATTTGACCCAGTTGCCCAAATACGCAACCCACTCTGGCAAAGACCTGACTTTACTCTCATAAATGTCTGCATGTTAGGATTAGCTAGATGATGAACACCATGCCAAAGTTTTTTGTGTGACCAGTCAGAATGGCCATCATTAAAAAATCTACAAACAATAAATGCTGGAGAGGGTGTGGAGAAAAGGGAACCCTCTTGCACTGTTGGTGGGAATGTACATTGATACAGCCACTATGGAGTACAGTATGGAGCTTCCTTAAAAAAGTAAAAATGGAACTACCATATGACCCAGCAATCCCACTACTGGGCATATACCCTAAAAAAACCATAATTCGAAAAGAGACATGTACCACCATGTTCACTGCAGCACTATTTACAATCGCCAGGACATGGAAGCAACCTAAGTGTCCATCGACAGATGAATGATGAAGAAGATGTGGCACATATATACAATGGAATATTACTCAGCCATAAAAAGAAATGAAATTGAGTTATTTGCAGTGAGGTGGATGGGCCTAGAGACTGTCATCCAGAGTGAAATAAGTCAGAAAGAGAAAAACAAATACCGTATGCTAACACAGATATATGGAATCTAAAAAAAAAAAAAATTGTTCTGAAGTACCTAGGGGCAGGACAGGAATAAAGACGCAGACATAGAGAATGGACTTGAGGACACGGGGAGGGGGAAGGGTAAGCTGGGATGAAGTGACAGAGTGGCTTGGACATATATACACTACCAAATGTAAAATAGATGCTAGTGGGAAGCAGCCACATAGCACAGGGAGATCAGCTCCGTGCTCTGTGACCACCTAGAGGGGTGGGGTAGGGAGGGTGGGAGGGAGGGAGACGCAAGAGGGAAGAGATATGGGGATATATGTATATGTATAGCTGATTCACTTTGTTATAAGCAGAAACTAACACAGCACTGTAAAGCAATTATACTCCAATAAAGATGTTAAAAAACCAAAAAGTTAGATAGTAAAAAATTCAAAAGAATTGCCCACACTCCTCCAACAGATTCTCTAACATTTAGCAGAACAGAATTCACACTGAATCTGGTTTATGAGTAAAAGACAAGTCAACTTTAAAGTGGTTCACAGATGACAACATTTCTTTTCCATGTGCCTGCTTTGGAGCCATATTTCTGCTGACCACTCAAAACTTTCCTCTTGAGTATTCTGTGATATATTAGAACCAGGAATAAGGGATGTTAGAACCAGGAATAAGGGATGTTAGTGCTGGAAGGGTCAGCCAGTGGTCTGGGATTTAATTCACATATCCTTTCTGCACCAGGCTCTTTAAGATCATTGAGTTAGCCTAAGAATTTTGAAGCTGTAGAATTCAAGACAGTGCATTACAACATGCCAATATTACTATTCTCCTGCTCTGACATTCTCCACTGATGGACAGATGAAGGAGAAGGAAGGGCAGTCACCAGTAACTGAGAGTAAATGAAACTGGAATATTATAATTCAGTATCATTTGAGTGACTGAATTGGCTGGCAGAGTGTTCTGCAGTTAAGGGTGAGGAAAGATTAATTCTGCACACGACACCACTACTGTATTTATACAAGTCTACTGGAACAGTTGTTTACCTTGAATTGTTTTCTTCATTCATTTCAGTCAGACAGTTGTGTTGACTGATTTTCCTTTTTGATGTATGAAATGACTGACTGAATTTACCATTTAATTTCCACTAATGCACTGTAAAAACAATACATTACTTAAATTGGATTGGAAGGTATGAAAATGTTTACCCCAGGACTAGAAAGGCCAGATAAATCATAAGAAACATTTGACTGTGAGTGTTAGAAAGCTACGGAGGTAGCCATGACCTAGAAAAGTAAAATAGAGAAAGAAACTGACTGAAGTGAGAACAATATTCTGCACATGCGTTTCTAGCCCAGTCATTTAGAAACTACTGATGAAGAGCAAAAGTCTGAGAAACCAGATGTGGCTCCTAAGAGGTAGAAAAGCCAGTAGATCTTAGGACAATGTCATAGGACTAAGGAAACCAGAGTTGGAATTGAGAAATAACAAGGCAGCTAGAATTTTAAGGACCAAAATCACAGAGAGAGTAAAGATTCAGAGAACGGAGCTGGATTCAGCAACAGTGTTCCCTTGCAGTATTTTCCATGTATAATAGGTAGACAAGACAAGATGCTAAGAAGTCAAACAAAAGCTAACTGAAGTCAAAGCAAAGACTTAGTTGGCTCATAATGCTGAAGAGACAAAATTGGGGTTCAGAACCTATGAAAGATTTGTGGCCCAATGGAAAACTAATGATATGAGTTAGGACATTGGAAGTCTCTACATATGTGTGTCTGTGTGTGTCTGTGTCTGTGTGTGTCTGTGTGTCTGTGTGTCTATGTGTCTATGTGTTAGGAAGGTTGATGCAACATCTACATTGAACCTTATAAAGAAGGAAAATGAGTATGAAGTTGGTCCAGTGACTGAGGTGATCTTCCCCTCTGCTCCCTACCTAAGAATAGGAAATTCTCTCCTCAAGAAAATACAGTTGACCCTGGAACAATGTAGGGGTTAGAGACGCTGACTCCCTGTGCAGTCAAAAATCCCCATATAACTTTATGGTCGGCCCTTCTTATCTGTGGTTCTGAATCTGAGGATTCAACCAACCACAGATCGTGTAGTACTGTATTACTTATTGAAAAAAAATCCATGCATAAGTGGATCTGTGCAGTTCAAACCCAGGTTGTTCAAAGGACAACTGTAATGTCATTCAAATTCTCTACAACTTGTCATATCCCAAGTCTGGTATTCACTGAAGAACCACCAAGACTACCAAGAAAAGGAGAATTAGAATAAAAAACAAAAAAGAATCAGAATCATAGATGACCTAAACGTTCAAGTTCATACATATTTTGGTAAATATTATCAAGTTCAAGAAAATAGATGACAAGGTGAAGAATTTAACTTGACAACTAGAAACTATAAACTGAAGTTGAACTGATAGAATTAAAAATTATACGAAATTTAAAACTCGGTAGTGGATTGGACACAGGTAAAGAGAGGTAAGTGAACTGGAAGATAGAGTAGTAACAATATTAAGACTAAAGCATGGGAAACGAAAAGAATAAAAAGTACACAAAAGCGCATTTGAGACATATGGGCCACAATAAACATTTTTATCATATGTGTAAACTGGAGTCCAAAGAAAAAAGGAGAGAGAGATTGGGATGAAAACAATATTAACAGCTGAGAGTTCTCTAAAACGAAAAAGAATATATGGAGCCTTAAATTCAATAAGCACTAAAAAAAAGCAACAAGAACAAATACAAAGAAAACCACACCTAAGATCACCACAGTACAATTCATGAACAGCAAAGAAAAACATGACATCTTAAAAGTAGCCCGAGGAAAAAGAGAGAGATTACTTTCAAAGGAACAATAGGATTAAGATTACAGTTTACTTCTCAGCGAACTGACTGGATACTAGAAAATAATGGAATAGCATTTTTAAGTGCTAAAGAAAAGAACTGCGCGTTGGGAATTCTAGAGGCAGAGAAAATGTTGTTTGGAAGGAAAGATGAAATAAGGAAATTTGCAGACAAACAAAATTTAGAAAATATGTTCTCATCAGAACTGACTGAATTAAATTCTAAAGGGAGACCTGCAGGCAGAAGGAAGATTATCACAGATGAAAATAAGGACTTTATAAAGAATTATGTATAACAGAAAGGATAAATAAGTGGATAAACCTAAATAAAATCTAACAGCAAAAAAGAGTAATGATAAAATGTATCAAACATTAGAATGCATTAAAACAAAAGGAAGAGGAAAAAGTAGTAAAAGAAATTTAAGATCTCAGCATTGCTTGAGAAGAAGTAAAAGAGCTAATAAGTCATGGTACATGTGTAACTGCTACTTATGTAAAAATAACAAGCTAATACAAGGGAAAATGGAATTTGAAGAAATCTCAAAGGAAGAAAGAAGAGCAAAAGGAACATAACAAGGTGGGACAAATAGTAAACAAGGAGTAAACGGTCTATAAGAAAATACATTAACTGTAAATACTGAAATTAAAGGACAAGGATTATTGAAACAAACCAAAAACCTAATTCTATGCCACCTACAAGAGACAAGAGTCAGATTGAAAATGAAAGGATTCAAAGATTATGTCATAACAACAATAAGTAAAATTGAAGAAGATTTTTTAATGTTAACATAGATTTGAAAGCAAAAAGTATCACTGGTGATAAGGCAGGATAATAAAACCCACCGTTACTTTACAAGGAATATATTATAAGTCTAAACTTCAATGCAATATATGAAGGGAAATTCCAAAAATCTAAGTAGAAATAGAAAAATCTAAATTACCTAGATCAGTAACATAGAACCACAACAACAAATCAGCAGATTATGGAAGATCTGAATACCATCATTAAAAACTTTGGCCTAAATTTACATAAAACAGTGCACCAACAACGATGGAATATATATATTATGCATAAATTTTTAGGTACACATGGCACATTTATAAAATTGACTATATTCTGGTTATAAAACAAGGCTCTGAATAAGCAAGAAATTTAAACCTATATAACCAATATTTTACCAAATAGTTGGATATTAAAAACATACTTCTGATCATTATGTAGGTCAAAGATAAAGTCGCAATGGGAATTAGAATTTTATTGAATGATAATGAAAATATGCCATAACAAAACCTGTGGGTTGCAAATAAAGCTGTGGTCACAGAGAAGTTTATGTATTGCAGTTATACTCTCTAAATGTAAAACGGAAAGGAATAAAGCAACTAGAAGATAACCTATCACCCTGAGGTAGGCAGCTCCTGAACTGTACCTGGTGGGGAAGGCAGGGCAGAACTTCAGGAGGCCAGCTGAGAGCACGGTGAACACCATGTCAGGAGCAGTCTCCAAGAAAGAGAATTTAATGTACAAAGGGATGACTAAAATATATTTAGGACCTAGCACCCTGACCCCTCTTAAGGATGACTTATGTTGCTGGGGAAAAAAATAAGAAGTGCTCGATGTAGAAGGTGAATAGCTTTATAATTCCCAGGAGAATCTTGGTACCAGGACCACACAATGAAGAACTTGGAGTCCCCGTGGCTAATCCAGCAGAGAGAAAAGGAGAAACAGAGATGCGAGAGAAAATAAAGGGAACTCTTGGTGCAATTTGGTGCTGCTGCAGGCCCAAGTCCAGGTATGTGCTCTCTATCTCCACATCTTAAATAAAAGCCACGATGTTCCTCAGTCTTTCAGGTACTTAGAATTTCTTTTTAGAACCTGAAAATGGGGTCAGGTCTCCTGTCTGCATTGCTACAGTACAAAATAGAGGCAGGATGTTTGAAATAGTTCTCCATCTGGCAGAGGAGACCTTGAAGCTGTGAGCCACTCACTGCAAACCAGCAGGACATGAAGGATTCTTGAGCAGATCTGAAGCTACTGGGAGGCCTTTGAGGAGTTAAATCCCATAGTCAATACTGTATCTTCAATGGCCCCTTCTCCCTCTCTGTCCAGTCTTCCTCCACTCCCGTGGGGGCCCAAAGGGGTTAAATGAGCACTCTGATGTAATCAATATAGCAAATTACTGGTATCTTCTATGGATTATTGAGATCATAAATGCCCTACATACAGTATTATGTAGAAAGCAAGAGAATTGATGTAATACTTATATAAAACCGTGAAGGTGGAACTATCGTCCTTGGTCCTTACCATATAAACACACACACATAGACACACACACACACTTAATGGAGATTGAAAATTTACTTATTTATTATTTTCCAAACCAATAGATGCACACCTAAATCTCCAATGGTAATGTCTATGATAAGCTTTTTTAGTCAGGGTATCACATGTAGACATAGCAGTTTCAATTCAAAATCAGGCTACCACCTGTTAAATATACAGGAGTCCATGTTTATGTGCCATGATCCATCACTGTTGTGCTAAAGCCATGTAAGCAAATTAAATGGGGATATCTAGGAATCACAACTACTACATTTTTCATATCTTTGACAGTAATACACATCTCTTCAATAATTCCAGAAATGCAGTATTGCTGTTGATTTCAAGCTTGTTGGAATGGGAGACAAGTTCAGTTCAGTTTCATTTGGCTTTCCTACACAAATTTGAAAAGCAAGACAAGGGGTGTTCTATCAATAACTGTGTTTTTTCCACTTATATATCAGGAACGGGATAAATATCCACAAATTTCATTATGAACCAGTGAGCAAACTGTGAGTTGGGCTTGGGTCAGAACTCAGCTTATCACCTGACCTCCATATCTCTCATGCTAACAACTTGAGAGGGTATCATTTCTGTTTAATAGATGTTATTGATACCTCAGACCACTTATCTAGATGTTTTTGAAGTGTCTGAATGTTACCCCAGGTCAGTGTCAGATTCAATAATTCAGTTGCTGATTCAAGACTCTTATAAGATACACATATGCATGTGCATGTGCACACACACACACACATCCATTCATTCATCTATCTGTCATCTACCTGTCTATATCTATAAATATTTTTTGACATAGCATTAAGTGAAAGAAGTGTGAGAACATTTCCCAGTTTGTGGATTTTCAGTTTTCCCTTGTGAAGACTGAGTTGCTATATTTATAGAAGCTTGAGAAGCTGGAGTTACTAGGTCTTAATGATTCATACATTTTATCATAGTAAATATCTTTTAATCCCTGATAGTATTTTTGACTTCTTTTTCTGATATTATTATAACTAAATCCACTTCTTTTTGATCAGTATTCTCCCCTTAGATTCTTTCTGTCACTTATACTTCAGACTTTCTATGTCCTGTTAAATTGGGTATGTCATAAATAAATAATAATAATTGTCTATTTAGCTAAATTAAATCTTACGTTTAATGTATTTATTGTGATTTTAATTAGCCCTTCAAATTCTTGGGTTTCGCATCTGTGGATTCAATCAACTTGGATTGAAATTTCCATTCATTTTACTACTACATTTTATATGAGGGACTTGAGCATCAGCAGATTTTGGTATATGCAGGGGCTCCTGGGACCAATCCCCCTCAGATACCAAGGGATGACTGTAATTTTCTGCTGTTGAATAAGTACTTTATAAATGTCAATTAGATACAGTTGATAATGATGGTGGTTCAGTTCAACTGTATGCTCACTGATTTTCTGTAAGCAGAATCTGTCAATTACTGATAGAGGTCTGTTGAGGTCTCCAACTATAATAATAGAGCTGTTTATTTCATCTTGCCATTCTGTCTGTTTTTGCCTCACTTATTTTGGTACTTTGCTGTTATGCACATACACATTAAGGATTAAGTCTTCTTAGAAAATTGACCCCCTTATCGTTATGTAATGCCTCTCTCTATCCCTGATAATTTTCCTTGTTTGAAGTCTGCTTTGCCTGACATTAATATAGCTACTCCAGCTTTCCCTTCATTAGTGTTAGTGTGGTATAGTTTTCTTCATCACTTTACTTATAATCTATGTCTTTCTTTTTAAAGTGGGTTTCTTGCAGACAACATATAGTCAGTTGTTTTTTTTATCCCCTCTGTCATTTTCTGTTTTTAATTTTTATAGTTGCATTTAATCCATTCACATTTAAAGGGATTATGTGTATAGTTGGATTAATCTCTCCCCTTTCTGTACTGTTCTCTATTCATTGCACTTCTTATTTCTTATTTTTTAATATTCTACCCTTTTCTGCCTTATCTGGTTTAATTAGGCATTTTATATGATTCTGTTTTCTCTCATTTCTTAACAAATCAGTTATACTTCTTTTTAAAACATGATTTTAGTGGTTGCCCTAAGGATGGCAACATGAATTTACAACATGTATTTACAAGTCCACTTCTAAATAAGTCTATATTATTTTATGAGTGTGTAGGTACCTTAGAATATTTCGTATTCATCCCTTCTAACATTGATGTCACTCATTTCACTTATCAATAAGCTATACTCATCCAATATATTGTTGCTGTTGTTAGTTTGAACACTTATATTAAATCAAGTAAGAAAAAGAAAAATAAAAGGGTTTATTTTACCTTTATGTGTTCCTTCTCTAATGCCCTTCATTTCTTTACATAGATCTCAGTTTCTAACCTGCATCATTTTCTTTCTCTAAACTTTAAAAAAATTAAACTTCTTTAAACATTTTTTGAAAGGCAGATCTACTGGTGAAAAATTCCTCATTTTTGTCCATTTGAGAAAGTCTTTATTTCTCCTTCATTTTTGAGGAACAATTTTCCTTAATACAGAATTCTAGCTTGGTGATTCCTTTATTTCAACATTTTAAATATTTCTCTCCACTCTCTTTTTGCTTGCATTGTTGATGACAAGAAGTCTGCTATAAATCTTATACTTCTTTCTTCATAGGTAAGGTGTTGTTTTTCTGTGTGTGTGTGTTTCAAGATTTTTTCTTTGATTTTCTGTAGTTTGAACACAACATGCCAGGTGAAAGTTTTTTTATTATTTATCCCACTTGGACTCCTCTGAGTCCTTGATCTATGGTTTGGTGTCTGTCATTAGTTTTGAAAAATTCTTAGCTATTTTCACCTCACAAATTATATCAGTATTGTGAACTGAAATCCCATGTTTTTTATTACCAATTCATACTCTCCTCTAATAAGCCATTCATCATAGAAGACCTGCCACCTTACACTTCCTCTAGATCCACCTCTGCTGAGACCATTGCATCAAAGTGAGAACTAATCTCGAACTGATTTTTCCAATTTTCTCTTTGCACAGTGCTGAGTAGTGGGAACTTTAATTGTAACTGATCAATTTTTGTCTTTTATATAGTGTGCAGAATGTTTATTTGCACAAAACATAAATAACGTGTGTATATATATGGGCATGTATATATTATATATATATGTGTGTGTGTGTGTATGTGTGTGTGTGTGTATATATATATATATATATATATATATATGTTATGATTCCTTGCTTGGAAGGATGGAATCTAGGGCAACAAGAAAAGGGGGAGTGATACATGGTCTTCCTCTTAACTTTACCTTTTTTTCCTCTCCTTTTCTTTTTTTACCTAAGTTATTTATTTAATTCATCTCCTGCTACAAGAAAAGTGATGGAAAATCAGTCTACTGGTCATCATTTGATGCAAATAAAGAACATGGGCTTAAGGTCCTATACATTTTACTGGTCCATGTTCAAGAATAGTCCAAATCTGAGCTGTGGTACATGATGTAGAACAATGGTCCAGGTTTTCTTTATTCATCTTCATTGCAGGTCAGAAGTGGCTTCAAATGAGGGTTATGGAATAAAGAATGGTTACCATATCTCTAGGAAAAGGGCTTGGACCTGACGCAGAGATGGGGATAGACAAAAACTTGGGTTCTTATGTTTTCTCTGGTGCCAACAGGAAGGCATTCAGCAAGCTGACTCCCACCCTGGGGAACATGACAAAGTAAATAGGGGCCTTCCAAGTGTGAGCTAAGCCCTCCTTGCTTGAGGCACCTCTAGACATGGGAAGCCCCAGATGTGGTTGGGACATACCTAGAAGCCCAGAAACCCAGAGTCTAGCCACCACTCCATTTTCGACCTGATTCAAAGCTATCATTGCCTCTTTATTATTCTAGAGATTATAAAGAAATTATTATTCCTGATTAAAAACAGAATTATCAAATTTAAAATCATTGTGATAGCAGTAAGCAGCAAGTTATATTCCTTAGAAAATCAATGCAATGAAATACATACTCGGCATACATACATACTCAATTTTTCCCAGAATTCAGAAGAAAATAGTAGAAACTAGGTGTGATGAGAAAATAGTTAAGTGAAAGAAGGTGGAAAATAAAATCCAATCTACAGAAAATTGTAACTTCATGAAACAGTCACTTTTACAAATTACAAGATTTTTTTTTAATCCAGAAAGTGACATAGTTATTTATCAGTTACTAGTTTCAGATTCCTTTCAACATTTCTGAAGACACAAGTCAAGATGAAGCTGATAATTGCCCAATATTTGATCTGATAAAAACATAATGCTGCAAATGAAGGAGAACTTTCCTCTGGTGAATGGTGGACTGAGGGGGGAAAAATGAAGCACGTTTTCACCTCATGGAACGGAGAATGCATGAAGAAACGTTGATAAAATATTTGATTAACTTAACCACAGATGTTCACAAACTGAGTTTTAAATAGATATTTATGGTTTTCCAAAGCAACCGAAGCAGCAGCCCATCTTCATGGGATCAGCTAGTGAGTATCAAAATTATTTAATACACTGTATCCCCTACTGTCAAAAGTGAATACACTCAAGTGCTTGGCATTCTGTAGAATAGTGGTTAAGGAGAAACTTGAAATGTGTTTTCTCTTGTCCAGCAAGTTAACATTTTCTGTTAGGTTTCTGTGTTCTCTCGAAGGACCTACTCTTCTCTTGATGGTAAGTTATTCTCTTTAAGGACACGCTGTCCCCCCGCCCATCCCCTCAACTACAGTAGTATGCTTTATCCAGAGATTTCTGTAGGGCACAAATATCATGATATGATAATGCAAAATACATATGTACATTTTAGTTAGCAGATGGTTGGTCTCCTTATATAGATTTTAAAATACAAATCAAAATAAAATTCAGTTGGAATAAGGACTTAAATATATAGAGCATAAAATTACTGAAATAATACAGGAGATAACAAACTCTGAGCTACACAATAAAAGCAGACATAATGATTTGGTTAAACACCAAAAGCTTCAAAAAGTTTAAACAAATCTCAAAATAGAGAAATAAGTTCTGCAATGCAAAATAATCAATATAGGGGCAAGAGGTTTCATTAAAAAATAAAGGTAAATATTATATTGAATAAATGCCAGGAAGAAGAGATTCAGGAAAGCAAATGTAAAAAATGTGATAAATACAATGAAATGCTCAAACTAACCAGTGTTCAACAAAACAAAATTTAAAATAAAAATAATATGAATGTTTTGTCTATACGTTTAATTCATGAAATTTGTTAAATGTAAACTATTCAAATTGATGGAAATACAAACATTGGACTAATATTCTGTATTGTTTTGGATTTTGCTTTCTATTTGATAGTAAGATTTAGAGACTTTTTCACGTCTGTTTATAGGTTTATAACTTTTTCAAAATACCTTCATAGCACATATTCTGGATTCTTCATAATTTATTTGTCATCCTTACGGGGATTTCAAGTTGTCCTCACTTGGTTGCTATGCCAGCAATTCTATACGAGAAAACCTTATCCATACAATTTGGTTTCAATGTGTTTTCTTAGCACTCATTAATTCTCCTGAAGAAACCTGCTCCTTTTCCCAAACTTTAATTCAGGAAACACAAGGATAGTCACCTAATTTTAGAACTTTGTTTTGTGTTATTGAGATCTGTATTGTTAATCTTATGATCTCACGGTTCTTCCTCAGTTTGGTCATATTTCCTTATGCTAACAAAATCTTCTTTTGAGAGGCAAAAAAATATTTTTTATTCTTACTGAAGATGCACTTAAAATATTTTTCATTAATTTTTACTTTTGTTGTTGGCACCAAATTACTGAGTAAAGGGCAAAAGAAACAACTTTATTCAGCCATATATAATTACAAATCAGTTTGTTGATATTTAGTAATATTGGTTCTTATTATCCATTATCCTAAATTAAAATTTAGTATATTTACAGACACTCAGAAACACTAGGAAGTTAAAATTACATATTATTTCTTTGCTCTTGAAATTACATTTGATAAGCTTTTGTATTTTCTTAAGGAAAAATCTGTGTCTTCAGCACTTTTTGATGTAGCATTACATTAAGAATATTTTCCATGTTATTAAATATTTTTTGAAAGCATGTTAATACCTACAAAACATTCCATCTTATGCAAGTACCACATAATTTATCTGTGCCTTTATTACTTGATATTAAATGTGTTTCTATCCCCAAACATTCTATAAAAGCACTCTTGCACATTAATCCTTGTTAATTGCTTTATTTCTTTAAAATAATTCTTATAATGCTATATAAGTAAAGTATGCTGTGGGCACTCAAAACCATAGAGAAAACAGTATATCTAAATGTATTAGTGTTTAAGAATCATAACACATCGAGGGGGATTTTAAGTGAATGAACCTAGTGATTAATTTTAAGAACATAAAACTTGAGACAACCAGATATTGTGTGCTCCTTAATGTAAGAAATAAGAAGTGTAGCACATCAACTATGAAGAACTCTTACCAATCAAATCTGAATCAAAACTGTAGTTCCCAATCACTAATTTGTTAAAAAAGAAAAACATGAAAATCGGAGAAATACGTTAAAAATAAAACAGGAATACACACAGAAAAATGCAAAATTTTGTTAACTCTACAAGGCAAATGACCACCCACAAGGAAGAATAAACGTCATGGAAAAAAGAGAGAGGGACAACCTATAGATTTAAAGACAAGAGCATAATCAACCAAGCTATCAATATTCTGAGCCCTGTTGGGATTCTGATTTCAATAAAACAACTTTGGAAATAAATTATGATACATCATGCAGATATATACACTGACTAGATTTTTTAATATTAAGGGTTTATTGTTAAATTTGTGGGTGGATAGCTGGAAAAGCTTTTGTCTTATTTTGTATTTTTTTAGTCCTTATGCTATTTTTTCCCCGATGAAATGTTATGTTTAGGATTTTCATCTATACTATTCAGGGGTTAAAGTAACTCTGAAGTAATCCTAAAGTAACCTTAAAGTAATCGTGTTTGGGGCAGAGCCAAAACACGATTGGACATATGTTGATAATTATTGATCTTCTCTATATTTACATATTTTTTGAGAATTTAAAATACCACAAAAGGGAGCAACAGGAAATGAGTTTACTATTTCGGTGGGGAATAGATAATACAGTCTTGTTATATATATATATATGGTTTATCCTGAAGAGATTTGGGAAAGGAAGTGATATGATGGGATTCACAAGTGAGAGTGCACTCTTATGAACATGGATATGAATTCATCCAGGAGCAAGGAGACCATTAATACCTTCCTCAATTTCTATAATTCCAGTCCCCTCTCTGTCACACTCTTATGGGCTATAATTTCTCTACAGAATGATAATAGAATGATAAAGAAAATAAGAATGAATTACAAATGAGATGTGAAAGCCAAAGGGACTCCTTGGTAGAGGCAAAGAAGCCCTCGTTTTGCAGCAGGAGTGCAGAGAAAGCCAAACATGAGGCCTAAGATTTATTAGTCTGTGCGACTAACTTCAAAGGAGGTTAAACTTGGCAGATTTGTTATACCAAGGGCATTGCCCCCATTGGGAAAATCTGAAGCTTTAACACACAGAATCTAGACATGCGGATGATTGCTTCTGAAGATTTTGATTCTTTTGATTCCTCTGACTCTTCTAAGCCTGCAGAAGTGTTCCATTCCTTTTTGCTAAGAGCAGTCATCTCAATAATCCTGAGAGGCAGCAGATATACCACTCAAGATCTGCCCTCACTTTCCCTCCTGGCCACTTGGCTTATACCTAGGTTTTAAGTCACAATATCAAGCAACTGAGGATGCACTTGGCTTCATAAACAAAGTACTGTAATTTAAAGATGCTGCAAATCTATCTGACATGTATCAGTAGCCATCTGGGATGTATGAGTGGCACTGTGTTAGAAGATTCTTTATCAAAGGGACTGGAACATAGAATTGGAAAGGGAAGAATTTATTTACCTGAGAATATTCTTTGGAGATAAAGGATTTAGTGTCCTGGAAAGAACCTCAGGAGATTGTACAAACTAATAAGGTGGCTCCCAGTGGCATTGGTACACACAGTGGCCAAGCTGAGCAAAACTGAAATGCATGAACTGCAATGTCAGATGATGGATAAAGAAATTAAAAAGTTCAGAGAAGTAGACATGCTAGAATGGATGTAATATGTACAGTCAGAAGATAAGCATGATGGTTATGTTCCTTGGGAAGGCCCAAGGACACAAAATTTATCAAGGCCATATGAATGGCCTGGTGAGACAGGAAGCAGCATCATTAAAAAGTTCAGGGGCTTCCCTGGTGGCACAGTGGTTGAGAGTCCGCCTGCCGACGCAGGGGACGCGGGTTCGTGCCCCGGTCCGGGAGGATCGCACATGCCGCGGAGCAGCTGGGCCCGTGAGCCATGGCCGCTGGGCCTGTGCGTCCAGAGCCTGTGCTCCGCAACGGGAGAGGCCACAACAGTGAGAGGCCCGTGTACAGGGAAAAAAAAAAAAATTCAGTAGTGTCTCTACTTTTCATTTTAGGGCTGGAGATAGAAAATACTGTTACAGAATTTATCTAGCTGAAAACAATGTCCATGAATGGACTTTAAAATAGTAGAGTCTAGGTGGCAGCAGTTAACTGTCAGTAACCAGGTGGTACTTAACCACATATGTTGTGATCACTAGCAAAGTGATCACTAGCAAAGTAATAGTCCTGGGAACCAGATACACAGGGACTTACAAGGATGGTTAATAGAATATGACCTCCCTAGGGGCAAAATAGATTGGTGTCTGACAAAGTCACTACTCAGCTTGAACCAGCAGAAGAAATCAAGGTTTGGTGATTGGGCGTCTGAGGATAGCCACCCTAATAAATATGTCATGATCCCTTGCATAGGTTTCAGACTGGGGACCATTGTTCAGAATCAGAGCCCACTAAACAGTGGTTCCAAGTGGAACAATTGCAATACCATAGCATGTATACAAAGCAATGATTTGCTGCATTTTTCCTCAAGAAAATTATGGCCATTTACTCACTTGACTATAAATTGGGAGATGGGGATTACTCATATTTTTAGCACTGTTGGTATAGGTTATAGGGTTTCTGTGATATTGAACTACGAATACTTTGAAACATTATTGTGGCCTTCCTATATGTATGGGGGCATATGGGAGACAGGTAATAAATCACTTACATAGACCACCTGATGGTCATTTCCCTGGACACTGAATGTTTAATTGGTATTAACATACTTGGAAGTTAGTACAACTTCCAGATTGGGTCCTTGGTTGTAGATAACTACCAAAATAGGGAAAGCCACATGGAAGCCTCTGAAACTGTTCCTGTCATGAGAAAGTAAGTAAAAATATATAAATAAAAATTGTATCATATATGTATTATATAGAGTTTAGGAGATTTATATCAGCTATGAGTTTCTAACAGAAGCAAGGATGGTGGTCCTTATCACATCCCCAGTTAAGTTACCTAGCAATGATCTTGCAAAAACCAGATGGATCCTGGAAGGTGACTGTAGACCGCTGCAAGCTCAACCCAGTAGTTGCCCTGATTGAAGTTGCCATGATGGATGTGGTAACTTTGTTAGAACAGATAGAGCCTCAGGTTCTGGTATATGGACATTGTTTTGGCATATGCATTCTTTTCTATTTCAGTAAGAAAAGAGGATCAGGGAGAGTTTTTGCTCACTTCAAATGTGTAATAAACACTTGCAAATTTTGCTGTTGAGCTGTAATTCCTTTTCCTCTGCTATAATGTAGTCCAAAGGAATCTCGGACTATCTAAACATTGCAGAGCGCAGCACATGAATCCATTGCTTTCAGGATAGCATGTTAATCTCTTCAAATAGTTAGTACTATGAAGGCCTTCATGAGACACTGTTTAGAGGATGGAGTGGTCATGATGGCAGAGAGAGAGGCCAACAGCATGGATTCTCACTAACTAAGGCTAATCTAGCTACTGCTACTGCCAAATGTCCAACCTGTAAGAAAAAGAGACCAAAACCAAGCTCCAAAATTACATAATTTTTTGAGATTTACTATCTACCTGGTAGCAAGTTAACTATTTTGAATAGCTTCCATCCTGAGAATATCACTGGTCTTGTCACTAGAATATTATTATATATTTCTGCCAGTGTATATGGGTTTCAAAAATATTCCTGTTCTGCTAATTGTTTTTTCAAAGAAATGAGTTTTATGGAAGGTGTGATGGTTTATTTTATGCCTCAACTTGACTGGGCCACAGGGTGGCCAGATATTTGGTCAAACATTACTCTGGGTGTATCTGTGAGGATGTTTCTTTTGTTTGTTTGTTTCTTTATTTTTAACACCTTTATTGGAGTATAATTGCTTACAAAGGTGTGTTAGTTTCTCCTTTATAACAAAGTGAATCAGCTATACATATACATTTATCCCCATATCTCCTCCTCCTTGAGTCTCCCTCCCACCCTCCCTATCCCAGCCCTCTAGGTGGACACAAAGCACCGAGCTGATGTCCCTGTGCTATGCAGCTGCTTTCCCCACTAGCTATCTATTTTATATTTGGTGGTGTATATATGTCCATGCCACTCTCACTTCGTCCCAGCTTACCCTTTCCCCCTCCCCATGTCCTCAAGTCCATTATCTACGTTTGCGTCTTTATTCCTGTCCTGCCCCTAAGTTCTTCAGAACCATATATTTTTTTAGATTCCATATAAATGTGTTAGCATATGGTATTTGTTTTTCTCCTTCTGACTTACTTCACTCTGTATGACAGTCTCTAGGTCCATCCACCTCACTACAAATAACTCAATTTTGTTTCTTTTTATGGCTGAGTAATATTCCATTGTAAATATGTGCCACATCTTCTTTATCCATTCATCTGTCGATGGACACTTAGGTTGCTTCCATGTCCTGGCTATTGTAAATAGAGATGCAGTGAACATTGTGGTACATGACTCTTTCTGAATTATGGTTTTCTCAGGGTATATGCCCAGTAGTGGGATTGCTGGGTCGTATGGTAGTTCCATTTTTACTTTTTTAAGGAAGCTCCATATTGTTCCCCATAGTGGCTGTATCAATTTACATTCCCACCAACAGTGCAAGAGGGTTCCCTTTTCTCCACACCCTCTCCAGCATTTATTGTTTGTAGATTTTTTGATGATGGCCATTCTGACCAGTGTGAAGTGATACCTCATTGTAGTTTTGATTTGCATTTCTCTAATGATTAGTGATGTTGAGCATCCTTTCATATGTTTATTGGAAATCTGTATATTTTCTTTGGAGAAATGTCTCTTTAGGTCTTCTGCCCATTTTGGGGTTGGGTTGTTTGTTTAATTGGTATTGAGCTGCATGAGCTGCTTGTAAATTTTGGAGATTACTCCTTTGTCAGTTGCTTCAATTGCACATATTTTCTCCCATTCTCAGGGTTGTCTTTTCATCTTCTTTATGGTTTCTTTTGCTGTGCAAAATATTTTAAGTTTCATTAGGTCCCATTTGTTTATTTTTCTTTTTATTTCCATTACTCTAGGAGGTGGGTCTAAAAGGATCTTGCTGTGATTTATGTCATAGACTGTTCTCCCTATGTTTACCTCTAAGGGTTTTATAGTGTCTGGCCTTACATTTAGGTCTTTAATCCATTTTGAGTTTATTTTTGTGTATGGTTTAAGGTAGTTTTCTAATTTCATTCTTTTACATGTAGCTGTCCAGTATTCCCAGCACTACTTATTGAAGAGGCTGTCTTTTCTCCATTGTATATCCTTGCCTCCTTTATCAGAAATAAGGTGACCATATGTGCGTGGGTCACCTCTGGGCTTTCTATCCTGTTCCATTGATCTTGATTTCTGTTTTTGTGCCAGTACCATACTGTCTTGACTACTGTAACTTTGAGTGTAGTCTGAAGAAGGGAGCCTGATTCCTCCAGCTCCATTTTTCTTTCTCAAGGTTGCTTTGGCTATTTGGGGTCTTTTGTGTTTCCATATAAATTGTGAAATTTTTTGTTCTAGTTCTGTGAAAAATACCATTGGTAGTTTGATAGGGATTGCATTGAATCTGTAGATTGCTTTGGGTAGTAGAGTCATTTTCACAATGTTGATTCTTCCAATCTAAGAACATGGTTTATCTCTCCAACAGTTTGTATCATCTTTAATTTCTTTCATCAGTGTCTTATAGTTTTCTGCATACAACTCTTTTGTTTCCTTAGGTAGGTTTTTTCCTAGGTATTTTATTCTTTTTGTTGCAATGGTAAATGGGAGTGTTTCCTTCATTTCACTTTCAGATTTTATATCATTAGTGTATAGGAATGCAAGAGATTTCTGAGCATTAATTTTGTATCCTGCTACTTTACCAAATTCATTGATTAGCTCTAGTAGTTTTCTGGTAGCATCTTTAGGATTCTCTGTGTATAGTATAATGTCATCTGCAAACAGTGACAGTTTTACTGCTTCTTTTCCAATTTGGATTCCTTTTAGTTCTTTCTCTTCTTAGATTGCTCTGGTTAAAACTTCCAAAACTATGTTGAATAATAGTGGTGAGAGTGGGCAAGCTTGTCTTTTTCCTGATCTTAGTGGAAATGATTTCAGTTTTTCACCATTGAGAATGATGTTGGCTGTGGGTTTTTCATATATGGCCTTTATTATGTTGAGGTAAGTTTCCTCTATGCCTACTTTCTGCAGGGTTTTTTTCATAAACGGGTGTTGAATTTTGTCAAAGGCTTTTCTGCATCTATTGAGATGATCCTACGGTTTTTCTCCTTCATTTTGTTAATATGATTTATCACATTGATTGATTTGCATATATTGAAGAATCCTTGCACCCCACTCAATCATGCTTTATGATCCTTTTAATATGCTGTTGGATTCTGATTGCTAGTATTTTGTTGAGGATTTTTGCATCTAAATTTCTTAGTGGTATTGGCCTGTAGTTTTCTTTTTTTTGTGAAATCTTTGTCTGGTTTTGGTATCAGGGTGATGGTGGCCTCATAGAATGAGTTTAGGAGTGTTCCTCCTTCTGCTATATTTTGGAAGAGTTTAAGAAAGACAGGTGTTAATTCTTCTCTAAATGTTTGATAGAATTCGCCTCTGAAGCCATCTGGTCCTGGGCTTTTGTTTGTTGGAAGATTTTTAATCACAGTTTCAATTTCAGTATTTGTGATTGGTCTGTTTATATTTTCTATTTCTTCCTGGTTCAGTCTCGGAAGGTTGTGCTTTTCTAAGAATTTGTCCATTTCTTACAGGTTGTCCATTTTATTGGCATAGAGTAGCTTCTAGTAATCTCTCATGATCCTTTATATTTCTGCAGTGTCAGTTGTTACTTCTCCTTTTTCATTTCTAATTCTATATTTTGAATCTTTTCCCTTTTTTTCTTCATGAGTCTGGCTATTGTTTATCAATTTTGTTTATCTTCACAAAGAACAAGGTTTTCGTTTTATTGATCTTTGCTATTGTTTCCTTCATTTTTTTTTTCATTTATTTCTGATTTGATCTTTATGATTTCTTTCCTTCTGCTAACTTTGGGGTTTTTTTTGTTCTTTCTCTAATTTCTTTAGGTGTAAGGTTAGGTTTCTTATTTGAGATGTTTCTTCTTTCTTGTGGTAGGATTGTATCGCTATATACTTCCCTCTTAGAGCTGCTTTTGCTACATCCCATAGGTTTTGGGTCATCGTGTGTTCATTGTCATTTGTTTCTAGGTATTTTTTGATTTCCTCTTTGATTTCTTCAGTGATCTATTGGTTATTTAGTAGTGTGTTGTTTAGCCTCCATGTGTTTGTATTTTTTATAGATTTTTTTCCTGTAATTGATATCTAGTCTCATAGCATTGTGGTTAGAAAAGATACTTGATATGATTTCAATTTTCTTAAATTTACAAATGCTTGATTTGTGACCCAAGATATAATCTATCGTGGAGAATGTTCCATGAGCATTTGAGAAGAAAGTGTATTCTGTGGTTTCTGGATGGAATGTCCTATAAATATCAATTAAGTCCATCTTCTTTAATGTATCATTTAAGGCTTGTGTTTCCTTCATCATTTATTTTCATTTTGGATCATCTGTCCATTTGTAAAAGTGGGGTGTTAAAGTGCCCTACTACTATTGTGTTACTGTCGATTTTCCCTTTTATGGCTGTTTGCATTTGCCTTATGTATTGAGGTGCTCCTATGTTGGGTGCATAAATATTTACAATTTTTATATCTTCCTGTTAGATTCATCCCTTGCTCATTTGTAGTGTCCTTCCTTCTCTCTTGTAATAGTCTTTATTTTAAAGTCTATTTTGTCTGATATGAGAATTGCTACTCCAGCTTTCTTTTGATTTCCATTTGCATGGAATATCCTTTTCCATCCCCTCACTTTCAGTCTGTATGTGTCCCTCAGTCTGAAGTGGGTCTCTTGCAGACAGCATATATATGGGTCCTGTTTTTGTGTACATTCAGCCAGTCTAAGTCTTTTGGTTGGAGCATCTAAACCATTTACATTTAAGATAGTTATCGATATGTATGTTCCCATTACCAGTTTCTTAACTTTTGGGGGTTTGTTATTGTAGGTATTTTCCTTCTCTTGTGTTTCTTGCCTAGAGAAGTTTCTTTCTCATTTTTTGTAAAGCTGGTTTGTTGTTGCTGAATTCTCTTAGCTTTTGGTTGTCTGTAAAGGTTTTAATTTCTCTATCAAATCTGAATGAGATCCTTGCCGGGTAGAGTAATCTTCGTTGTATGTTTTTCCCTTTCATCACTTTAAATGTCATACCATTCCCATCTGGCTTGCAGAGTTTCTGCTGAAAGATCAGCTGTTAACCTTTTGGGGATTCCCTTGTATTTATTTGTTGCTTTTCCCTTCCTGCTTTTAATATATTTTCTTTGTATTTAATTTTCGATAGTTTGATTAATATGTGTCTTGGCATGTTTCTCTGATAGTATCCTATTGGACTCTCTGTGCTTCCTGGACTTGATTGACTCTCTGTGGAATCAGGAGGTGTTGCTTTCCTGGTATCCTTGTGCAACAGTACCCTAAGGTTTCAGCACTATGAACCAGGGAAGCTCACCCCAATATTCAGCTTCAGTATTCAGTCGCTACTGGGGTTCCACTTGCCCCCTGGTTGATCTCAGTCTCCATTTCAAGTGATATTGTATGACCCAAAGCCCTACTCTGTATCACATTGTTGGTCTTTCTATCCTGGTCAACCCCTACCTTAATCTGGTGTGGTCAGACCCCTATACAAAGATGCTCCTGTCAGGCATGACCTTCCAAAGGATATATCTCCCTGAGAGCAAAGGCGAAGGCCAGACCTCTTTAGGGTAAAGTTAAATTCCCTACAAGTACATTTATCAAAGTCACATTTATGCTATCATTTTAAGGATTTGCAATAGTGATTCCAAAGTTCAGACAACATTGTAAAGTTTCTTGTCCTTTTATTCTGTTGAAATAATGACACCTGCTTACTAGGAATATGAAAAAGCTCCAACCAAGGTGACACTTGGACACAATTTCACTTATATGCCAGCTCTAAGATGTCACTTGCCTGTTCACTATCCTTAATTTATCACAGAGTTAATTAAATTTTATGCTCTTCTTGTATAATCATTTGTACACCTTCTATGATTAACCTTACACAGTCATTTTCCTAAATAATTTAAACAAAATTTTAGTGTATTTAGCTCATTTTTATTGTATGTGTTCTGTGATATTAGGAAAATGTCACTTAATTTACAAAATTAAATCTAAATATTTTTATTATCCATAAATCTTATATTTATTTAGTATAGGTCTTGCCATCATGGAATGTTTTTCTATTAGAAACTTTGATAAATGTGTTGTAACCATAGGAATGATTTGCAAGACAGCAGGAGTAGTCAAAATAGACTAAATTAATGTGTTAGTTTTAGTGTTCACACAGCATGCTTTACTTTAATTGATTACTCTATAGCCAAACTGAAATTACTAGTATCAGTGCTGATAGAAGAAAATGAATATTTAATAAAACACCCTTTGTATCATAGTAGCAGATTAATCTAAGTAAAAAAGCTATCATTTGTAATCAGTTTTTAAGGCTACTTTGATATCTTGAATACATGCAATACTAAAGAGCTTATAAATACAAAGAGCAAGATAAGTTGGGATAATTTAACAAAAAGTCTCTGCAATTAACTTTGAATTATGATGCATTTGGATTTAAAAATGAAGTAATACACTTACATTGAGAAGAAGTGGCAATACATTTTTTCTAGCTTTGAAATTGCAACAGATTCATTTATCAATAGAATTATATCAACAAAAATAATGAGTAAACGGTAAATGATTAATTTATGAACTTCATAACTAACTCTTAGAGTCATTTGTGTTTACATATAGATAATCTTAAGGCAGATAATTCATGGATAAAGTACATTTTATTCCCCCATCATCAATCACCATCATTGTCATCAATACAACAGAGTTTTTGGAATAAAACTCAAATGAATAACAGTAAGGAATATCACATTACTAAAATGTAAAAAATTGTATAACTAAGAAAAAACCTTGTAAGTTAATATTGAGAGTAAAAATAGAATAAAATTACAGATAAGGATAAAAGGCAAATTTTATGCATTCTTAAATATATTCTTTAAATCCCAAACATAATTTTGACTATTAAATTATTTAAATTCCTTAATCTGGAGATGCATTACAAAAAATAATCCTGTATACACTATAAAATTAGAAGTATATAATACCTTAGTGGTTTATTATGACTGTTGAACTTCAACTGTGTCTTTAGCTCCATGGATTTTATTCCATTCTATGTTAAAATTGAAAATCAGTGATTGCAAGAAAAAAATTAATTCCCGTTTTTTTCCCCATGTTTCTCCCAAAGGGGCTGAAGTAGGAGATGGAAACATTACCATTGAAAAAGAAGGTACAAGAAGAGCCAGATTTATGGGCATGCACCTAGTGCATCCACTCAGACCCAGACAGAAGGACTACACACTTGGTTTAATGCTCTATTGTTGCCATCTTGAAATTCTGAAGAATTTTTGAATAAGCAGCACTGCATTTTCATTTTTCACTGAGTATGCATAGCCATAAATAAAGTCAAACCTGTTGGTGATGTCAATCTGGAAAACTCCTATCTGGGTCAAGGAGAGACTGACTGGGCATGGCTGCCAGGCATGTGCTTAAATGAATACTTGGAGAGACCATATATAAAATAGATAAACAACTAGCATAGGGAAATATATTCAGTATCATATAATAACCTATAATGGAAAAGAACTGAGAAAAAAGAATATATATTAATTTATTCATACAAATGTATAACCGAATCACTTTGCTGTACACCTGAAACACAATATTGTAAATCAAATATACTTCAATTAAAGAAAAGAATACTTGGAGAGAACATGACTATTCTCTGAAACTTGGAATAAGCCTATGACCCTGGGTTTTATTCCTTTCCAGTACAGCTTGTCTGTTCTGAAGAGATTTTGACTGGCAAATAGTGAAGAGACCCTTCTTTACTTGATAAAAGCAAACAAATAAATACCAACAATAACCAAAAAAAAAGGAGGATGGGCAATATCAATATTAAAATGGACAAAATCATGATCCACAAAGAATATATAATAATATGAATAGCAAACACTTTTAGAATAATGAGAAGATGATTAATATTGGTCTTATAATGTAAGTGGAAATCTTTGACTCATCTCTCTAAATGATTTTAAGCAAGTCCATAGACAACTTTAAAAATGATATCGATTTTGAAGAGTATAAGTACAAGTCTGAATTAATAGGTTTATACTGAAATTTAAAATTAGACTAAATAGACATGCAAAGAGCTCCCAAATATCTGAAAAACGTTCAAAATTTATGTTCTCAAAGCAATAAACTTTAATCAGTTATTAAAAATAGAAAAAAACCACAGTTTCTGGCCTCAGTGCAATAACTTGAGAAATTAATAACACAATAACAAGTAGGAAATTATAATATAGAACTCATTTAAATAGCTCTAATTACTCTGAAAGAAAGCAAAATTACAATGCCTATTTAGAAATTAAGTACTTACAGAACCAAACATAACAAAGTATATAAAATATACTAAACCTTTACTCAAAGAAAACATGAAAAGCTATAAATCCTTTCATTATTAAGAAGAGAGAGTATATATATATATATATATAAAACATAATTATTAAATTTCAGTGGATTTATTGGGAAAATGGACATGAAATTAGATGAAGCTAGAAACATAACACTCCATGAGAGCTTAATATATGACAAGACTTTTCTATAAATATTGCTGGGATTATCAATCTCAGTCTTGAATGATACTATTATGAGCCTTATTTCACCTATGAAGAAACTCAGGCACAGAGATGTTAAGTAACCTTTCCAAGTAACTTGCCCAAGGTCACACAGATGTGTAAATGGAAGAGCTAGTTTATGAATAAAGTCAGTGTAGAACCATAACCTGGGCTCTTAACCTCTATGCTCCACCCCTTTGTATAATAAAATAGCTCATACTGACATATGATTACCACTCACCAAGCCCTACTCTGAGTGTTTTACATGTTTTAATGAAAGACAAAATAGTCAAAAAAATATGAAATCAAAGTGCATTTGACTGTTATGCTGTACCCACATGGACCGAAATTCTTTTTATCTTAATTTCACTCTTTGGGGACGTAAACTATTGTTCAATAAGTTTTATTTTAAGCTGTGAAGGACATTTGAGCTGTTCTTTCTGACCCTAGCTGTGTTTGTTTGTTTGTGTTTTGGCAGGTGGGAGAGGGAGATACATTAGGAGTAGATATAAATTAAAGCCTCATAGAATCAATGAGAGACAGCAATACTGAAATTATAACAAGGCACATGTCCATGGATGCTGGAAAGCAGAAATTAAGGGTAAGGACATGCAACAGCTTTATACTATTCAAGATGTCACCAGCGGTCCCTCTGCCAAGATCACAGGTGCGATGCTAGAGCTACCAGGGATATTACTGCTATCATGATAGTAATGACACAACAAAACAAAACTCTCCCAATTCTTGAGCCAAATGTCCCACTTTGAAAAGCCACATAGAAAGGGTGAATGTGCATTTGGTTAAGCTTGAGTCACATGTCTGACCATAGCCCGCAAAGAAGGATCTGCCCTCTCTACTTCATATGAGGCACTAAGGTGAGAAATATATAATGGGCATGGGAATCCTCCTCTGTCAGCACCACAAACAGGGTAATAGAGGAGTGTCTGGCAAGCAGGCCATCCTGACAGCACACATACAAAAATAACTCACATTCACATGATTGCTTGTTTGCTTCTCTTGCTTTTCCATGAGTTTGACAAAAGTAGAAACTATTCCACAGTTTTCATCATCTGTTACCTAAATCATTTCTTTCTTGAATTTATTAGGCATTTAATATAAGCACTTTGACAGAATTGATGAGTATTTAAAAGAATGAATGAATGAATAAATGAATAATCAAAAGTATGTTTCTTTCTAGAAGTTTAGAATCTACCTCTACCAAACAAACAAGACACAACAGAGATACCAAAGCATAACAACATATACAATTTAATACATATCTTCTTTACAACCCATAGTTGACCAGAACAATGTATAGTTTGCCTTGACTGTCATCAAAATTAAGAGAAAAATCTATTCACGCTGAAAGACAGCAAAACATGTTAATATATTGCTCATGTGTTTACATCATGAACCATTTCCTGCAAAATGAAGAATGACAAATTGCAAATTACATGACCTTTGAAATACACTATTATTTATGGCAAGCCTTCCTTCAAGGATTTTAAATAGTAGGATAAATAGGTTGTCAAAAATAAAAAGAAGCGATTTATAAAACTGTCATCTAGTTGAGTGGCAGGTTTTTGTATGAACACTTTTTTGAATAAGAATGCTGAGTTTCATATATATATATATATACACATGCAAATATATATATACAAATGTATATATATTTTTGTATATATATACAAAATTTGTATGTATATATACACAAATATATATATATATTTTTTACTGATCATGGGTACTAACTCAATCCTTACAGAGAAAAAAACCATGCAGAAAAGATTATCTGTTTTGAAAATGTGAAGTTAGTTCATATCTTGCTTCATGTTGTAAATATATTGAGCTTGAATTTGCACAAGGACTGGATTTGAAAGGAAAAGTTTAAGATTATCATTCCATTTCTTAGAATCAAATCAAGAGAAAAAAATTTTTTCTTTGTACAGTTGGGAGTGGGAGGTGCATGAATGAATTCTTTCCAAATTCCTTTTAAAATAATTTTTCAATAAAATTTATGTAAAATTCACACTCAGGAAAAAAACAGTGGAACTGTGTGGAAAAATTAAATAAAATGGGAAATATGGAAACCACGATTTCAAAGTTCTTTAGTGACACTATAGAAAATGTATATAAGCAAATAATGTGTAATTCTTGGTACTAGTATATAGCTCTAGGAGTATTTTGATCCAAAAAAAGTCCTTGTTTTATAGAAATCCATGAAATTTGAGTTCTGCTTTAAGGAATTTACAGTGAAAACCTTGAAATTGCCTTGAGAATGAATTAAATTAATTCATTATGTCAAAATTTGAGGAAGAGATTTCATAAATGGAACAGGAGAATTCATTTTACTTATTTTACTGGCTCAGAAGAACACACATGAATTTTGAAAATTTGAATGACAAGAAAAATTGTTTCTTTGAGAACTCACTTGACATCCTCTTTCTTTTTGATTACTTTGGAGACCTAATATAAATTGACAGACATATTTTCAACCATAAAATCTATCTTTTGATAGATTTCTTAAAGTGGCTTCCAGTTTATAATGAATAATTTGTGCCTTAAAATGTAATGTGTGGGCTTCCCTGGTGGCGCAGCGGTTGAGAGTCCGCCTGTCGGTGCAGGGGACATGGGTTCGTGCCCCGGTCTGGGAGGATTCCCACATGCCGCGGAGTGGCTGGGCCCGTGAGCCATGGCCGCTGAGCCTGCGCGTCCAGAGCCTGTGCTCTGCAACAGGAGAGGCCGCAACGGTGAGAGGCCCGCGTACCGCAAAAAAAAAAAAAATGTGTGAAGAGACAGTTTTTGCCCCACGTAGGGCAGTGGAATTGGTTGTTTGGTAGACTTAGGGATGAACGGTGCGGAAGGGATGTTCAGAAAGATCTTGAAAGCTGTTGGTTGTCAAGTAAATGCACACGTGGCCTCAACACCAGCGCATCACGTGCCTTGGTGATCCCTGACCCCTGGAACTGGAGCTGATGTTTCAACCATTTTACTCTAATTCAATATTAATAAATTTCTTTTTCTGTTAGTTTGATTTTTATGGAGTTGTGATTTTTTTTCATGCAGGACAGATTGATCAAGTAGATATGAGAGAAGGGTGGAGTCAAGATGGTGTACTAGGAGGACACAAAATTTGCGTCTCCTCACAACTAGGGCACCTACCAGGCAGTGGTGGGGGCCACGGACACCTAAGGGGATGGGAGGAACCCCCAGTGACTGGGTAGGATGTGGGGCATGGGGGGAGTGAGGGAGGAGGAGAAGTGGAGACGAGTCAGGACTGGCCCCCCTGAGGGGTGGCTGGGGGAGGGGAAGGGATCCCATGCCAGAAGGGGGAAATTGGAGGACCACTGGGAGGGAAGAAGATCAAAAGGGAGCATGGCCAGGTTTCCCCTGCCCACCACCTGGGCCCCTCCAGCCACGCATGTCCTGAGGGAGTGGGAGGGAGGGAAGGGCGATCAAAAGTAAAGGCCAGACCTCTGGGACTGGCACCCCTGAGGGGCGGCTGGTGGAGGGGAGGAGTTCCTACACCCAGCGAGACCCACTCACAGATAGGGGTCCAGCAGCGATGGGGGGAGACCCTGGGGGAGACCATGGGGGAGGGGCACGAAGGAAGGGAAGGGAACACGGCTGGTGCTTTCCCTGTACACTTAAGCACCAGGAAGCCTGTTGGGCTCCCAGGCCTAATCCTCTGCATTTGGAGCCTCCCTCCTGCAGCACAGAGCCCAAGCCCCGCCCCTACACCCCCACCCAGGGCCATACCTCTACACTCAGAGACCCCCTCCAGTGAGCTTGGCCTAAACCCCACCCACACACCCTTACTCAGGGTCCTACCTCCAAACTCCGAAGCCCACAGTCCAGAGGCCCTCCTTTCCATGTCCTGCCTCTCCCCTTCTGCTCAGGTCCTAAGCAGAGGCCCCACCCCGCACTTGAAAGTCACCCCCCACCCATGCACCTAGGCCCTGTCCCACACTTGGACATCGCCCCATGTAGGTCCCGCCACACACTCAAAAGTCACCCCCCCACCCTAAACACCGCCCCAGCCTAAGTTCCCCCCCCAAACTCCACCCACATAGCCAAGGCTGTTTTTCTTTTATTTTCTTCTATTCCTTTTTGCTCTGTCAGATTGGGGTTATGTTTTACCTTGTTGATTCATTATTGTTGATTCTTTTATATTTTTATTTTTCATAATAAATCTTTTATTTTTCTAATTTTATTTTATTCTTTATACTTTGTTAGTGATTTTTCCTTTTGGCTTGTTTCCCCCCCAATTTTGTTTTCTTTTTTCTGTTGTGTATTTATTTTACCTTGTTGCAGTTGTTTCAATTATAGTTTTATTTATCCTAATAGATTTTTTATCTTTCTAATTTTATTTTGTTTTTTATTCTTTGATATTGTACTGCTCCTTATTTTCTTTCTTCCTTTTTTTTTTTTTTTTTTTTTTTTTACTGTGCCATGAAGCTTGCAGGATCTTGGTTCCCCGGCTGGATGTCAGGCCCGAGCTCCAGTGGTGGGAGCTCTGAGTCAAAACCGCTGGACTAACAGAGAACCCCAGAGCCCAGGGAATATCAATCGGAGTGAGGCCTCCCGGAAGTCCTCATCTCAGCACCAAGACCCAGCTCTATCCAAGTGCCTACAAACTCCAGTGCTGGATGACTCATGACAAACAACCTGTAAGACAGGAATACAAAAGCACCCCCCCCAAAAAAAAGAAACAACAAAAAAATATGTTGTTGAAGGAGCAAGGTAAAAACCTACAAGACCAAATAAATGAAGATGAAATAGGCAACCTACCTGAAAAGAATTCAGAGTAATGATAGTAAAGGTGATCCAAAATCCAGGAAACAGAAGGGAGAAAATACAAAAAACATATAATGAGGACCTAGAAGAACTAAAGAGCAAACAAACACTGATGATCAACACAGTTACTGAAATTACAAATACTCTAGAAGGAATCAATAACAGAATAACCGAGGCAGAAGATGGAAAAGTGAGCTGGAAGATAAAATGGTGGAAATAACTGCCACAGAGCAAAATAAAGAAAAAAGAATGAAAAGAATTGAGGACAGTCTCAGAGACCTCTGGGACAACATTAAACAGACCGAATTATATGGGTCCCAGAAGATGAAGAGAGAAAAGGAAAGGGTCTGAGAAAAACTTTGAAGAAATTATAGTCGAAACTTCCCTAACATGGGAAAGGAAATAGTCAATTAAATCGAGGAAGCAGAGAGTACCATACAGGATAAACCCAAAGAGAAACACACCAAGACATATATTAATCAAACTATCAAAACTTAAATACAAAGAAAAAATATTAAAAGCAGCAAGGGAAACGCAACAAATTTTCAGCAGAAACAAAGAAATTTTTCAACAGAAACAACAAATTTTTCAGCAGAAACTTTGCAAACCAGAAGGAGGTGGCAGGACATATTTAAAGTGATGAAAGGGAAAAACCTACAACCAAGATTACTCTATGCAGCAAGGATCTCATTCAGATTCTATGGAGAAATAAAAATCTTTACAGATAAGCAAAAGTTAATAGAATTCAGCAACACCAAACCAGCTTTACAACAAATGCTAAAGGAAATTCTCTAGGCAGGAAACACTAGAAAAAGTAAAGACCCACAAAAACAAAAACAAAACAATTAAGAAAAGGGTAATAGGAACATACATATTGACAATAACAAATAAATGGATTACATGCTCCAACCTAAAGACCTATACTGGCTGAAGCGTTACAAAAACAAGGCCTGTACATATGCTATCTACAAGAGACCCGCCTCAGACCTAGGGAAACATACAGACTGAAAGTGAGGGGATGGAAAAAGATATTCCATGCAAATGGAATTCAAAAGAAAGCTGGAGTAGCAATTCTCATATCACACAAAATAGACTTTAAAATAAAGACTATTACAAGAGACAAAGAAGGACACTACATAATGATCAAGGGATCATTCCAATACATAAGGCACATGCTAACAGCCATAAAACAGGAAATTGACAGTAACACAAAAATAGTTGGGGACTTTAACACCCCACTTTCACCAATGAACAGGTCATCCAAAATGAAAATAAATAAGGAAACACAAGCTTTAAAGGACACATTAGACAAGATAGACTTAGTTGATATTTATTGGACATTCCATCCCAAAACAGCAGAACACACTTTCTTCTCAAGTGCTCATGGAGCATTCTCCAGAATAGACCATATCATGAGTGACAACTCCAATGTTGCTAAATTTAAGAGAATTGAAATCATATCAAGTATTTTTTCCTACCACAACGCTATAAGACAATATATCAATTACAGTAGAAAAACTGTAAAAAATACAAGCACATGGAGGCTAAACAATACGCTACTAAATAACCAAGGGATCACTGAAGATATCAAAGAGGAAATCAAAAACCACCTAAAAACAAATGACAATGAAAACACAATGACCCAAAACCTATGGGATGCAGCAAAAGCAGTTCTAAGAGGAAAGTTTATAGCAATAGAGTCCTACCTCAGGAAACAAGAAAAATCTCAAGTAAACAACCTAACCTTACACGTAAAGCAATTAGAGAAAGAAGAACACACACACACACAAAAAGTCCCAAAGTTAGCAGAAAGAAAGAAATCATACAGATCAGATCAGAAATAAATGAAAAAGAAATGAAGGAAACAATAGCAAAGATCAATAAAACTAAAAGCTTGTTGTTTGAGAAGATAAACAAATTGATAAACCATTAGCCAGACTTGTCAAGGAAAAAGGTAGAGGACCCAAATCAATAGAATTAGAAATGAAAAAGAAGAAGTAACAAATGACACTGCAGAAATACAAAGGATCATGAGAGATTACTACAAGCAACAATATACCAATAAAATGGACAACCTGGAAGAAGTGGACAAATTCTTAAAAAAAACACAACCTTCTGAGACTGAACCAGAAAGAAATAGAAAATATAAACAGACAAATCACAAGCACTGAAATTGAAACTGAGATTTAAAATCTTCCAACAAACAAAATCTCAGTACCAGATGGCTGCAGAGATGAATTCTACCAAACAATTAGAGAAGAGTTAACACCTATCCTTCTCAAACTCTTCCAAAATATAGCAGAGGGAATAACACTCCCAAACTGATTCTATGAGGCCACCATCACCCTGATACCAAAACCAGACAAAGATGTTACACAAAAAGAAAACTACAGGCCAATATCACTGATGAACATAGATGCAAAAATCTTCAACAAAATACTAGCAAACAGAATCCAAGGGCACATTAAAAGTATCATACACCATGATCCCATGGGATTTATCCCAGGAATTCAAGGATTCTTCAATATACGCAAATCAATCAATGTGATAAACCATGTTACTAAATTGAGTAATAAAAACCATATGATCATCTCAGTAGATGCAGACAAAGGTTTTGACAAAATTCAACACCTATTTATGATAAAAAATCTCCATAAAGTGGGCATAGAGGGAACCTACCTCAAAATAATAAAGGCCAAATATGAAAAACCCACAGTCAACATCATTCTCAATGGTGAAAAACTGAAACCATTTCCACTAAGATCAGGAACAAGACAAGGTTGCCCACTCTAACCGCTATTATTCAACATAGTTTTAGAAGTCTTAGCCACAGCAATCAGAGAAAAAAAAAAAATAAAAGGAATCCAAATTGGAAAAGAAGAAGTAAAGCTGTCACTCTTTGCAGATGACATGATACTATGCATAGAGAATCCTAAAGATGCTACCAGAAAACTACTAGAGCTAATCAATGAATTTGGTAGAGTAGTGGGATACAAAATAAATGCACAGAAATCTTTTGCATTCCTATACACTAATGATGAAAAATTGAGAGATAAATTAAGGAAACACTCCCATTTACCACTGCAACAAAAAGAATAAAATACCTAGGAATAAAGCTACCTAAGGAGACAAAGGACCTGTATGCAGAAAACTATAAGACACTGATGAAAGAAAGATGATACAAACAGATGGAGAGATATACCATGTTCTTGGATTGGAAGAATCAACATTGTGAAAATGACTATACTATCCAAAGCAATCTACAGATTCAATGCAATCCCTATGAAACTACCAATGGCATTCTTCACAGAACTAGATAAAAAATTCACAATTTGTATGGAAACACAAAAGACCCTGAATAGTAAAAGCAATCTTGAGAAAGATAAATGGAGCTGGAGGAATCAGGCTTCCTGACTTCAGACTATACTACAAAGCTGCAGTAATCAAGACAGTATGGTACTGGCACAAAAACAGAAATATAGATCAATGGAACAAGATAGAAAGCCCTGAGACAAACCCACGCACCTATGGTCATGTTATCTTTGATAAAGGAGGCAAGAATATGCAATGGAGAAAAGAGAGCCTCTTCAATAAGTGGTGCTGGGAAAACTGGACAGCTACATGTAAAAGAATGAAATTAGAACACTCCCAAACACCATACACAAAAATAAACTCTAAATGGATTAAAGACATAAATGTAAGGCCAGGCACTATAAAACTCTTAAAGGAAAACATAGGAAGAACACTCTATGACATAAATCACAGCAAGATCCTTTTTGACCCACCTCCTAGAGAAATGGAAATAGAAACAAATCTAAACAAATGGGACCTAATGAAACTCCAAAGCTTTTGAACAGCAAAGGAAACCATAAACAAGATGAAAAGACAACCCTCAGAATGGGAGAAAATATATGCCAATGAAGCAACTGACAAAGGATTAATCTCCAAAATATACAAGCAACTCATGTAGCTGAACATCCAAAAAACAAACAACTGAATCCAAAAATGGGCAGAAGACCTAAACAAACATTTCTCCAAAGAAGTTATACAGGTTGCCAACAAACACATGAAAGGATGCTCAACATCACTAATCATCAGAGAAATGCAAGTCAAAACTACAGTGAGGTATCACCCCACCCTGGTCAGAATGGCCATTGTCAAAATATCTACAAACAAATAAATGCTGGAGAGGGTGTGGAGAAAAGGGAACCCTCTTGCACTGTTGGTGGGAATGTAAATTGATACAGCCACTATGGAGAACACTGTGGAGGTTCCTTAAAAAGCTAAAAATAGAACTATCATATGACCCAGCAATCCCACTACTGGGCATATACCCTGAGAAAACCATAATTCAAAAAGAGTCATGTACCACAATGTTCATTGCAGCACTATTTACAATAGCCAGGACGTGGAAGCAACCTAAGTGTCCATAGACAGATGAATGGATAAAAAAGATGTGGCACATATTTACAATGGAATATTACTCAGCCATAAAAAGAAACAAAATTGAGTTATTTGTAGTGAGGTGGATGGACCTAGAGTCTGTCATACAGAGTGAAGTAAGTCAGAAAGAGAAAAACAAGGACCATATGCTAACACATATATATGGAATCTAAAAAAAAAAAAAGGTTCTGATGAACCTAGGGGCAGACCAGGAATCAAGACACAGACGTAGAGTATGGTCTTGAGGACATGGTGTGGGGGAAGGGTAAACTGGGACGAAGTGAGAGAGTAGCACTGACATATATACACTACCAAATGTAAAATAGATAGCTAGTGTGAAGCAGCTGCATGGCACAGGCAGATCAGCTTGGTGCTTTGCGACCACCTAGAGAAGTGGAATAAGGAGGTTGGGAGGGAGACGCAAGAGGGGATATATGTATGTATATAGCTGATTCACTTTGTTATACAGCAGAAACTAACACAACACTGTAAACAATTATACTCTAGTAAAGATGTTAAAAAAGACAAACATTAAAAAAAAGTAGATTCAAAAACTGCCTTTAAGGTAGGGATTAACATATACACACTACTATATATAAAATGGATAATCAACAAGGACCTACTGTATTGCACAGGGAACTCTACTCAATATTCTCTAATAAGCTATATGGGAAAAGAATATGAAAAATAGTAGATATGTGTATATGTATAACTGAATCACTTTGCTGTATACCTGAAACTAAACTGACACAATATTGTAAATCAACTATACTCCAAAAAACAAAAGAAAAAACTACCTTTATGCCTAACTGTTGCAATGATTTGTATAATTAGTTCAGTAAGATAATTTTTTTTCTTCCTCTTTAGAAGCTTAGTCATTAGATCCAAAGTCACATTTTTTTCACTCTCTTCTCAAATGAGGAAGGTTTCATTTACAGTTTTTTCATGTTACCCTGTGTCTCACATTTGACCTAAATATTACCCTTACATTTTACCAGTTGGATTCTTTCAATCTGTCTTCTTCTGTAAATAATGCTGATTTTTCAGTCATGGTTCAGTCAGGAGATAAACCATGCGGTACGTGGAATGGGTGCAGTTTATCAAAAGAATTCATACCTAGTAACAGGTGAATGGAGTAAAGAATGCAGTAATACCTAATAGAGAAAGCAGCCTCTACTCTTAAGGGTGATATCAGTGCAAAAGTTCCTCCCTCACTCCCACCCCCAAAACACCACTCCCCACCCCAAACTGAGGCTCAGAACCCCCTGGTGGCGCATGGCTGTAGCCCAGCAGATAGTGGAGAAGTTCACTGAAGTTCCACAGGTGGATACCAGCAAGCAGAGAACTGCCTCCTATATGTAGAGGAAACTCATGGGGAGCTACATTTGGGGTAGGTGGAGTGGGTCCTGAACTCGCAGGGAAGTGGCTGGAACACCCATTGGGATGTTGCTTAACTGAGGTCCACAGTACTTGCTGGGAAACTGCCTGCAGGATGCACTAAGGCTCACTCCAACTTTATTATTTAAAATTTTATTTCTGATTACAAATGCAATATGAGGTCAGTATTGGAAAAATGTGGAATCAGAATAAGATAAAATAGGGAAAACCACAGCTCTCAAAAGCATTTAAAAGCAACTTTTACAGAGTATATATATCCTACATGTACATTGTATAGATTGTACAAAAATTGTATTTTAGAGGATGGTAACATGATATGTGTTTATATTCAATAATGTAAGTCATTCCATTTTTTTCTATTTAATGTAGTCTTGGCTATGTTCACCTACTTGATTTTTAATATAAATATTATATTCTACTTGTCAGTTTTCATACATACCAACACGCAAACATAACTGGATTTTGAAATGTCTGGCACTTTTTGGTCATTTAACATTAAAGGAAATACTTTTGATGGACTTTGTTTTTTTACACACTCCTTATATATTACTTTAATAGCATTAGAATAATATACTTTGTGAAATAAAAAATTACTAATTCCTAGTTTTGAAATTCTGTTTCCATGTTTTCATTTTGTAGAACTATGATGAACAGTTCTATGCATAAAGGTGATCTGAACTGTTTTTAAGATTCTTCAATATAGTGTCTATAAAGTTGAACTGAGAGGCAAAAGTCATGCATTATCAAAGCTCATAGAAAATTGCTGTCTTGTGTATCATTTAAAAATATTTTCCATTTTAACCATCAGTATGTGTGAGTATACCACAGACTATCTCTGAGAGTATGCCTTAGCATTAAGTTTTCTTTTTTGTTGTTTCAAAACATCATGTAAGTATAATTTTTCAGACTTTGAGTAGAAAAGATATTGCAGTTGTGTGTGTGTGTGTGTGTTTTCTGTGCTTGTGAGAGCAAGAGAGACAGAGACAAAGACAGAGAGATACTAAGGATTGTAAAGGTGGCACAACTCTATCTCATTTTCAGTTTTTAGCTATATAAAGAATCAAAGTACTAATTATATTCTGAAAAATCAAAATTATGCCCTAAATGATACAAATTATAATTCATAAACTTAATATAATTTATTATTTTTATTGTTCTCAATTCACTCAGATAATGCACATATAATTATAGGGCTACTATGCAAGGTTCTTTTCAGAACAGCAAGGACTAGATGATTTCATAGCAACTAATTGTAATGCAATAATTCGGGAAGTTTTCTGAAAGCACAAATTTGAGTATGTTAAAATAGTTTCAAATTTTATTTTCCTTGGACAAAAGCTTCTTTTACAGTGCAAATGTATTTTAATTATAAATCTACACTTAAAAATCATATTAAAGGGAAACTATTTTTACTGATACATGCCAGGGGGTAAATAATATTAATGCTAAATGCATACCTTTTAAGAAAAGAATAAAATGGACTATGATATGTCTTTGTTTAAGCACAAAGTTCCAAAGCTCTCCAATTGTCCTTTGGATGAAAATTGAATCACATTTTCTTTACTATAGAATCAAATCTGAGCATTTCAAGAGGTAAACAGTGATTCTTTGATGCCTTACTTCAAAGCATTCAGAGGAAATTAATCAAATTAATCCATCCTTCTTTCCACTGGTAACAAAAATTATTCACTGCTTTGGACTCAGGGCATTTCACAAGACCCTAATGAGTATTGGGAAGGAAAAAAAAAAGTATTAAATGGTGGCATTAAGGAGGAGACTGTAAAGCACTGAATATTCTTTTTTTTAATGCCAGATTGGAAATGTAATTGAGTGAAGCAGGCCCCGGGTGGCTGGAAGCATTGCAAAGTGCATGGCCCGCCTAAAGGTGGCAGCTGCTACCCAGCAACCATGAATCATTGCCACATTGGAATTCAGAACCAGGTTTGGCAGATATTCCAGTGTTTGTGGAAAAGAAAGATATTCATATTGTAATGTGAGCTCTCTAAATTTTTGAGTGTTGATATTAACAAAAAAAAAGTCCTTGTGAGCTGAATCAAATAAGTCAGGAAGTTCCTCCTTGATAAATGAAAAAGCATTATGTACTTGACCTTGGTCTTGCCCCTCCCCAATTTTAATCAAAGTCCTTAAAAGCATTTAGAAAATATTTAAGTGACAATTATTTCTTATGTCAATTTTTCCTTGAGGAGCATCAAAAGAAAAATGTATTTCCTTCCAAAAGCCATTGGTTGAAGACGAAGCAACTCTAATCATTTGGCTAATATGATTGTTTATATATTTCCCAGTAATCAAATAATTGTTCTCAGTTGATAAAGGGGAAGAGTATTTAAAAGGTTATTTTTAAATTACAGCAATACAGGTATTTTTTGAAACAAAGAGATATTGCTTTCAATACATTTTTTGCCTAAAATAAATGGTCTCTTTCCATATCTCTTCCAAATCTCTGAACGAATTCTCACGTTTTTTCAAAATTGTTGCTGTAAGCATGGTTAAATTATATCACCTCTATAGCCAGACTCTCATATTCTGAATCCAGTTCTGATGTTGCTAGCTACTTCACCTTGTGTGCCTTACCCAAATTTCTTGAGTCCCAGGTTCCTCATCTAGAAAATAATGGTCATTTTGGGATCAACTTCAGAGGCTTACTATGAGGATTTTGTAAGGAAATCTTTAAAGCTATCAGTGATAGAAAGTGTTCCATACATCTTAGTTATCATTATGTCCTTTGAAGTCATTCTTTTTTCCTGGTTTACATGGAAATACTGCTGCAGATGTCAGAAGACACATTTTTCTCCCGCCTGAAACATTGCACAATTGTAGCAACCATCTTCATAGAGGAAAACAGAATTCTTATTCACTGCTGCACATATTTAATATATTTTTGAGATCACTCTACCCCGTTTCTGGTCTTTATAAAGTTATCATAAAATTATAAGTGTCTTTGACAATTATCTAGTTACTAGGCACAAAAGTATCAATACATGGGAACTCAGAGAGACTGAGTGATTTGCCTGGGATAAATAAATAAGAAAGTGGCAGAACTGGGACTAAAATTGTGTCTCTTTGTTTTGCTTTCATTATATATTTCTATCTAAATATATTTAAGTTGGAATTATAAATATTAAAAAAATTTGAATGCCTTAATTCATAGACTTTCTCCATTAAATTGGAAAGAAAAGGCTACATTAACAAGAGAAAACCATTATTTTTATAGGGAAATTTTGTCAATTAAGCTGCAGTATGCCAAACATCTGTGTACCTGTCAACCAATTCTACATGATTGACATAGTTTGCATTCATATACAGATATTCCTGCATTTTGAGATCTAGTTTTACACATTGACATTTTAATATAAATGATCAGTAGAAAATCATATTCCATGGGCATCATGAATGAGTCAACAAATTTATTTGGCTTACTCTAAATAAATATTTCTTAAATGTCACATTTGCACAGCATTAAAAGTTTTAAGCAAATACTCGTGAAGCATGCCCCGTGACACTGATGATTGAATATATTATCTTGTCTCTTTCTAATGAAGAAAACAGTGTAGTTGCCAACTTTATATGAACTAAGGGAAGTTCTCTGACCACATGAGATGTCATTTCAAAGTAGATTTCCTTTGGAAGGATGATATTATGCTAAAATAATATGAGATTTATTTTTATTGCCCACTAAAGAACTAAGGAAAATACAATGCCATGGAAATTGTTATTTTAATGCTGTATTCAAAAGAATAAAAGTTAAATATAGAACTTTGAATTGCTTTTCTTCTCTCCTCACTGGTAGTATATGTTCGTATTCTGGAGATTGGGAAATTCAACTTCACACAACACATCCAGCTAATGAGATTGCAGAAACATTGTGGTCTCCATCATTTCCTTATCAGTGACAGTCCATTAAAAGCTCTAACCCCATGAAGTGAATTTCAGTTTTAAACTTTTGCATTCTGAAAACGGTCTTCCCAAGACCATTAATAGATAAGATGGATGCCACATTTGTTGACAGTTCAAGATACTTTTACCCTACTAGAACTGTTTTGAAACCAACAATAGACCTATTATCTTCTTTTACAAAGAAATTTTATAGTGCTATTTTAGTGAATTGCAAAACTCTGAAGGAAATTTTACTTTTATTTACCTGTGTTTTTGTTTCCTTACACGATGCAGTAAAATATGTACAATGTGTGTTTGTAGTCTACATTTGAATTGCATCCTTTCAGAAAAATTGAATAGGTCTACTAAAAACAATTTTCCTTTCAAGTGTGGCATGCTTTGTCCTTCTGAGAACAGAAAGATGATGATTTATTCCTGGATTCTTAATAGTTTTGGTTGCAATAAGTTAGTCATGATCACAATTGAATGTCAGGATTGTAAAATAATCAAAACAGCCTTTCCAAACTTAGTGTGGAGAAACTGAACAAATGCAAGCACAAAGATATGACTTCACCTCCTGACAAAGAAGGAGGAGGAGATTCCTGCCCAGACTGATGTCCCAAAGAAACAACCATGATTGTGAGGCATGGCATCCAGGGGGAGTTAAAGTCTTACTATTTTAGGTAATTTTTAAAATTGAAAATGTGTACAAGTTTCCTTCCATGAATGTAGTTAGAACATGTCAAAAAAGAATGGAATTCAACTCTCTGAATTCAGTCTCAGAGGTTTCAGAAAATAGTAGGGATAGTCACCTGAAGCAATTAGGCTTTTGAGAAGAATGGCATATGGGCCACTGCTCTAGCTATCCCTGAATGGGGACTGGAGACAAGGGCACAATCTAGGTTTCCGGAGCTGTCCAATCAATAACTAGTGCCTTTGAAATATAAAATTCAGGAAACAATCAATGCATACTTAGGATTATTTGGTGATACAAAAAGTGCAGAAATAAATATGCCTGGAGATGGAGATACAGCTACTGATCTACAGTGCACAGAAAACTGGATACACTGAGTAGAGTGACAAATACATAGTGTGCTGAAGAGAAGAGCTGTGTTGTCCTGTCAGGTACTGAGATTAAAATCTGTTTACAAAAAATAAATAAATAAATAAGAAAAAAAATCTGTTTACAACATTCAGCAAAAGAGGGTTGGCTCCCTTTGGAAATTTATTTGTACTTCAAAGGATGCTAAATAGAAACAGGATCGAAGATATGTTTGAAAGAAATATGCTGTATTTGAAGTGGAATCATCTCCCATCTTTAGTGAAAATAGCTCCATAATATCCCAGAAGCCAGGAGCACTATAGAGAGATTGTTTGGGTGGAATTACCAAATACACTTACTTACATTAAATTAATATCAATAATAGTCAATACACTTTGATCATTTTCTATGTATAGTAGTATACTTTATGTGGCTTATGTTATTTAATCTCTCCAACTAATCTATGAGGAGTCACTCAATGTTTGTCAACGTCACAGATTAATAAATTGAGTTTAATACAGATTAGGTATCTTTTCTCAAGATTATGAAACTAGAAAGCATCAGAATAAGAGTTTTCAAACCCTTATTTAGCAAGGCAGTATATACTTCCTAATGCATATGATTAAGAAACAAGTTATCTCATACTTTATGTATATGTTATTTGATACTAAGAGACTCAGTCAATCCTTCTGAGGGTACAGGTAATGGTAAACGCTTTTTCTTTCCACCCAAAAGCTTCAGATAAAATGTTTTTAAGTGAATTGACTGTAAATAAAATTTTAATTTTATCTTAATATGCTAGAAAGATAGTTTTAAAAGTTTTTCATAATTCAAGATGATTTATATAATTTATATAATGTTCACATTAATTAAAACATGGTAACTGGGGTATACGTATGGATAATTAGAGTAAGTTGGTAAGCTAAATATTCTGTCTAACATAGATTATAAATTTGAGTAGACAAGAAAAATATGTTGCAATATCCATTTGAGCAACAGCAGCTTCTTATTAAAAACACCATGCTTAATATAACTATCCCTAGATATAAGTGAAAAATATCGATTATCACAGTTTTGCTTTTTGCTTTTTTTAGTAAACAAAAGAGATATTAAGTTTCAGAATGATGAGCTCAACTTTCTTATTCCATGTGTCATTAGGATGTGGTATATAAATATTCTCCAACTTTGCTCTATATCTTCACAACAAAGTGCAATGATAAACTAATGCTTTGCAATCTGAAAATTACATTTGTCACTTTTTTCCTCTAAGGGTGTCAGATTGAAAAACCTTTCTCATTTATGATCTGTGCTTCAATTACAGTTGAATTCAAGACTACATGAAAGAACTTGGTGCTGACAGTATTCAGTTTTCACATGGATATGGTTTTCCAAGACACCATAGTTTTCTGCTCCTTGTCCTTACTCATCTGTCTACTTGCCTCTTAGATTAAATATTTTCAACAAATATGCTTATTTGAAAGGGTCTTGTTTGAATTTTAATGTTATTATTTTGCTGCCCCATTTATACCTTATACTTAAATAAATTGCTTCTCCCCACTGCTGTAGCTTGTTACAAAGTCTCCATTGTGGATTACAAAAAGGTTTCGTAATATCTGACCCTGAGGTGGCTAACATGATTCCAACACAGTATCTACAGGATAAATCCAAGCACCTCAAGGATAGATAGGTGTAGAAAGATCAAGTTAACAAAAACTAACACTTATAATATGAAAAAAAAAAAAACTAGAACAACATGCAGTGCTTAACAAAATAATATACTGAGAAGAATATGAATATTACAATGTCTATATTTGTTGTCACTCACATAGAAGTATGGTGTTATCATTAGTCATTGAATTAGCCTAACTAGATTTTGATGGCTAAGAACACTCTCCAAATAGGCATCTTGATTTTTTCCACTGAGATGGGATTGGAATTTCAGTTCTCCAACTAAGAGATGTTTTATATCAACCCAACTTGACATAATTAGCCAATTCTCAATTTAATGTGTCATCCACTCTCTCCCCACTAATGTTCATAAATTTTGTATACACTCTGATTTCATTGGATTATTCATTATTTTTGACTTGACTCTCTATTCCAAGGGAAAAATAAAAGGTTTTATAGTACATTATAGTAGTTGCTAGATCATATACCTAAATTTTAGCTTCTTTTCACATTTATAATCATAAATCTATTAAATTAATTTCCAGAACATTTTGGAATATAGGTGGATTGAGATACACATTCTTGTCATGTTTAGATACGTCTGTTGGTACTTATGCTTTCTTTGAATTTTATTAAACATTGAATTGATTTTATCAAGTATAAAAATATATTCTCTCTTAAGATTTAATTGCTATTTACTAGTGACATTTGAGATTTGCTTTTTTTAAAATAATGCGAGTCAGTCTGTGGTTTGACACAGCAAAGTCCATTTCAACTTATAGCCCAGAACTATTTAAATAATGTGAGAATTATTTGATTTTAGGTATATGAAAATTTCCTTTCTAAAGACCTGTGATTTTTGTACCTTTCAACATGGTAGTTCTTGTAGATCTTTTAAAAAATTTCTTCATTATTATGGTACTATTCAGTATTCTTCTCATACATTAATCAATGATGCTAATGTATCTTAATAATCAATTTTATTTAGTAATTAAATAAATTACCATAGAATTATTTTTAAAATACCTTATGATTTTACAACATTTATATTAGGAGTCATCAAGCTCTAAACTATTTTTCCTGAAGAGATCTGGCAAGATTTTATATAAATTTTGAGTAAATGCTTATTTTTGCCTTTTTTCTACTTTATTTCATATTCACAATAATGACTCTTCTAATTTAAAATATAAACCATAGAGATTTCCTTAAAGGTGGCAGGGGAGGACTGGAACTGTCAAAGACAGAGTGACAGGTGGGGTTGGGAATAAGTGAACGGTCTTGACAGACTCAAAGTTGCTGGCAGCTTGGAACTGCACCTGGTAGGACAGTGGATGGATCTTGCAACTGTACACTTTGGACATAAACTGGTTAGTGGGCTGCTTGGGCCGGCATTCAGCATGCACCATGAAGAGCAATGTGAGGGAAACTGGTACCCAAGTAGGGGCCTTCTGTGTGGTGCTGCCTCGATGGTGTCTTAGGTGTGGAATTGTCCATGCACTTGGGGCAGTAGAGCTTCACCAGGGCCTCACCTGGGGTGTCAGAAAGGCTATTGGAAAACATTGGCTTGTTCTCACAGTGCATGTGGGGCAGTAGCCGAACTCTCCCTGCTGGTACTTTTCCAACATCTGGGTGGTGCCATGGTTTGTGAGGATATAGGTGGTCTGGGTGAACCCATACAGCATCTTGGCTGACTGCTTAATCAGGGTTCTCTGGTTGGGGTTGTCTTCCAGCTCTTCATCAGGCTCCAGGTCCAAGATCATGTCTAGAGCTTGTCTACAGTGAGGCACCTGCTCATTGAGTTGACTGAGATTAAATTTGTCCTGGATGGAGTCTTCATCCACTTCACAGAAGAATTCATAGTCATGGAGCCCACAGAACCAGTATAAATAACACTTCCTGATGTTTAAATCATTTTTTTTAATTTGTCATTTATTTTTCCTTACTGATTTCCTGATGCTTCTTTGTCTCTGTAATTTTGCTTTCTTGAGTGATCATAAAAGTCTTTGAAAGTTAGGGGTCTTTTTTTTCTTTTGTTTTGCAAAGCATGTCATGATTAAAATGTGTTTCTACTTATTTTAATGAATTAATAAATAAAAATATCATGGGAATGATATTTTTAATTTCTATGTCCTTTTAAGTGTTTATTGAACATAGTATCGGTAAAGACTAGTAACCACATCAAAAGAGTTCAGCTCAATGGATTGATTTCACATGTCAGAAGATACCTGCTTAGTCAGACTCAGATCAAAAACAGAATACCAATAACCTAGCACATTCTCATCTCAGTAAAAATTGTTCCAGTTAACTGCTCTCATGACTTCTAAAACCAGAGATTCGTCCTGTCTTTTTTTGTACTTAGTATTGATAAATTATGCATTATGCACATTATAGACGATCAATTCCCATTGTGTGAGTATTCCAGAATTTTTACGGCTTCTCCTATGAGTGGATATTTATGTGGGTAGCACCCAGTTTGGGCTTACAAATAATGCTATAATGAATATTCTAGTGCATGCCTTTCAGTGAACTTATGAATGCACTCCTGTTGGGTTTAGGTATATATATAGGAGTGGAGCTGATTATCTTTGGAACTGTGTATCTTCAGCTTTTGTAAATACTGCAGTTTTTCAAACTGTCCTTATGCTTGAGGGGTTTTTTTTTCTATTGATACCATTTTTTTTAGTACATCTTTATTGGAGTATAATTGCTTCACAATACCATGTTAGTTTCTGTTACACAACAAAGCAAATCAGCCGTATGCATACACATGTCCCCATATCCCCTCCCTCTTAAGCCTCCCTCCCATCCTCCCTATACCACCCTTCTAGGTCACCTCAAAGCACCGAGCTGATCTCCCTGTGCTATGCTGCTTCTTCCCACCAGCCAACTATTTTACATTCGGGAGTGTATATACATCAATGCTTCTCTCACTTTGCCCCAGCTTCCCCCTCCCACCCCATGTCATCAAGTCCATTTTCTATGTCTACCTCTTTATTCCTGCCCTGCAACTAGGTTCATCAGTACCATTTTTTTTTAGATTCCATATATATGCATTAACATATGGTGACATACTTCACTCTGTATGACAGACTCTAGGTCCACCCACCTCACTACAAATAACTCAATTTAGTTCCTTTTTATGGCTGAGTAATATTCCATTGTATATATGTGCCACATCTTCTTTATCCATTCCTCTGTCGATGGACACTTAGGTTGGTTCCATGTCCTGGTTATTGTAAATAGTGCTGCAATGAACATTGGGGTGCATGTCTCTTTTTGAATTATGGTTCTCTCAGAGTATATGCCCAGTAGTGGGATTGCTAGGTCATATGGTAGTTCTTTTTTTAGTTCTTTAAGGACCCTCCATACTGTTTTCCATAGTGGTTGGATCAATTTACATTCCCACCAACAGTGCAGGAGGGCTCCCTTTTCACCACACCCTTTCCAGCATTTATTGTTTCTAGATTTTTTGATAATGGCCATTCTGACTGGCGTGAGGTGATACCTCATTGTAGTTTTGATTTGCATTTCTCTAATAATTAGTGATGTTGAGCATCTTTTCATGTGCCTTTTGGCCAACTGTATGTGTCCCTTGGTGAAATGTCTATTTAGGTCTTCTGCCCACTTTTTAACTGACTTGTTTGTTTGTTTGATATTGAGCTGCATGAGCTATTTGTATAATTTGGAGATTAATCCTTTGTCTGTTGTTTTATTTGCAAATATTTTCTCCCATTCGGAGGGTTGTCTTTTTGTCTTGTTTATGGTTTCCTTTGTTGTGCAAAAGTTTTTAAGTTTAATTAAGTCCCATTTGTTTATTTTTGTTTTTATTTCTGTTACTCTAGGAGGTGGGTCAAAAAAGTTCTTCCTGTGGTTTATGTCAGAGTGTTTTTCCTATGTTTTCCTCCAAAAGTTTTATAGTGTCTGGTCTTACATTTAAGTCATTAATCCATTTGGAGTTTATTTTTGTGTATGGTGTTAGGTAGTGTTCTCATTTCATTCTTTTACATGTAGTTCTCCAGTTTTTGCAGCACCACTTATTGAAGAGGCTGTCTTTTCTCCATTGTATGTTCTTGCCTCCTTTGTCATAAAACAGGTGTCCATATGTGCATGGATTTATCTCTGGTCATTCTGTCCTGTACCATTGATCTATATTTGTTTTTGTTCCGGTACCTTGCTGTCTTGATTACTGTAGCTTTGTGGTATAGTTTGAAGTCGGGGAGGCTAATTCCTCCAACTCCATTTTCTTTTTACTCAAGATTGCTTTGGCTATTCAGGGTCTTTTGTGTTTCCATATGAATTGTAAGATTTTTTGTTCCAATTCTGTGAAGAATGCCATTGGTAGTTTGATAGAGATTACACTGAATCTGTAGATTGCTTTAGGCTATATAGTCATTTTCACAATATTGATTCTTCCAATCCAAGAACATGGTATATTTCTCCATCTGTTTTTTGTCATCTTTGGTTTCTTTCATCAGTGTTTTATAGTTTTCTGAGTACAAGTCTTTTGCCTCCATAGGCAGGTTTATTCCTAGGTATTTTATTCTTTTTGCTGCAATGGTAAATGGGAGTGTTTCCTTAATTTCTCTTTCTGATTTTTTGTTGGTGGTGTGTAGGAATGCCAGAGATTTCTGTGCATTAATTTTGTATCCTGCAACTTTATCAAACTCATTGATTAGTTCTAGTAGTTTCCTGGTGGTATCTTTAGGATTTTCTATGTATAGCATCATGTCATCAGCAAATAGTGATGGTTTTAATCCTTATTTTTCCAATTTGTATTCCTTTTATTTCTTTTTTTTCTCTGATTGCCATGGCTAGGACTTCCAAAACTATGTTGAATAAGAGTGGCGAGAGTGGACATCCTTCTCTTGTTCTTGATCCTAGTGGAAATGCTTTCAGTTTTTCACCATTGAGTATGATGCTTGCTGTGGGTTTGTCATATATGGACTTTATTATGTTGAGGTAGGTTCCCTCTATGCCCACTTTCTGGAGGGTTTTTATAATAAATTGGTGTTGAATTTTGTCAGAAGTTTTTTCTGCATCTACTGAGATGATCATATTGTTTTTATTCCTTAAATTGTTAATGTGGTGTATCACATTGATTGATTTGCATATATTGAAGAATCCTTGCATCCCTGGGATAAATTCCACTTGATCATGGTGTGTGATCCTTTTAATGTGCTGTTGGATTCTGTTTGCTAGTGTTTTGTTCAGGATTTTTACATCTCTGTTCATCAGTGATATTGGCCTGTAGTTTTCATTTTTTGTGATACCTTTTTCTGGTTTTGGTATCAGGGTGCTGGTGGCTTCGTATAATGAATTTGGAAGTGTTTCTCCCTCGGCAATTTTTTAGAAGAGTTTGAGAAGGATTGGTGTTTGCTCTTCTCTAAATGTGCTCTTCTCTAAATGCTTGATAGAATTCGCCTGAGAAGCCATCTTGTCCTGGACATTTTTTTGTTGGAAGATTTTTAATTATGGTTTCAATTTCATTACTTGTGATAGGTCTGTTCATATTTTCTAATTCTTCTTGGTTCAGTCTTGGAAAATTGTACCTTTCAAAGAATTTGTCCATTTCTTCATGGTTGTCCATTTTATTGGCATATGGTTGTTTGTAGTAGTCTCTTATAATCCTTTGTATTTCTGCAGTGTCTGTTGTGATTTCTCCTTTTTCATTTCTAATTTTATTGATTTGTGTCCTCTCCCTCTTTTTCTTGATGATTCTGTCTAAGGGTTTATCAATTTTGTTTATCTTCTCAAAGAACCAGCTTTTAGTTTTATTGATCTTTGCTATTGTTTTCTTCATTTCTATTTCATTTATTTCTGCTCTGATCTTTATGATTTCTTTCCTTCCTCTGACTTTGGGTTTTCTTTGCTCTTCTTTCTTTAGTTGTCTTAAAAGTAACATTAGATTGTTTATGTGAGATTTTTCTTGTTTCTTGAGGTGAGATTGAATTGCTGTAAACTTCCCTCTTAGAACTGCTTTTGCTGTGATGCATAGGTTTTGGGTCATTGTGTTTTCATTGTCATTTGTTTCTATGTATTTTTTATTTCTTCTTTGATTTCTTCAGTGATCTCTTGGTTATTTAGGAACGCACTGTTTAACTTCCATTTTTTTTTGTGTTTTTTACAGGTTTTTTCCTGTAATTGATTTCCAATCTCATAGTGTTGTGATCAGAAAAAATGCTTAATAGGTTTCAATTTTCTTAAATTTACCGAGGCTTGATTTGTGACCCAAGATGTGATCTATCCTGGAGAATGTTCCATCAGTACTTGAGAATAAAGTGTATTCCATCACTTTTGGGTGGAATGTTCTATAAATATCAATTAGATCTATGTGATCTATTATGTCATTTAAAGTTTGTGTTTCCTTATTAATTTTCTGTCTGGATAATCTGTCCATTGGTGTAAGTGAGGTGTTAAAGTCCCCTACTATTCTTTTGTTACTGTCGATTTTTCCTTTCATGGTGGTTAGCATTTGCCTTATGTATTGAAGTGCTCCTATGTTGGGTGCATAAACATTTATAATTGTTATATCTTCTTTTTGGACTGATCCTTTGATTATTATGTAATGTCCCTCCTTATCTCTTGTAACAGTCTTTATTTTAAAGTCTATTTTATCTGATACAAGTATTGCTACTCCAGCTTTCTTTTGATTTCCATTTGCATGGAATATCTATTTCCATCCCTTCACTTTCAGTCTGTATGTGTCCCTAGGACTGAATTGGGTCTCTTGTAGACAGCATATATATGAGTCTTTTTTTGTATCCATTCAGCCAGTCTGTGTCCTTTGGTTGCGGCATTTAGTTTATTTACTTTCAAGGTTATTATCGATATGTATGTTCCTATTACCATTTTCTTCATTGTTTTCAGTTTGTTTTTGTGGGTCTTTTTCTTCTCTTTGTGTTTCCTGCTTAGGGAAGTTTCTTTAGCATTTGTTGTAAACTGTTTTCATGGTGCTGAATTCTCTTAGCTTTGGTTTGTCTGAGAAGCTTTTGACTTCTCCATCAAACCTGAATTAAATCCTTGCTGGGTACAGTAATCTTGGTTGTAGGTTTTTTTCTTTCATCACTTTAAGTATATCCTGCCACTGCCTTCTAGCTTGCAGGGTTTCCACTGAAAAATCAGCTGATAACCTTACGGGGATTTCTTTGTATATTATTTTTTTGTTTTTCTCTTGCTGTTTTTAATATTTTTATTTGCATTTAATTTTTGTTAATTTGATGAATATGTGTACTGGTGTATTTTTCCTAGGTTTTATCCTGTATTGGGACTCTCTGTGCTTCCCGGATTTGGCTGACTCTTTCCTTTCCCATGTTAAGGAAGTTTTCCACTATAATCTCTTCAAATATTTTCTCAGACCATTTGTTTTTCTCTTCTTCTTCTGGGACGCCTATAATTTGAATGTTGGTGCATTTAGTATTGTCCCAGTGGCCTCTGAGATTGTCTTCAATTCTTTTCATTCTTTTTTTCTTTATTTTTCTCCTCAGCAGTTATTTCCACCATTTTGCCTTCCAGCTCACTTATTCGTTCTGCTTCCGCTATTCTTTTACTGATTCCTTCTAGTGTATTTTTCATTTCAGTTATTGTGTTGTTCATCTCTGTTTGTTTGTTCTTTAGTTCTTCTAGGTCTTTGTTAAACACTTCTTGTATTTTCTCAATCCGTGCTTCCATTCTATTTCTGAGATTCTGAATCATCTTTGCTATCATTACTCTGAATTCTTTTTCAGGTAGATTGCCTATTTCCTTTTCATTTACTTGGTCTTGTAGGTTTTTACCTTGCTCCTTCAACTGTGACATATTTTTTTGCCATCTCATTTTTTTTTTTTTTAATGAGTAGGTTGTGTTCCTGTTTTACTGGTTGTTTGGCCTGAGGCTTCCAACACTAGAGTTTGTAGGCTATTGAGTAGAGATGGTCTTTGTGCTGAGATGAGGACCTCTGGGAGACCTCACTCTGAAGAATATTCCCTGGAGTCTGAGGTTCTCTGTTAGTCCAGTGGTTCAGACTCGGAGCTCCCATTGCAAGAGCTTCCGCCCAACCCCGAGGTCATGAATCAAGATCCCACAAGCCATGTGGGGCAGCAAAAAAAAGAAAAAAAAAAAGAACAGTAACAAAGTAAAAATAAAATTAGACTAGGAAACAAACAGATTTATTAGAAAGAATGTAAAAATAAAAATATATATGAATCAACAACTGGAGTGTACATCAGTACCCTATAGTAAAAAAGAGGAAGAGGGAAAAGGAAAAAAAAAAGGTGGGGGAGGGAAGGCCTTGGCTGTGGAGAGCGAGGCCTAAGCAAGGGTGAGGTTTGGGTGGTGTATGGGGCCAATGCTCAGGACCCACAAGGCTGGAAAACATCCTGAGGGCTGTGGGGGATGGGGCTTATACTCAAGGAACAGTAGGAACCCAGGCGTGCCACCCACCCCTGGTCTCAGAGGGTAGGGGACCTCACCTGGGAGCCCAGCAGGGGCAGAGCAAATGCCCTCGTCTCCTCTCCTGCTCCTCTGGTCTGGGGTCTGGGAGGGTCCCTCCTGCCTGCCTCTCTGATCTCCCAGGCCTCTCTCCTATGTCCCCAGGACCAATATGGTAGGGGGAAAAGGGGGCCTTGGAGGGCAGGGGACCAGCCTGGGAGCTCAGCAGGCTCCCTGTGCCCAAGTGAGTAGGGTAATCACCCTCTGCTCCTCTCCTGATCCTCCTGGATGGCCCCTCCTATCTGCCACTCCTGATCTCCCCAGCCTCCCTCCTATGTCCCCAGGACCCATGCGGCCTGGATGGGGCTTTGAGGGGAGGGGGAATTGGCTTGGGAACTCAGCAAGCTCCCCAGCCCAAGGGACACCAATGCTGTCTGGGCTCCACTTCTCCCCCATCAGTCTGCCTACATCCTACTCGTTCACTCTGAGGTTCCTCCTGTCTCCTTGGGGGTCAGAGTCCCCTACCAGTGGCTGGCAGGCACCCTAGTTGTGGGGAGAAGCTAACTCTGTGTGTTCCCACACCACCATCTTGACTCCTCCCCTGTGCTTGAGTTTTGAGGTACATAATTTACTTTGATATTTATAAGAAATCTAAAAACTCAGCTTTTATTTTCCTATTTACACAAACTTTCAGAAATATGTGTTTTAACTTCAAAATATTTTATCACATTTTGTTATAATTACTAGTTTTATAACATTGTGGTAAGAAAATGTGATGTAAACCCTTATAATTTATCTGTTTTCAAGTGTGTTGCAATTTATTTTAAAATGTCCAAAGTATGTTGGAAAAATAGGAGACAGAAAGTGGATAGAGTGAGAACATAGTTACATAGAAAGAACAGTCTACAGTTTAGTAGTTAAATGACCTCAATTTCCTTTTTCTATTATCTTCCTGTTATGTTGAAATTTTTTCCTTTTACATACTATCATTGATTTCTTATTAACTTCTTTTTTACCTTCTTATCATTTTTTTCTAACAATGGTTTCAGACTAATCATATCCCTAATTTGGACTGGTATATTTGTAAATATCAATCGACATTTCTTTCATTCTTCATCACTTTTTAAATAGTTTTTGTATATAATTTTTTTTAACATTTTTATCAAACATTTGGGTAATTTGTTTCTCTCTGTGTACATGTAGTTATTGCATCTTTAAAACTCAGACTTTATACTTTGCTTTTGATTCAGGAATTTAACCCAAAAAAGGATTATTGCTGTGACATTTATAATCAGATTAATGTTTCTTGTTGTCTTAGGGCCTCTAGTGTGGCTGTAATTTTTAGATTTTGTTTTTTACTTTCTTAGCAGTATTTTTTAATCTCACCTAAACCCATTTTTGCCTCATTATTCCTTTCTCATTCCAGCCTGTTCTTCCCATCTAATTAGTTATTGCTGTTTTATAGACATTATGTATTTTTATGTGATTATGACAACAAAAGTTTTCCTGAAATTCCTCCTAGGTCATTGAGTGTTTTTTTGACACATATGTACTGGGCTCTTATTTTCCAAAAATGATTCTAGGTCTTGGGGACTGATCAACTAGCAAGAAAAACTTGAGTTCTTACACTTGGGGAACTTGAATCTGACAGGGGCAAGGGGGGCAATCAATAAAATATTTGGAAAATAAAAGAATAAACATAGTAGATAAAAATTCATGTTATGAAAAAAATCTAACAGACCAAGAATTTTCATACTACATTGGGGCAGTTGATGTGGAGTGGTCAGGTGTGGCCTCTGTGAGGAATGAAATTGAAGGAGTAAGCCAGGCGATTATGTGGGGAAAGCCATTTCCAGACAAAGAAATATCCTGTGCAAAAGACTTAAGTCAGCTCTAGTATAAAATACATCCTCTCACCTTTGGAAAAATATTACTTTCATGTACATTTGCATCTTTACACTGTCAAAGTATCATTATTTAGTTTAATACAGTCTTTGCTCCAATTATCACAAACAAATGTAGAAATGCATTATCTCTTCTTTGGATGAACTTAATCTGGATACTTTATCAGAATATTTTAAGGTATATCATGAACTACAATTTGTTAATATAAAACTTAAAGAGCCAGTTAAAAAATATGAAGTTGATTTTTTATCATTAATTTAGAACAATTTTACATGCTTCCAATTAATTTAGAGATTACCAAAAAAGGGGCATTTAAAAAGCATTTGATCTTCAGAAAACCTTTACTAAGTAATTATAAGCTCTTAAGATCACTTTCCTTTAGGGCTTCCCTGGTGGCACAGTGGTTGAGAGTCCGCCTGCCGATGCAGGGAACACGGGTTCGTGCCACGGTCCGGGAAGATCCCACATGCCGCGGAGTGGCTAGGACCGTGAGCCATGGCCACTGAGCCTGTGCTCCACAACGGGAGAAGCTGCAACAGTGAGAGGCCTGCGTACCACCAAAAAAAAAAAAAAAAAAAAAAAATCACTCTCCTTTGAAAAGGAAAGCATGTGTTCTTTTGTGTAATCCATCTTAAACTTTAAAGTTTTTCATTCTGGGCAAAAGAAGTTTGCTCAATATTTTCCAAAATAAATATTTCTAGATGCACAGTAAGTTAGCAAAAGATGAGAATTTGAGCTATGTAAATTTTGAAAATTTTAGTGGATTATGTTTGTCACTAATTTCTAGTACTGAATCCTCTCACTAGATCTTTTTAGAACTTATTTAGTTTTTTGCTGTTGTTTTTTTTTTTTTTTTTTTTTTTGCATATTACCTTTATTTTGCAGAAAATGTTTTGCTCATTGTCTTTGGCTATTTTTTTCAGAAGAAAAATATTGCCATTGTATGTTTAACAATACAAGAGGCAATTACATATGCTCAAAATAAACACATTCTATTGGGCAGAACAGTGAAATTTCCATTGCAGTTAAAGTCTGTTGTCCTCAACTATGAATTTATTCTTTTGTCCCTAACAGCTTAACTATAAGTATGATAGCTGTCACAAAAGGGACCTGAAAACTACTCTGAAGAAACAAGGGATGCAATTGAAAGTATGCTTTTTATTTCACTAAATAAGACGAGTTGAGTTTATTAATTCTAGTGTGTCAAATCTTCTATATTCTGTAAGAGACACAAAAAAATAAGTTTCTGGATCTTAGCAAACAAAATTTTATTATGATCAAGTAATGGTGATTTAATAGTCCAACTGAGTTTTGTTTCCATACTTAAATTCATCTGTAGCATATAAACGCAACATAGGACAACACTTGTGTTGCAGATGATGGGTGGGGTTATTTTTTTGATGAACAACAGGACATATATTCCTTTTCATATTTTAAAGTGAAGTTAATAAGATTTTTTTTTCTTTCTTGACCTATGAGACTGTCATTTTGTACCTGGATCAAATCCTGAGTAAAACTGGTAGACATAAAAAAAAAATAGTGTATATTTTAAGGAAAGGCTTTGGTTTACATGGAAGGTGGTGACAGGGATATCCATGAGGTTATGAGGCCAAGGTGTGATATTGGCTGTCAGGAATATCTGTGGCCACGACATGGTTCTTATAGAGTGAGAATCCTGAGGAGAAGGGACCTGAGATTATTTGGGTAAGATAGTGTTCACTGGGAAGGTCTGGACTCCCAGCCCATTAGGTAGCTATGCTGTCTGAGACCCTGGTGTGAAGGTGCTCTGCTAGCTGACCACAGGTTGGGGTACTGATGCAGTCCTGTTGTGCTCAGGAGTAACATGATAGTATGTACACACATGCTGAGGCTGGGCTAAGTTCATGGGATCAGATCATGGACAACTTGCAAATGAATTGTCAGAATAGGTTGGAGAATTTTTCCAATGAGTGTATGGGCTAAGTATGAGCTTGTCCAAGTGAGGAGGAGTCCTAGGCACGGCTTTGAGGACAGGGACAGGGATGTGTGAACTGTGGTTCCTCAGCATAGAGCATTTTTCACAGCCATGGGTGGAGAAAAGTGAGACAGGACCTCCAAACTGAGGATGGGGGTTGACGGCAGGTAGAAGGAACTGAGTCCAGGGATAAGCTACTTCCATTAGTAATACCCAGGTTGCTGTTTGTCTCTGGGTTCTTCCATCTTATCTTTGTGATCCCTGCTTCTTTTTGCATCACAGCAAGCCCTTGCAAATCAGTTTTATGTAGTTTTAAGAGCTGTAATCTCTTTCTGGTAAGCCTTGACAGATATGCATTGAGTCTTGAGAATGCCGTGGCTGGTAGTCATCCCCTGTAGACCCTCAACTCATACTATATGAATTTAGAGCTTTTATTTATGTAAGGAGTTCAATATGCACATATGAATTGGACTGACCCCCCAGGCACCCACTCTCTGTTCACACACTTCCAGAAGTGGTTGCTCTCCATCACAAAATCCAAGATAACACAACACATGGTGTTCGGGTCCAGGCCAGACATACTCAATTTCAGCACTGGGAACATCCTCCTGCTGTTATTGGTGACCATCACCTGGTTGGTGAGCTCTCTGAAGTACAGCCATATCTAACTTTTCTTGGTTGACACTGGGGTCACCCTTCTCCCTGCCAGCCTGTAGCTCTCACTTCAAGGAGCTCAACTGGTGGTCCACTCTATTGCAGGCTATTCTACAAGTTCCGGACACCAAGGGAGATTGTCCTCTTGCTGACCCTTCTTCATGGCCCTCCAACCCAGACTTACTTACCCAAGAGCCATATTTAACTCCTTTCAACAGCCACTCTTCCAAGAAAAGGAGCAGCAAAGGTCCACAGTTCCCAGGCAGAGACCTGTGAGGAGAAGACTTGAAGGTAGGGGAGGGGCAGAGGGGTGAAGATAGAGGATAGTCCCCTTGAACTCCTGCAAGGCATGACTAAAGTAGCTCTTTGTGGCATTGGATTTGCTTTAAACAATTAAAAATCAGACTATTGACTAGCACACAAATATTTATAAAATATACAAATAAAACTATTGATATCTTTGAAGCCCATTTTTAAACAAAAGGAACATTTTTAAATGTGCCAGGATATAAATTATGGGTACCTCAGGATTATTATAACTTTTCTATAACATTTTATTAGATCTTTATGGTGTTTTAAAAAATGTTGGCCACTGATATTTGAAATTTGATAGGTATTTATAAAGTTTCCTCAAAGGATTCTTATGACAGCTAAAATTTTTGCCTATTTAGACAGACACTTTTGGCTGGCTACTCGGTAAAGTACCACATGCTGTGATTATTACGTTTTGTGCTTTCCAAGTCAACACCCAGATGCCTGTGAACCTGACCTGCACAGAGTAGTTATTTTGGTTCTTTAAACTGCCTGCCAAACTGTTGCAGTAGCTTTTTCATATGGGCAGATGGCCACTTCAGAACAAATCAAAATATAATATTTGGTCTCTGAACTTACTTTTGAATTCAAATCTTTGAAGATGAATGCTAACTCAGATTGAATTTTGGGTTTGACTAATTGTTTTGATGTTCTTAGGCAGTTTTCATGAAACATATTTGATCAAATAACTTAACATGGACTTCACTTCTTATTAGTTGTATAATGTCCCTTCTGGTGTGTTAAATGCAATAAAAATTTGAGCATATATACTAATATGTAGCTCCTACCCAACATATGATGAACAAAATATGTATTAACAAGAGACATCAATCCATTTCTGAGGTTATGCACGTAGTTTACTGCTGAAATGCGGTAAAACTTTAAAATTTGTAATTTCTGGTCAGAGTTTATGAGAAACATGAATATGAGCAAGATAGGTAAATTTAGTGTTTTTTTAACAAGGTAGGTATGGCACAGACTTCAAACTATAACACAGATTTCAAGCAAACAAGGGTAATTACATTGATTTAAGCAGTTCTTTCCCATTTATTCATATATTTTTTTGTCTTAATTCAGACCTAGCTTAATTCACCCCTCCCTCCCTCCCTCCTTTCCTCCCTCTCTCCCTTCCTTTCTTCCTTCCTTCCTTCCTTCCTTCTATCTTTCCTTCCTTTTCTTCTGTTCTGCCTTTCTTTCTCCTATCTCTTTAAACTGCAGTCCTGAGTAAAATGGATGGTTTCAGATTAACCTAATTAATTACAACTAAATAGCCACTTATGTCATTAACCCAGGATACTTCCCTGGGCTACTCAGATCCAAATGTCGATTTCATATTTTCAATGGAACAATGTTTGTTAGAAAATATATTTCGTATTATAATCTTTATAATGAGAAAAATGCTAATTAAAACCAAAACCATTAGTCACCTGTCAGATTTGAAATATATGAAAAGTTTGATAACACTCTGTTGGTGAGGCTAAGGAGGAAAAAGCAGTCTAATATCTTGTTTTTCAAAATGTAAAATGGGACAACATCCATGGAGAAGGTTTTATCAATATCTAACAAAATCATAGCTGTATTTGGCCTTTGATCTATCAATCCCTCTTCCAGGAATCTGTTCCAAAGATCCAAAAGTACACTGACATTAGTTTGAAATGGCATGTATCAAATGTTCTTCAATGTAACATTATTGGTACTAGTAACAAAATTGAAATCACCCCCAAAATCCAAAATTCTAACACCAAAATCCAACAGTTATATAAACTGCAATATATCTACACAGTGCATTACTATGTACTTGCGCAAAGCAGTTGGGAAGATCTCTACAAAATGGATTAAATGGATTATATATTGTATATCTTGGAGTATAAATTGTTAAGTGATAAAAGGAAGTTGCAGAAAACTGTGTATAGTATGTCACCTTTTGTGTAAGAAACCCTCCCTTCCTTCCTTCCTTCTTTCCATCCTTCCTTCCACCCCTTTCTCTCTCTTTCATCTCTGTTTCTTTTCTTTATTATTTCACAGTTTGTGCTTTTCTTTTTATATTTGCAAAAATAAATAAGGGAAGGAGAGAAGAAAAACTCATAAAAATTGTTCCCTATAAGGTAACTGTCTCTCCATTCTGAAAAGTGAGACATTGAAATCATCTACTATTATTGCACTTCTGTCTATTTTTCTAGTCAATTCTGTCAGTGTTTGTTTTATATATTTAGGTGCTCTGATGTTGCATGAATATATATTTGTAATTGTTATATCTTCCTAGTGATTTGACCTTTTATCGTTATATAATGTCCTACTTTGTTTTTGTGATAGTTTTTTGTTCAAATTGACAATAAATTTTAAGCATAATTAACTGTCATTAGCACAAATTCATGAACTGTATCTTCGTTTTTCTCATTTTTTGAAACCTTATATTTATAATCATAGTTATTTATATTTGATAAATAAAACTATTTATAAAGAATTCAAGTTATAAGTAAATGGAAATGTATCATTCAATTTTTGTTCTCTTGCTAGTGGAGGACATTAAGCAAAACTAAGATTTTTAATTCATAAATATGGTAATAAAATTGAACATGTATTTAAAGTATTGAAATAGTATAACTGAAGAATAAAAGAAACATTATAATAAATGCTTTATTATCATTAATGTTAAATTCTTTTGATTACTGATTTTAATTGAAGATTTTAAAAATACACTATAAAAAATAAAAATACATTATAAATATATTTGCATTATAAATCTATATTTAAAACTTGTAAATGTTGATAGAACTAATTGTCCTGTTGAATAATGGAACAGAGTTCCTCATCTATTTAATTTTTATGATCCTTGTGAAATAACAGTTAACTATTTGAAATGTGCTATTCATTTTTGTATGTGTTTTACAGAAAGAAATTGTATTCTGTCATAGCTTACATTTCTAAATTCAAAAAGGCAAATATTTCAAGACCTTTATTATCTTGATCATTTTGACACATTTAAAAATCATCCAATTTTAACAAAGATGTCCTTACCAGGAAATGGTAAGTTCTACTGACAAGTTAAAACAAATGACCAATTATTATTTTTAATTATATTTGTTGCTGGGAAAAAGAAATTGTAGAAAACTAGTCAGAGAAGAAGGATTATATCCTTTAATTTGTAATAAATTTATTTGTAAAGATGGGTGATGTGATGCCTAGCTGTGAAAATAAGTAACATGACAAGTAAATATTAAAGCCATGGAAGTGATCTAAAAATACCTAGATAATTATTGCAGATTATATAAATGTGGGTTTCTGGGGTAGGATTGGAGGTACCAGCCACTTTCCACTGGAAACAAAGCTTCAGTGACTTATATTCTATTGCCAGAAGAACTGGGGAATTTAAACATAGAAATAGAGTAATTGGATGATTTATTTCATAAGCATACATTTTTAAATGTTGCTGATGACTTTTCTTGAAAGTAAAGCCAGAAGGATTTTAAGATTCTTAACTGTAAATATTAGAAATGATTATTATAATACTTTCCATGATAAAATTATTTGAAACTTACTCTTGTATATTCCCAATGAAAGGTGATTCTTATTTTTTATTGTGGCTAATTTAATGAAATAATATTTTATACAAAACACAATTTTCCTAACTTGGAAATTATAATTAATTAAATTAAGAACACATTTGAGTTTTGAGTGTTGTCATTTAGACTGTGGGCATTATCAGGGCACAATAATCCACTTGGTGAAAATTTAGTCTAGTTGAAGGCCAATTATTTTACTTCCTAGTAATTCACATGATATGTCCTTGCAAATAGAAGCAGCCGCTAGCCAAGTAACTAGGGAGAAACAAAGAGCCTTGGGTGGGTGATATTTCAAATTCAACAGTATAAAGCAAAGAAAAATAACACATTTTAACACATAAAAAATGCTAGAAAAAATGTTTACATGCATGATTCTAGTTTGGTAATTGCTTCTATTCTAAATTTTTTCATATCAATTCAACAATAAGCACCTTCCTATCATATAAATCACTATCACTTATAAGTAAGTAGGGTTGTAGTTTTAAAGTATTTGGTTTTATCAAGTAATATATGCTCATTAGAAAAATCACATGTTAAAGAATGTTTTATATTAAATGTCAACAGAGTCAGATCACTTCTAAGTCTACTCTCCAGACAAGTTCTTCACAATTGCTTATATTTTGGTTATTTCCCTTCTCAAACAATATATATTTTCTGAATTTATTAATATCAGATAACATTTATTATTCCCCCAATATCAAATATAAATATTTAACTCACTCAGGTCCTCTTCTCCAACTGTTTTAGTCAATTATGTTATTGTTTTGGTTTTTCTGTCAATTATCTTTAGTATAAACAATGTAATTAAACTCAATCATTTTTCTATAGTCCTTTAATTCAGTTTTCATACTTTATATGACAATTTTAATGCCCTTGTTTCTCTACCCAATTTTCTTCACAATCTGCTTTGTGTAAGTTACATTTTTATCATAGCTCTTGGATTTTCATTCCATCCGTAAACATAGCATCTTCTTTCCGTGGCCTGAAGATTGACTCAAAATTGAAAGTAAATAAACAATAGTTTCATCATTATGGTTGCAAACATATTGAGCAATAAAATACCAATTATCTTCCCATCTTTAGGAGTTCAAATCCAAATGCCCCTTGAGGGAGAATGTTAGGCTGAAAGAATTTCCTCAGTTGGTAAAACATCATTTAAAATTATATTTGGAAAATAATTTCCATCCTCAGTTTCTGTCATTTTTGGAGGTTATATTGGCCATTTAAAAATTGCATGTACTGCTTTTATTCTCAACATTTTTCAGTTCTAAATCATGCTTATCATTATGTTCTACTACCTTTATTTCTCAAAAGTACCTGTAATGATCTCCACTGGAATTTTATTACCTTCTCTGTTGGGTTTTCTCTTTGTTTTTCTTTTATTATAACTTTCTTTTGCTTAATTTACATATTAGTTTCTTTTCTTCCCTTAAGCTCATAATGAAAGATCTTCATAAACTATGAAGTTAGCAGATAACATTTCTGAGTCCTAAGCACTATAGTGTTGATTTTAAGCTTAGAAATTTCTTTAATCTCCTAAAAATGAAATATATACATATATATAGACAGTATGTGTTCCCCCAGCTGATTGGTAAATAAGACTGTCTTCTATTTAGGTCTGTACTCAAGTGGGGTATTATAGGATGAGAGGCTACACACAGTAATCTCTTTTTTTCACCTGATCATAGCAGTCTGCCTTGCTGTTGATAGCACAAGCACCAAACTGACAAAGGCTTTACTATGAATCAACATTCAGACTATTGATCTTATTTAGGATTTAAATGTTTTATTTAAATGTTTTAAAAAGTTTCATTTTGAAGTAATTGTAGGTTCATTAGCAGTAATAAGAAATAATGCAGAGGGGTCTCATGTACTCATTTCCCAGTTTCTCTCAATGGCGACATCCTAGATTATAGTACAATATCACAACCAGAATATTAATTTTTATGTAAGATGTGTGAAAAGTCAAGGCCCAGTTTTTTTTAACCTATCAGATTGCTCTAGTACCATTGGTTTAAAAGGCTATCTTTTCTCCATTGAATTGTTCCTTTCACTTTTGTCAAAAATCATTTGGGCATATTTGTGAGTTTATTTCTGAATTTTCTGTTCTCTTCTATTGGCCTACGTGTCTATTCCTCCACTCACACCACACAGTCTTGATTACTAAAGATAGTATAAGGATGAATTGGGAGATTGGAATTGACTTATATACACTATTGATACTACGTATAAAATGGATAACTAATGAGAACCTACTGTATAGCACAGGGAACTCTACTCAGTGCTCTGTGGTGACCTAAATGGGAAGGAAATCCAAAAAAGAGAGGATATATGTATACGTATAGCTGATTCACTTTGCTGTACAGTAGAAACTAACAAAATATTGTAAAGTGACTATACTCCAAAATAAATAAATAAATAAATAAAGCAGTAATAAAAAAAAAATAAAGAAAAAAAAATAAGGCTTAAAATTGGGTAGACTAGCTTCTTCTACTATATTCTTCATTTTCCAAATTCTTTTTGTTCTTCTAGTTCCTTTGTTCTTTTCCATATATATTTTTAAATAATCTGGTCTATACAAAAATTCTTGCTGATGTCTTGATAAGAATAGTTTTAAAATTATATATCAATTTTAGCGTAATTGAAATCCTTACTGTTATGAGCTAAATTGACTCTCCCCAAAATTTATGTGTAGAAGTCTTAACACCCCAGACTTAACAATATGATAATGTGACTATATTTGGGATATGGTCTTTAAAGAGGTATTTAAATTAAAATGAGGTAATTAAGATGGGCTCTAATCCAACCTGATTTGCAATTAGGACAGACACACATAGAGGAAGACTCTGAAGGTACAGAGAAGAGATGGCCATTTAGGAGCAAAGAAGAGAAGCCTTAAGCAAAATAAAACCCTGCTGACATCTTGATCATGGACTTTAATAAGCCTCCAGGATTGTGAGAAAATATATTTATTTTATTTATGCTACCCAGCCTTTGATATTTTGTTATGATGGCCCTTGCAAAACTAACGGTTACCAAGCTGAAGCTTCCAATCTATAAACACTGAATGTCTTCCATTTATTTAGAACCTCTTTGATTTTTTTCATGAGCATTTTATAGTCTTTTGATGACAAGTCTTGTAAATATTTGATTATTTGGATATATTTCTATATTTCATTTTTGAGTGATTATAAAAATCTCACTGCCCATAGTTAATTCCTAACAAATAGGTTTACAATTAATATTTTATGTTTGTTTTATATCCTGTATCCTTGCTTAACTTATTAATTCTAAAAGGGTATTTTTTTGAGTATATGTGTATTCCTAGACTTCAGTTTGTATACAATCATATCATCTGCGAACAGAGACAAGTTTATTTCTTTCTTACCTACATATCTGTCTTTTAATTATTTTTCTTGCCTTACTGAACTTGCTAGAACACCTCATACTATGTTAAATGAGTGCAGTGAGAGTGAATATCCTTGCCTTGTTCCTGATCTTGAGGAGGGAAATAATTCAGTCTTTCATCATTAAGTATAATGTTAACTTTGGGATTTTTGGTTTTGGTTTTCTTTTTGTTTTTGATTTCCATAGATGCTGTTTATCAAGTGGAAGAAGTTATTCTCTATTCCTATTTTTCTGAGAGCTTTTTGTCCGTTTGTTGTTTTTACAACATGAATGGTTGTGAAATTTGTCAAACCCTATTTCTGCATTGAATTATATGACCATGCAATTTTTTTTCTTTAGGATTGGGTCAATTACATTGATAATTCTTGAATATTGAACTGGCTTTACATGCTGAGAATGAATATCAATTGGTAATGGTGTATAATTATTTTTATATATTGCTAATTCTATTTATTAATATTTTGCTAAGGATTTCTACATTTATTTTATGATGGAAATTGGTGTGTAGTTTTCTTTCTGTGTATTGTCTTTTTCTTGTTTTGGTATTACTATAATAATATCATCATAGCAATAGAAATAAAAATCCAGTATTTTACTTCAAAAACTGTGATCCTCATGAACAAGATCTGTGATTTCTGTCATTAAAGATGTGGGGATAGGGAACTAACAAGCCATTATTTTTAAGTTTAACATTTGTAATTTATTCTCTGGAATCATATGATCATTTATCATATGTGATTGCCAATAGGTGAATTGTACAACTACAGTAAGGGGTGGTGGGGAAGTACAAAGAGATTCTTCTAATACCAGACACAAAACTGAATTTCTGTGTAATTTAGAACGAATTGATTTAACCTAATGGAATTGAAGTTTCTATGCTGTAAAATGGGAATTATGATGCCAACTATTAACAGTATTGGGGAAATCAAATGAAATAATATAAGTAACATCTTGTAAGAACATAGATTTTTTAATAAGCTCGGTGAGAAATTAGCTGTATCTCTATTCTCTATCTATCATCTATAGAAATAGAAAAAAATAGAAAGATAGATGTGGGCCGGGGATAAACAGGATTTCCACTTCCAACATCCATCATGTCCTTAAAAGAGAATGTAGACTAGACTTTGGTGGGTTTGACAGGAAAGTCAGAATCCAAGTTGCTCATAAATATTTCACAGGAAGGACATAGATGCTGCTTAAAGTTCTTTCTGAATGGTGTTAGGTGACTTGATTCTGAAAAAGCTTTGAGCTTAGAAAAAATGAGCTTTGCGTATTGACAAGAGTCCTCACATGGGAACAGGGTCAAAATTAACAGACTCTGCAACCCAAAGGAGGCTGGCTGAATATTCCCGCTACCTTTGCTCTGATCATGTGACCATCTCACGCTTCTGTCACTTTCATTAAATAAAAATTAATCTTAACATATTTGGGCAGGAGTGGCGGTGGGTTGGCATGGGTGTCTACTCTGTCAAGGATTAAAAAATATCCTTTAGTTCTCATCACCTAATCAGTTGATTTCAGCTCCATTTTCTCCCTTTTCTTTCTTTATCACTGCCTAACCTTGTCCCCTAGGAGTTTCAGACCTTGTTATTCATAAATGGCATAACTTCGTGCACCCTTTTCCTTTTTACTCAAAAGTTTTCTCTAAAATCAAAGGATTACTTGGCTGATTATAAAATTCTTGCATCACATATTCTTCCTCTCAGTATATTTTAGATACTGATCAAACTGTCTCCTTGCATGAATATTACTGTGAAGATGTCGAATCCATCTTGATATTTCACACTAGTAGGGGGCATGATTTTTTCCCCTCCTACTCCTAGGATTCTTTCTTTGTACCTGAATTTTAACATCCTTACCAGAATATGCTTTGATTTGGAATGGTAGGTATGAATGTTAGGTTTCATTATTTCTTGGAAATCTATGAGCCCCTTCAGTCTACACATTCAACTTGTTTTTATTTCAGAAAAAATGTTGAAAAAATTATACTTTAGACTCTTTCTATATTTTCATTTGCTTAGTTCTTCTTAAAAATATCAATAATGCATGTTAGATATACCTTTTTAAAGTCTAGCGTTCCTTCTGTGATCATGTTTACATTCCCCTTTCTCTCTCCCTGCTCCACCTCCCTCCCTCCCTCTCTTTCTTTCTCTCTGAGTCACCCTCAAAACTACTTATAAACATCTAACTTTTTCCACCTATAACAGGCATTATTCTCTACACTGGCTTTTCATTTTTTGTCATATTGTGACATTTTGCAACTCAATTCTATATTCTTTGGACATCCTATACAGTCTCTTTGGAATACTTTTTTCTCATTGTTCAAATTTCACTTATTACTTATAAAGATGATATTATCTATAAATTCTGTGAGAATAATGAGAAGCATTTCTTTCATTCCTTTGTTTTACTGTAACCATCTTTTTATCAGAAATGACTGTTTACTGATTTAAAGAAAAATGTTTTGCGCATAGAGCACGTATCATTTCCTTTCTAAGTATGATCCATCTTTGAATTATTTTTGCTGCTTGCCAGAGATGTTGACAACTATGGTAACTGGGACTATCTGGGGCGTGGATTCAGAGGTGTTGACTCCAAACTCTTCCTCAACAAATTGCTTGGGTGACAGAAAAATCTTCTTTGGTATTCAGCGTACATTTGGCAGATGTGAAAACCATTCACTATTTAAGGATGGGGAAATTTATAGCTGATCACGGGTGACTAGAGTGATGGAATGGCTAAAGGCGTTAAGGGAAGAGGAGGGTTGTTCTTCATAGATCAAGAAACTGTCACTGCCTTAGACTACAGCTCATGTGACCATTTTTGCCCCAGAGCTGCTGACAGTATGAGGGGTAAGCTCTCTGTCTGTGTCTGCTCCTGTTAGAAATGTATTTTGCTATTAAACAAAAACCAGGAGCCCACTCTACCATTGCTGCTAAATTACTCTCAAAGTTGCTGACATTCACTGCTGCCTAAAATCACCTTTTAAAAAATGGCTTTATAAAATATAGGTTAAATATTATAAAATTCACCCATTTCACGAGCATTTAATTCAATAAATTTTTGTATATTGTAGAGCTGGTCTGCCTTTCTTTGCCTCCACCCCTGCATGCTCTTCTCCTAGAATGGAGGTTCCATGCCAAGAAGACCATGAGCAAGATGCCTTCTTTTGTCGTTATGGTCCTGCTACTGTCACAGCCCCTAGGTGCTGAAAGAAACTGAAATAGCAAAGTAATATTCTGTTTCTTCTTTCTTCCTTCTAAATTCCATCTAGTGCCTCCAATTGGCAGAAACCAAGAGAAATTCAGAAAGCTAGGTTGTCTGAAATATGTGGCTTGCATGTTTATCCCTCAAAAGTACAGAAGAAAGTGCAGAAAGGAAAGTGTAATATTGAGAGCCCATCATATTGAAAGCTAGAGTATCCAGAGCACCCCTCAACTTATAAAATCATGGATTGCCTCCTCTATTCCTGTCTTAGCCCATTCAGACAGCTATAACAAATTACCGTAGACTAGGTGACTTATAAACAACAGAAACTTATTTCTCACACTTCTGGAGGCTGGGAAATTCAAGATCAGGTGCCAGAAGGTTTGGTGTCATTCATTCATGAGAGATCTGCCCTTATGACCTGATCACCAACCAAAGGCCCCACCTCCAAATGACATCCCACTGTAAATTAAGTTTTAACATATGAATGGGGGCACTAACATTTAGTCTATGGCAGTGCTTTTCCTTCTCTCCTCTATTCAGCTCTCAGTGAAGTAACTTTCAGGCTAGGAAAAAAAGTGTACAGATGGTTTTATTTATTTTTATTATTTATTTGTTTTTTATTTGCCAGGTATCTGCTTTTCTGTCACAAATATCTGGGTCCCAACAGGAAATATTCCACAGTACCCAGAGCCTTCCTATAACTCTTGATGTCTTAACTGTCATTTTGTAGAGGTTGTGCAGAATAAGATACTTAATATTTTTTTGGAAATGTACAAATATCTTGGAGACTGAGAAAGTTTGTGAAAATAAATATCATGCACTCTTGTTTAGGTTAATATTTCACATTTTTTGGCTAGTATAATTCTATTTGTATATTGAAGTTTTTTTTTTCTATTATATTAAATCTTGAATTTTCTACTATTCTTTTTTTTTTTTTAATGAAATCCAAGGTCATTGTTGGTACAGCAATTCATCAGTGAGGACAAACAACCAATTTATTGTTGCTAAACAGACTAACATGCCAATCCTTTAAAAAAAAAAAAAGCCTTGTACAATAATAGTAGCCATGCGTTAGCCACTTTAATATAAAATGTGATCAAAAGTCAAAATACAAGAGTTCAAAAGGCATAGAAAAACCAAAAACTTTCAATTTTATTACAAGTTTTAGATTCTGGAAATAGTTTAAAAAAAAAACAACTTATATGCGAATTTCAGCCCAGGGCTAATTTTTTTACAACCAAACTAAGAATTACTACAAGGAAACATCAATGCAACAAAGAAGTAAAATTTGCAAACCCAAGTCACAAACTTGCTAACAAAGTTAATAATCATGGTAATGGACAGCACCAAAGAGCAACTGATGCCTCAGTTAAATTTGAAAGAAACAATGCCTTCTCTAGGGCAGAGAAACATGCAAACAATTCTGCTTCAAGAAATCTGCATAGAAATAGAAAATGCTAGAGCCTTTACCACAAATGAAATTACAAAGCCTCAATATGTTAAATTCAACCCAAGGAGCACCAAATGTTAAATTGGAGCCAAGGTATGACTCAAAACATTTAATTTCCAGCTATGCAACTAGCAAGATCACAAGAATTTCAGGTGTGGAAAGGCACCCTAGGCAAGCTCTTGAAAGACATGAATTTGATACAACATAACCTTAAATCAATGCAGACATTCCTGTAAAATTTAAATTTTAGAGGGCACCATAAGGCATCAGGATCTCTTCTCAAAGTCACTCTTGATATTGTCAGCAACAATCACATCTTTATGATCTCATTAATGACCTTTCACAGATCTCTAGCCTGTACACGTACAGCAGAACCCCCAATATCGTGGGAAGCCCTTTCAGTTTGGCCCTGCTTAACGTGTTTGTAGAATGACTTTTAAGCCCAGCCGTGGCCTAAATGGTGTGAAAGGGACTACTCCCTGGGCATCTCAAGACTTCTCTTCAGCCTGAGCTGTCTCCCAGGCCCCTCTCTTCCACACCTGCCCCCGGAGTAAGACTCCAGAACTCTGGGATTCTGAGCCTGACCCCAGGCAACCTCACCGACACCCACCTTTGGAAGCTCCACTATTCCTCATCTCCAGCTCCCCCTGGTGGGGTTCAAAGTGACAGTTTGGTGCAAGGACTTGTAGAAACAGTGCTTATTTACAAATTCGTATTTTGTAGACCTTTCCTTAATTGAACACCTGTGACCTTTACAGTCGCTCTCCAGACCCTTTCCAGAGGTGTAGTAGAATATGCGAAGCAAAAGGACATTTTATTTCTACAGGAAGAAAAAGGATTAACATACATAGTAATAACTGTGTCCATCAAGAGTAATTTGTAATCAGAAAATGAAGACAAATGCCCCAGAAGCCTGCATTTTATCGACACTGCCACTTTCCCAAAACAAGAACCTCAGAAACAAGTCACTGGATCTGCTTTCAGTGAATCAGGAGCTCCCACATTTGTATTCCTCAATCTTTGAGAAAAGTACCAGATGAAACTGACCCACCCCTTTTTGTGTAAAATAGTAACTAACTGAACTCACATCTCCACGCCCTCATCCACCTGTTCAATGACAAACAGTAGTCAGTTCCCTTGAAGGAGACTTACACATTTTGGTATTTCTACCAAAAGAATTGAAATTTTCAAGCAGAAAAAAAGTTTAATTACAAGTAAGTCAGTGGCAGCCCAAGCGAAGCCCTTTTACTATGATTTCCAATTTTCTGTTCAATCCACACTGCCGAGATACAAGGAAAGCCACCATTTTGTTTCCTAAATTTTATTTAAGAATTCATACAAAATACTCCAGATAACTGAGTTTCAATCCTCATCTTCCTCCTCTTCTTCATCTTGTTAATCTGGAAGTAACGTAATTCGTAACTTTCTTTGCTGTTGGCAACTACGCGTAACCAACTACGCGTAACCAATCATGATTCTTCTTCAAATATTTTTTGGTGAGATATTTCAAATACCTTTTGGAAAAAGGCACCTCGGAAGTTACAGTGATCTTGCTTTTGCTTCTTTCGATTGTTACAACACCTCCTCTGAGATTCCCAGCTTTTCCATTCACTTTGATTCTTTCCTGAAGAAACTGCTCAAAATTGGCCGCATCCATGATTCCATCTTCTACAGGATGGGTACAGTCAAGAGTAAACTTCAGGACCTGCTTCTTTTTTTTTGCCCCCCTTCACCACAAGCTTTTTCACTGGCGCCATCGCCGCAGCGGAGGCAGAAAAGCTCTACTATTCTTTTGTTCTTTTAGGCATTTGCCAGGGGTCGAAAAGATGAGATTGAAATAAAATGCTTTTATTCCACTGATTTTTAACAGAAAATTTGCATTCTCTACTTCCAGCCTGTCTGAAACCAGTTTCTAATTGTCTCTCAGGAGAAACAATACTGTTCTTTCACCCAGTACTTTTTGTTTGTTGTTGTTGTTCCAAAGTTCATATCATGGGTCTGTCACAGAAGCAAAATTATAAATTGCAAGTCATTAAGGTATGGTGAATGCCCATCTGTGTAAGAACATGTCAAAGAAATGTTTACCCAGTTGGAATATCACTGGCCAATCTACTATCTACTACTGTATATAGTATGTGTATTAATATCCTAGTGCTGCTATAGCAAAATACTACAAGTATATGACTTAAAGCAACAGAAATTTATTTTCTCACAGTTCTGGTGGCTAGAAGTCTGGAATTGATGTGTCAGCAGTGCCAGGCTCCCTCTGGAGACTCTTGGGAAGAATCCTTCATTGCCTCTCCCTAACTTCTGATGATCATTGGCAAATACTTGGCGTGCCTTGACTCGAAGTTTCATCCCTCCAACCTCTGTCTCCACCATCATATGGCCCTTTACCCTGCGTGTCTACCTCTCTGTGTCTCTTTCTCCTTATAAGGACACTAGTCATTGGACTTAGGGCCCACCTCAATCCAATATGACCTTACCTTAAGTTGGTTAAATCACAGAGACCCCGTTTCCAAATAAGGTCACATTCACAGGTGCCTGGGTTCAGGACTTCAATATATCTTTTGGGGGGACACAATTCAGCTCACAACAGTACTAGATATTATTAGTAGCATGGAGCTGGAAGATCTGGTAGATTTTTAGACCAATGGCAGCCAACATATAGTATATTGATATTTATATCAAACTGACTAAAATTACCTAAAAATTTCCAAAAATGAATAAATCTTCAACTTTGAAACTACTCACCTGCTTATTCCATTTTCTATTCAAAATAAATATACAAAGTATGATGTGTGTGTGTGTGTGCACGTGCTATATGTATCTACATGGATTTATGTGTAGGACTTTTCAAAATCCTCATTTCTAATTTACAACTGTAAAACTGAATTCTGAAGCTTAGACTAGACAGAAATCAGGGCTTCACGTTGAGGTGGTAAAGTTACACATACATCAATTCTGATAACTAAATTATTCAACCAATTACTTTTTTTTCTTTTTTAAATTGAGATACTATTGACATATAACACTGTGTAATTTTAAGGTGTACAATGTGTTGATTTGATGCATTTATATATTGCAATATGATTACCACCATAGTGTTACCTAATACCTTTAATGTGTCAGTTAATTATCACTTCTTTCTTTGTGATGAGAACACTTAAGATCTAGTCTCTTGGTAAATTTGAAGTTCATAATACAGTATTGGTGACTATAATTACTATGCTCTACATTAGAACTTCAGGATTTATTTATCTACTAGTTTTAAGTTTGTATCCTTAAATAACATCTCCCCAATCCCCCAACCTTCAGCCCCTGGTAATCACTATTCTACTCTTTGTTTTTACAAGTTTATCTTTGTTAGAATCCACAAATAAGTAATATCATACAGCATTTAATCTTCCTCTGTCTGACTTAGCTCATTTAGCATAATAAATCAGGGTCCATCCATGTTGTTGTAAATGGCAGAATTTCATTTTTTTCATGGCTGAATTATATATATATATATATAATAATATTAATTATAATATAAATATATATATATACATACATATATATTTTACATCTTATTTATTCATCCATTGATGGACACTTCAGTTTTTTCATATCTTGGTTATTCTGAGTAAAGTTGCAATAATGACAGAAGTGCTGATACCTCTTTGATACCTTATTTTGCTGGGAAAAGAATACTCTCTTCGACAAATGGTGTCTGGAAAACTGGATAACCACATGGAGAAAAATGAAATTGTACCTCTATCTTATACTCCTCATAAAAATTAACTCAAAATGGATTAAACACTTCAATGTATGACCTGATACTATAAAACGTCTGGAAGAAAACATGTAGGGAAAGCTCCTTAACATTGATCTTGGCAATGATTTTTTGGATTTGACACCAAAAACACAAGCAACAAAAGCAGAAATCAACAAGTGGGACTATATCAAACTAAAAAGCTTCTTCACAGCTAAAGAAACAATCAACAAAATGAAAAGGCTACCTACAGAATGGGAGAAAAATTTTGCAAACCATATACAGAGTAAAGGGTTAATGTCCAAAATATATAAGGAACTCATACAACTCAGTACAAAATAAGCCAACTAAAAAAATGGGTAGAAGAACTAAGTAGACATTTTCCTAAGAAGACACTCAAGTGGCCAACAGGTACATGAAAAGATGCTCAACATTCAATCTGGAACAATTCTTGAGTGTACAAATCCTTCACCTCCTTGATCAAACTTATTACCAAGTATTTTATTCTTTTTAATGCAATTGTAAATGAGATCATTTTCTTAATTTCTCTTTCTGATAGGTATTATTAGTGTATAGAAACACAACTGACCTTTGTATATTGATTTTGTATCTTGCAACTTTACTGAAACTGTTTATTAGTTATAACAGTCTTTTGGTGAAGTCTATTGTAAATATTATATCATATCATCTGCAAGCAGAGACAATTTAAATTATTATTTTCTGATTTGAATGCTTTTTATTTCTTTTTCTTGACTAATTGCTCTGACTAGGACTGCCAGTACTGTGTTAAATAATAGTGAGAACAGGCATTCTTGTCATGTTCCTGATCTTAGAGCAATAGCTTTCAGCTTTTCATCACTGATTATGATGTTAGCTGTGGGCTTGTTATATAGGGCCTTTATTATGTTGAGATAAATTTCTTCTATATCCACTTTGTTAAGAGTTTTTTATTAGGAAAAGATGTTGAATTTGTCAAATGCTTTTCCTGCATCTCTTAAGATAATCACAGGATTTTATCCTTTATTTTGTAATGTGGTGAATCACATTGATTAATTTGCAAGTGTTGACCCATCCTTGCATCCCAGAAGCAAAGCCCACTTGACCATGGTGTATGATCCTTTTAATGTACTGTTGAATTTGATTTACTAATATTTTATTGGGTAATTTTGCATTTATGTTCATCACATATATTGACCTGTAATTTAATTTTTTTGTATATCCTTGTCTGGCTTTTGTATCAGGTAATGATGGCCTTGTAAGATGAATTTCAAAGTGTTCTTTCCTCATCTATGTTTTGGAGAAGTTTGAGAGGGAATGGTATGACTTCTGATAATATTTGGTAGAATTCACCAGTGAAACCATCTGGTCCTATAACCAAAGATAGGAAATCTGAGAGGAATGAAATATTATGATAAAACATCATAGCCTAATTGAAGTTGGGGGACAAAGTCTTGGTTGCTGTGACAGTAAATTACTCTTAGTTTGAGTAAGAGCTTCTCACATACCACTATGTTCTATTTAAACATGACTAGGATTTCGGGTGATCCTATGACCAGAGCTACTCATCGTCAACTGGGCATAATCATATCATTAAGCCATAAAGTCAAGTGGGCACAGCAGAAGTTGACTGTATAATGAATATGATACATTCAGGATTAGGCCAAACAGTTTGAATTTGACTTCCTATCTTCTAACTGTACTTTTTTTTTCTTTTCTGTCATTATCCAAGATAATTTTCTTTCTCATGAGTAGTCCTAAATGGTTTCTTTACAAATCTATCATGGTAGTTTTGATATTAATTTGGGGGATGGAAATAGCAATAATAATAAATGTATGTAGGGCATTCCAGTGACTTCTGGAGAGACATGTTCTCCTGATCTGAAAGGCAACAGGAAAAGGAGAGAGAGGGCACAGCCTCTGAACGTTTTTATGTTTTTGCAGAGATGCTGTTACCATAGAAATTCAATGCAGAGTCATGTTAAGGGGTTAAAATATACAAGCAACCCATCTTAAACATACTACATAAGGAAAAATCTGAATTTTGTTATATCTAGTGTAACACATTTAAATTAACATTACTATCACTCAGTAATTTGGCATTGTAAATCTCTTAAACACAAAATTATCATAAACTTCAAACAAATAAGTCTCTCACAGCTTAAAAACAAACAAACAAAAAATGGGGCCTCAGGTTAAGATTCAATGTGACTTTTTTCAATTTTGAAAAACTTATGAGTTTAATAGGAGTTAAGAAGAGGAAGGACAGGGGAGAGATTGCTAAAGGATTTCCTCCTGGGGTGATGCAAATATTCCAAAATGAGATAGTGGTGATGCTTGCAGAACTCTGTGAATACACCAAACAATGAACACTTAACCACTAATGCTAAACATTGCACACTTTAAAGTGGTAAAATGTATGGTAAGTAAACTATATTTCCATAAAGCTGTTATTTTGAGAAAAAACAGCTTATGATAGGCAGTCTCTTCCTGGGTGCTGGCATTGTATATAAAGATCATATATTACCTAGTTCCTGAAATGTGACCACTTTTCTCTCTAATCAAACTCAGGAGTATATTTTTTCTCTTTGAGTAAAATTAAAACAAAATTTTTAAAAGTAAATGATTCAAAACACAATTTAATTTATACCAGAACATGAATTTTATTAATTTGTAATTAATTTTAAAAACTGATTGAGACTGTAACTCTTAAATTTTTACCTATATTTACTTATTCTGTTTCCTTATCCATAAAATGGGGGCATTTATCATATAATAAAAAAAATGTAAAGCAATTAGAACTTTTCCTAGTGCCTAGAAGGTGCTTTGTAAATATTTATTATTATTAATAAGCAATGCACAGGCCATATTCACTTCTCCAATAGAATATTTTTATACTTTACCAAATAAATTTCTTATTTTCCAGTAAGTATTATTTTTTCCTCAATTTTTTTTCACAAGCTGTCCACTCGAGAACACAAGAATTTTAAACACCAATCTTCAGCTCAATTAGTTTATAAAGTAGGTGTGAAGTCACAAAACTTCAAGATATTGTTTAGTTTTTCAGAAGTCACAGGTCTTTTCAGGAATTAGGAGGTTCCCATCACATATGAAAATAAAGTAACATTGTTAAAAGAATACCATTCAACTGGCATAAACATTGAAACATTCTTCAGTTTTATAATTTAGTGAATTCTAAGCTCCTATTTACCATTTCCACACCTAAAATCATGATATTAATCCAATTCCTCATGCTCAGTTCAGTAATGATTATGCATTCTCATTATGAAATTTGGAACTTACCCAGTTGTACCTGTGAGTGGATGGATGCAGCAACCCCGGCCAGACAGAGGGGTGATTACCATGGTCTCAGTCCCTTTAGAAATTTAAGTTTGGGCCACAACAGGGCCAGATTCATGGGCATTTGACCTGGGCAGTCCCACAGGTCAAATGAAGGGCCCCATACTTAAAAGAACCTCATGCTTGGTCTATTGCTCTGCTGTCACTGTTTTGAAATTCTTACTAATTTTTGAACAAGGAGTCCTACATTTCATTTTGCACTGAACACAGAAAATTATATAGCTAATCCTGGGTCATAAAGCCAGGTAAGCTACCAAATCCTGTGGTAATAATTAAGGGTAGGAGGAAATTAGTATAGGTGTTTGAGGAGGGAGAGGATGAGTATTAATGGTACCCTGAACCTACCTGCAGCAATGGTGTCTGTACCTCTTCCCACTAACCTCTCATAAGTTTCCCCTCAGAAACACGGACAAGAACTACAGAGGAGGGACTTCCCTGGTGGCACAGTGGTTAAGAATCCGCCAGCCAATGCAGGGTACACGGGTTTGAGCCCTGGTCCGGAAAGATCCCACATGCCGCGGAGCAACTAAGCCCGTGTGCCACAACTACTGAGCCTGCACTCTAGAGCCCGTGAGCGACAGCTACTGAGCCCTCATGCCTCAACTACTGAAGCCCGCGTGCCTAGAATCTGTGCTCCACAACAAGAGAAACCACTGCAATGAGAAACCCGCTCATCACAATGAAGAGCAGCCCCCACTCGCCGCATCTAGAGAAAGCCTGCACACAGCAACAAAGACTGGACACGGCCAAAAATTTTTTTAAAAATTAAATTAAAAAAATGATTCTGGTTCAAAAGAAAAATGCATATACAAAGCTTAAAAAAAAATGATGAAGGAGCTGTTTTCCAAACCTCATGCACAGAGAAGAGAATCTGTATGAAGCAAGGGATGGATGGGAGGTGTCTTGCTTACATCTCTATTCAAGGAAGACTTCTGCAGGAAGGATAGCTGGTTGACAGCCTCCAGCTGCCCCAAGATTGGCCAATGTGTTCTTGCCAGACTGCTTCCCCAGTGACTAAGCACTATGACGTACTAGAATCACTATATTCCTGCCCACCCCTAGATTCCTAGAATCCCTGTAATGGTAGACTTTGCTTAGGGAGTCTGATTACCTAGTCAGTTAGCTAGCATCCTCTCTCTCTCTCTCTTTCAAATATATATATATAATTGCTATTGGGATCATGGGTAAATTTTTGTTTCTTTCACCCTGCTTTGCTTATGTGTATTTTTTTTTTTCTGCAAATACATGTGCTACTTCAAGGACTTATAATATTGTTGGAAATCATCAAGAATAACACATTTTGTGATCTGTTTGAAAGGAATAAATGATTTCACCCACCTACGTTTACTGACTATTCATGAAATGCAAAGCTTCACCTTACTTTACCCTATCATCAGAAAAATGATTCCAGTTTTGGTACAAAAGGATACTTCCAAGTATCCTTTCTGCAAGATTGTAGAAAAGCAATCTCATGTATATTACATGATAGCTTTTACATGAATTACTGCTGCTGCAAATCAGTGGGCAATGTATGTGGACAAATACTCAATGTTTTAATGTTTTTTTAAGTATAGGTTGCACTTTTGCATTTCATGGTGCCTTTTAGAATTAACTATATCTTTTTTATTTTTTCTTTAATGTCACAAACTATGTTTTGAAATATTCAAACACATGAGAAAAAAGGCTTATTGAAGTAAATATTCTGCAATTAGTATTTCTCATGCCACTTATACCATGATTACATGAAATGTAAAATCACTGCTTTTGAGTATTAGGAAAAAAATAGAAGGAATCATAATTATAGGCAAGTTTTATTAGGAAATGTTTAGGTTAACTCTGAAATTCAAGTATAAATAAGATTTTTTTAAATCTCAGTTTCTAGTTATCACAAGTATGTGTGATAAGTTAAGTTTTGCTAACCAGTAAATTGGGGTGGTCCTTGAATCTTCCTTTGGCAGTTCCTCCCCTTCATTTCAAATCAATCAGAAAGTCTTACAGACTCTACGTCCTAAACCTTTCTTGAAGCCCTCTCCCCCACCCTATTTCTGCTGGCATTGGGCTCATGCTCATTTTTTCTTCATTTGAGTGCTCACATTCTGGCCTCCCTTCTGACTCTCCACATTGTTGCCAGTGTGATTGTTCTGAAATGGAAATATGGTCATTCCTCTGCAATTCACATCTGTCATTGAGTTCCCAGAGCCTAGCTTGAAGTCAAATACTTGTTGGCAATATATTTGAGAACTTTTTTGATCTTACTCCTGCTTGCTTCTCAGACTCATCCCTGTCTGCCTACAAAACCTCTCTGCTCTGGCTCTGAACTCCCTGTCATCATTCAAAAGTTCCATGAGTTTTCACAGCCCTGCAAGTTGCATCTTCCGTTGCCACTGCCTGGAGTATATTCCCCTCAGCCCAATCCTGAAAAATATAACTCATTTCTCTTTTTTCACCTGTATTTTTTCTTAAGTTCATGATTAACATTGCCATTTTAAAAAACCTCAATGCAAAAAATTTAATTTGCACACCATAAAATAATTTAATATTTCTGTATAAAATATTCTTTTATTTCCCATTTCAGAATAACTAAACCATAATATCACATGACAGTTTTTCTCAGCTGATTTCACTGATTTTCCCCCAGCAGATAAACAACTTACCTTGAGTTAAACACTTCCTCCTCTGCCCTTTGCTGCACGCCGAATAAAGCTCTAATAAACATCTTCAGGTATTGCATGTGGCAGACATTCTAACATGTCCAGGAAATTCTTAAAGCCGGAGACTCTCTTTGTTCGTTTCCATTCCCTAAATGTCTTGGATACTTGCTACATGGCAAGTACTCATGTAATATTTGTTTAGAGAATGAAAGATAGCAAATAATTGAGAACAAAACTTGACTTTTTAGTGTTATTTTGAAATTTTTTATCAAAATGACAGAACATAACTATTCAGTTATACATTTATCCTTGGTCATGTTCTTGCTTAAATCATGTAACTATTAACATACAGTTCACTCCAACAGCATTTTTATGTTCCTACGTATTAGGTATTTTGTTGTTTGCTTGGGAAACTCAGATAAATACAACACTGACTCTTTATTCAATGTTTTCTTATTATAAGTGAGTGATGAAATAATAGTTGGTACTATTCACTGTACTCTGTGCCACCTACTATTTAATCACCTAATAAGATACTTCGAGGTGAAATTTAATCATCAGCAGTCTTATTTTGTATATGTGTGTAAAATAATTTAAATGCATTCAAAATATGCATGGTGTTGTGGGAATATAGGTAAATTTATGTATAAAAATCATTGGATATAATGGTTATTCAATTAATATTTTGGATTGATTGAATATATCACTAATATGAATGAGTAATTCATACTACTATAATCCTTTCATTTCAGTTGAGCTCTCTATATTTTCTTCTTTTTTGAAGAGAATGGCACTTCAGTATAATCACAAAGAGTGAATAGATGGGATTGCATAGTCTCAATCAACCTACGTTTTACATGCAAAAAATTTAAAAACACATAATTATAAATTTCCTATATTTCACAGTAAACATTATTGTTCAAACCTTAGAGTTACAACAATATAAAATGTTAGTAAAATCAAAGTTTTGTTGAAATTATAGTAATTCATGTAAGATTTTTTAGAAACTGACACTAGTGAAAACTCTGAAGTAGTGTAGTTTTTTGGCATTTATTTTTCAAACTTCCAATTGGAAACTCAATCACAAAGGCCCATCCACAGAGCCACACACTATCTACCCTGATTGCATCTCATGATCCTTACTTCCCTGCCTCCACTCAAACACTGAGTTCTTAGTAGTAATTTTTCAGGGTTTTGATCTCTGATCTGTGCCTTATAATTTGATGAAAGTAATTTTTGAAAGGTTAATATGTCAGGACATTTTTTGCAAATGTCCTAAACAGGTTCTCTTGTATTACTATGATTATTAGTTTCATTATGTTGCCATAAAATTCAGAGACTTAACACAGGCATTATCTCACAGTGCCTTCACAGTCTGAAGTCTAGCTTCCTTGGGTCTCAGAAGGCTAAAATCAAGGTGTCTACATGGCTGTGTTCCTTTCTTGATGCTTTAAGGCAGAATCCACATCCTGGCTTGTGTGAGTGATTGGAAGGATTCACTTCCTTGTGGTTGTAGGGCTAAGGTCCCTGTTTTCTTGCTGGTATTACCAGTTGGCTAGACATCAGGGATCTTTCTCAGCTTCTAGAGGCTGCTAGCCTTCCTTGGCTCCTGGCCCCATTCCTCCATCTTCAAACCAACAAGAGTGGGTCAAGTCCCTTAAGCTTCATCTCTTTGACTGATGATTCTGTCTTCCTCTTTAGCTTTTAAGGGCTCATATGATTACATTAGGTTCACTCAGGTAATCCAGGATAACCTTCCTAATATAAAGCAGTTGATTAGTAACCTTAATTTAATTCCATGTGAAAGACTCTTCTCAGCAGTACCCGTATCAGTGCTTTACTGAACAGCTAGGAAACAAAAAATCTTGGGGAGATATTTTTACAATTCTGTCAACCACTTCATGTAATGATTTTTTTTTTCTTCTGGAAAGCATATTGAATAAGTTAACTAAGTAAATATTGAGCATTTTTTTAGCACTTTATCCTATGATGGTTTTCTTTTTCAAAGAAAGAGTACAAACAAGGGAGAAAAACATAAAAGAACATTCTTCATTCTAAGTCTCTCTCTCTCTCTCTCATTCTCTCTCAACCTCCTCTTCTCTCTTAGTTGTTTTGTTGCTGTTATAAGTTTTTCTTAAACATGCAGCTTCTGACCAATGCCATTGAAGGCCCAGGTACATTCTATCTTCCTGCTTCGCCATTTTTAGCATGTGGATTCCATTCTCCCATTCATAGTATGGTTGATAATCTTCTAACAACCTGCCATTATTCCAAGCATAAATAAGAAGAAAGGGTTGAAAAAACATAAAGTGCCTAAGGGCAAAAGCATAACTGCCAGCCTATGGAGCCTCACCATTCTTCAAAACATTCCCAAAAGCTCAACTCAGTGACTTGTTTCCATCTAATTGTTGGAACCATGCTACATTGCTTTCCTTAGATGAAAGAAGACTAGGAAAACAGTGGGGCTGAATAGATTGGGTTGATGAACACCACTGTATCTGACACACTATCATCAGACAGAAGATAGCATGGTTTATATTTGAATATTTCTTGTCTAACATTGAACAGAGAAAATAAGGAAATTTGTGCTCATCTGACTGAACTGTGCCTTGGTGTCCTGAAATTAATTTTATGTGGATTGAAGAAATCGATAATCACTAAATTTCAGAATGGAATTTCAATTTTCATTTAGTAAATCCTAAACCATATGTAATATTTGTTTAAATTGTTAATCTTTCTCAAAAAATATTGAAGTTTTTAATGTTAACTTTATGGGATTAAGCCAAAGATATCAAGAGTGTTAGAAATTCCATGCCCTATATATTGTGAAGTGTGGAATGGTATGAATATATGATCTTTTGTCTTATCACAAATTATAATAAATAAGCTTTTAACTTGACTATCTGTTAAGTTCTGTAGCTTTTCTAAAATTAGGATTAAGTTAAATTTGAGCTCATATATTCTAATCCATGTAAAATTTACATATCTGGTTTTGTGACTTTTTGTGACTATCCTTCAAATCAGCATTTCTATAGCAGAGCCTATCTACCAGAAACAACAAAATTTAAGGCATGTTATTTTGTACTTTCAGTGATCTTAGTCCTTGCTTAAAAAAACTTCATATCAATATACGTTAATGGGAAGACTTTGTAATGTAACAAAAAAATCAACAATGTTTTTTTACTTCACTGTTCTCTTGTCTGGGTGGCATAGTGTAGATGATGGGTAATAAAAAAAAAATGAGATTCAAAGCAATTATTTTCCAAACTGCTGGCATTGAAAAAATTGTAGTCATTTGGAAACATTTAGGGCTCTGAACCAAATGAACTTACTATTATATAAAATGCAAGAATCAAAATACATAACAGTAATCCCTGAATTTCAAGGGCAAATCACTTAGCTATAATAATTTTAAGTCCTTGAGCATTTATTATAAAGCATACTGACAATGTGAATATACACCTGGCTATATATCTCCCAATAACACATTGATTTTCAGCTATTTCAATAATGGTATAGATCTCAGCATAGGACTGTTCTATGATAGAAGCAATCATTCTAAGTAAGGTATGTATTTAAGGTTATGTCAAGTTGTGAGAAACTTACTAAGTACTTCTGTTTAAAAAGTTCCCTGTTTAATATGTTAAAACTTTGTTTACAATATTCCAAGGGTATTTTATTCCAAAGGTCTTTCATCATAAAATATTTTCAGTGTAACATTTACTATTATGTGACAATTCAAGCAGGCAATACATACTTAAGAATTTACAGTTTGTCAGAGTCAGATGTGAAGTTGTCTTTCTTAGAAAGTGACATCTAAGAGAAGACTAATGTTCCAAATAATACAATAGTACTGCTATATACAGAAAAAACCACGTGCTTAAAACAACACACAACAAAACAAAATTGGTAGGATGCTAGAAGAGCAGATACTTGAAGAAGGATGATTGCAGGCTGGCAATGCCATGTGAAACAACACTGCACTGAAGAAACTGGAGGAGTCTGCATGCCCTGAAGGACTCTTTCTTCATGAACCCCATTGGCCTCTCACAGCAAAGGGTCTGAAAAATCAACTACGAAGTGCCTATGGTGATACAGACTGGAGAGGGGAACACAGTCATGTGGGTGGGACAAGTATATGCATCCTGATGCTTCCTCTTTATTTCCACCGCAAGACAAAAGCTTTAATCAGAAAGAACAGTGACACTACTGGCCTTAGGGTATATTAAAGCCAGTTTTATCGAGCTTATATGATAGGTGAAACAATCATTTGAGGGTAGAACCTGATTAATTAAAGGTATATTCATTAAAAATATAACAATGTATCTTTTAAATTAGCAGGAAATTACTACAAACTTTATAAGAGATGTATAAGTAATAAGTCAATAGTGGAGGTAAAATGATATACTATATAATGTTTATTTAATGCAAAAGAAGGCAGAGCAAGAGTATATAATAAATTAAATAAATACAAAACAGCTAGCAATTTAGTAAAGTTTTTATCCAACGACATCCATAATCACGTTACTTATGAATGGCTTAAATATAACTTTCTTAAGAATGCAATTGTCAGATTGGATCAGACAGCAAGATCCAATTCTACTGTGTCTATTAGAAATGCAGTTAATATATACTGATAAAGATAAGTTAAAAGTAAAAAGATGGAGAAAGATATGCCATGAAAATATCCCCCAAAACCTTGAATAGCTATGTTAATATCAGAAAAAGCCAGCTTCAGAACAAGGAATACTATCCAGAATAAAATGGGACAGTATATCATCATTAAGGGTCAATTCTCCAATAAGACATAATGACCATAAATACATATATATATATATATTACTGATAACAGAGCATCAAAATAAATGAGACAAAAATGGAAGTTAGTAAAACAAGTTGGCAGTTCTAAAATTATAATTGAGACATCAAAAATCCTTTCCCAGTAATTGATAGAACAAATAGGCAGAAAGACAGTAAGAGTATAGAAGATTTGAACACTATCAACCAAATAGTCCTAATTGACATTTATAGAACAATTCACCCAACAGTAGAATACACATTATTTTCAAAGACATATGAATATTCAACAAGATAGACCATATAATAAGCCAATAAAAATACCTCAAACAATTTAAAAGAGTAGAAATCATAGCTACATTTTAATAGCATAATAGAATTTAGCTATAAGTCAAACAGGAATAAATCTAAAAAATTCTCAAATCTTTAGATATTAAACATCCCATTTCTAAATAACCCAGGGTTAAAGGGGAAGTCTAAAACCAATGAAAAAATAGTCTGTATGAAATACAGATAAAAATACAACACATCAAAATATGAGGGATACAGCTATAGCAGTGCTTTCAGGGTCATTTATAGTATTGAATACTTATATTAGGAAAGAAGAAATGACTCAGATCAATAATTTAATTTTTCATCTTAAGAAATTTGTGTGTGTGTGTGTGGTACGCGGCCCTCTCACTGTTGTGGCCTCTCCCGTTGCGGAGCACAGGCTCTGGACGCGCAGGCTCAGTGGCCATGGGTCACGGGACCAGCCGCTCCGCAGCATGTGGGATCTTCCCGGACCGGGACACGAACCCGTGTCCCCTGCATCGGCAGGCGGACTCTCAACCACTGCGCCACCAGGGAAGCCCCATCTTAAGAAATTTTTAAAGAAAAATAGAGCAAACTAAACCCAAAGCAAGTAGAAAGAAGTAATAAAGAATGGAGAAGAAATTAATGAAATTGAAAATAGAAAAATAAAAAAAAAATCAATGCAAATAAAAGCATATTCTTTGAAAAGTTCAATAAAATTGACAAACTTCTAGTTACAGTGACCAAGAAAAAAGGGAGAAGAGCTTCCTATAAGAATGAAAAATTTCAATATCAAGAATGGAAAATAAAGGGACCTTGTTACTGGCAACATCGGCTCTAAGAGGGGTCCCGTAGATAGCCTGTGACTTCAGTGTTATCACAGAGTTGGATTTCAGAGTGGTGGATTTGGAGCCCTTAGTCAAGTTCATTCCTGGTATTTGGAAGTAAGTGAAGAAAATTCTCAGTCACAACTGTGAAAACGTCGTTATAAAAATAAAAGGAATATGGGTTGTTCTAGATGACCAGAAAATTCAATATGTGATCTTTTATTAGATCTTGGATCAGAACTAAGAAATAAAAACAACTAGAAAAATATTCAGTGGCATATTTGGGGAAAATTGTTATATTGAACACATGACATAAATATTAAAGAACATTTTGTATATCAGGCTTAAATTTTTTGGATATGATAATTACAATTAGATAAAATATCTTTTAAAAAAAATGAAATACAAGCTAAAATATTTGTGTGAAGTATCAGAAACTTAGTTTTAAATAATTGATAAATATGTAATCAAAATGTGTATTGTTGTGAGTGTATGTTTAGGTAGACCGAGGGTGAGAGATAAAAGATATATAGCAAATAATGAAACCTGGAAACTCTAGGTAAGGGATATAGGAATGCAAACTTCTAATTTTTGAAGGTCACATATTTTTATACTAAAATTTGGGTTAAAAATAACAACGGTTTACAGTACATTCTTATGGTTAGCAGTTTATAAAAAGCCAACCCACTTCACAGTTCTTATCATTATTTTTTGCTGTCATACTGCTCAAGTGCCTTAGCCATTATAAATCGGAACTCTTCACCTTCCACCTATACCTCATCCAAATGACACATAAAATCTTTAGTGATTGTGCTGTTACATGATGTTCTTATTGCTTTCAGTTGAGGGTAAAATTCAGTTCCGAAATTCCACCTTGAAGATTAGCATTCTAAGTACAAACTGGTAGCTTAGTCTTTCCAGAAAGCTGAGCCTGAGGCAGAGGAGTTATGTTCATTTCTAGGGAGAAGTGAAAGACAAAGTGGCAAGGAGGAAGGGAGAGATGACACAAGTATAGATTATTGAACTGCCTACCACTAAGTAAGACAAATTACAGAATACCATGATTACTCTCAAAAATCCATACTAGCTTCATTTGGGGTCCTTCTATTGCAAGGGATAAATAGGACTGAATTTACCAACAAATTACTGAATCCTACTGTTCAAAGTTTATCCCTTGGGAGATTAACTCCCACATACTTTCAGGCTGTGCAAAGGAACGTGCCAAAAGAGGTCCTGTAACGGCTCAAACAAAGAAGTCGTCAGACAGGGAGTAAGAGGGGCACAGTATGGGCGTTTTGCAAAGCACTGTCAGCTTGTGCGTACGTGAAGATTTTTATGGTTCAGCCACAGCTTATGGTCACCCTGGGAACAGAAACAATAGACAGTGAGATGGAGAAGATTGGAATGATGGAGTGTGCATGTGGGTGTGTGGTGGTGTGGGTCGCGGAGGGAGGGGCTGTGGGTGGTGGAGGCTGGACTTATGGAGTCCTTTGTAACATAGAATAGCAGAAGGGGTGACTTGTCATTTCCAAGATTAGGCTGTAAAAAGACTGGCTTCCGTCTTGGCTGCTTTCTCTCATGCTTTCTTGGATTTGATCACCATGTTAGGCCACCTTGTCGAGCAGCCCTGTAGGAGGCTCATGTGTCGAGGGACAGAGACTTGCCAACAACCACATGAATGGACTTGTAACTGGATTTATCCCTCCTCACTTTGAGTCTATAGGTGTGACCAGAGCCCCAGGTGGCCTACAGACTATAATTTCAGTATTGATGTTAGACAAAGGCACTTAACTAAGTCACACTCTGATCCCTGACTCCCAAAAACTGTTAGAAAATACATTTTTATTGTTAGAAACCATTAAAATTAGGTAATTTCTTACACAGCAGTAGATAATACACTCTCCTATCTCATTCCCCTTTGTGGTCTCTGCCTCAGTCACCAGGCCCTAGGCTCTCCATTGTGCCCTGTTTTCCCTCATGCCTGGACCTTTCCAATAGTGCCACCCATGTAAAATAATATTCCGTAACACTTCTAGTTAACTGCAGCATTTCTCTAAAATCTGAACTGCTAATCACATGCCCCGTGGCATACATTAAAAGCTTTCTGTATTTTCTTGGGCTTCCCTGGTGGCGCAGTGGTTAAGAGTCTGCCTGCCGATACAGGGGACACGGGTTTGAGCCCTGGTTCAGGAAGATCCCACATGCGGAGCAAATAAACCTGTGGACCACAACTACTGAGCCTGCGTTCTAGAGCCCGCAAGCCACAACTACTGAAGCCCGCGTTCCTAGAGCCAGTGCTCCACAACAAGAGAAGCCGCTGCAATGAGAAGCCCTCGCACCGCAACAAAGAGTAGTCCCCGCTCGCCACAACTACAGAAAGCCTGCGTGCAACTAGAGAAAGCCTGTGTGCAGCAACGAATACCCAATGCAGCCAAAACTAAATAAATAAAATAATAAATTTATTGAAAAAAAACTTTCTGTATTTTCTTAATGGAACCTATCCAATTTGGAATTATATTTCTGTATGATTATTTGGCAAATGCCTGAGATTACCAGTAAATTGTAAGTTTAATGAGGCAAGGTTTTGCTTTTTGTTTTTTTCACTCCAACACTCAATGCAGTGCTTGACACAGTTCTTGATTAATATGCATTTTTTCAATTATCATATGATTATATGAGAGGCATAAGTGGTATAAAATTTTAACAATTTACAGATACATTACCTAGAAAATTTTAGTAATGTAACAAAAAATTAAAAATAAGCAATGTGTTAAATTGGTGATCTAATCATATACCAAAATTACTTCTCCTAATAAAAAGTGATAAGAAACATCATAGAAAGAAAAAAAAAACTCTGTTGCAATAGAACAAAAATTTACATATTTAGAAATAACTCATTCAATACATTTTAGAAATTCAATCGATAAAATAGTGAAGCATTATGGAGAGTCTTCAAAAAAGATATGACTAATGGAAGTAAATACCTTGTTCTTGTATGGGAAGAATCAACATCAGAAAGGTGTCTTTCTATTAGTCATGTGACACATTAACATGGTACATAGTAATTATATAAATATATGTTGTTTTCAACTTGCACTATTAAAATTATGATTTTAAATAGAAGTGCCTAGCAGGGAGGATTATGGGAGAAGTCTCTGCTGTGAGAGAGTGCTGATGCTTGCTACTTACAGGACATAGACAAATAGCTTCTCTTTTCTTAGACTAAATTCTTTATCAGAAGTATAAACTTAATTTGTAGGAACTCAGATTTTTATAAGGATTGGTAGAAACCATTAAAAGAAAGTTCATAGCAGACTGACAACTATAAAGCTATTAATTTGTTTGCTCTTGTAATTATTACTATTACTCTCATAGTTAGCATTGCTGCAGCATTATCAAATCTGATTAACTATTTCTGTTGAGCTCTTTTATTGAGTGGTAAAATGAGTACGTACTCTCTTGGAACAGTGTCTCTCATTAGAATTACCTGGGGATTCTTGTTAGGAATTTAGTTTCTTGTGAATCTCATTAGGATATTTGGAAATGAGGACCAGGAATGCACACTTTAAAAAGAAACTGAGGGCTTCCCTGGTGGCGCAGTGGTTGAGAGCCCGCCTGCCGATGCAGGGGACACAGGTTCGTGCCCCGGTCCAGGAAGATCCCACGTGCCGTGGAGCGGCTGGGCCCGTGAGCCATGGCCACCGAGCCTGTGCGTCCAGAGCCTGTGCTCCGCAACGGGAGAGGCCACAACAGTGAGAGGCCCGTGTACCGCAAAAAAAGAACAAAAACAAAAAAAGAAACTGAAGTGATTTTCCACCCACACTCAAGTTATGATTTGTAAAATTCACTGTATTACCTTTTGAATTAAAGTTACATTCTCTGTGGGATTTCTATTCTACACCCAATTTAAATCTAGGATATGTCTATTTCTATTATTTCAAACCAATTAACTTTCCTTATTTAGTAATAAAATTCACATTTACTTTATTAGTGTATTTTTTTCTTGCTTAATTTTTAAAAACACTTTTAATGTGGATGTATTAATCGTACCTTTCATTTTAATTAATGATAAACTGGATTCCAGAAAACTGTATGTAATTTTATTAAAATTAATCATAATGAAGTTAAAATAATCACATTTAAGAATGTGCATTTCCTTCTAATAGGGATTAGATTTCAACTGCTGTTTATATGTCCATGTATAACTCATAGAACCATACTCTGTATTAAACTCTGATTGGTATTAACTGTTTTTTCTGTTCCCTCACTGTGATAATATTACCTAAAAAAAAAGAGAGACTTGGGGTTTCAAAATGGCTGACTAAGGGCATGTTTTAATCTCTTCTTCCTTCAAAAATCCCATTGAGATTATAGAAATCACAAAATATAGTAAATAAACAGTTAAAGACTTGGAGGTCCTAAAAAACCAAGAGAAGTCCCTAGTAAATCAATTAGTCAGTTATTTCTGAAGGATACAGAGCCAATAAGATCAGATTGCCTTGAGAGGATAAACCTAATCTGAAACTTCCACAACCCAATATAAGCAAAATTAAGACACTTCAAAATAATGTGATTTCAAACGTCCTTAAATGCATCAGGTCAAGAAATATATGGGAAAACTAGAGAAGACTGTCTTGTAGCCAAGTATGAAAGCTGTTAATTCTGTGCCAGTTACCTCTTAACATTTTCTGTATCTAGAGGATTTGTCCCAGAATACCTCTCCAAAGATATCAAGTATGGCAGGTTCCCAGAGTGTTGAAGCTGGAAGGAGAAGCTGAGAGGTGTGCTGAGGAAAACTTCTGGTCATCACCATAGAAAAGGCTATTTCTTCCTGTTCAACAGAAAAACCAGACCAGACTCAAGTTCATAATTACAATCACAGCTAGAAATCACATAAAGTAAAAGTGCATCTGCTGTTTGGAAAAGAAAAATATTTAGTGTTGTGCTGAGTGAATAAAAAGAAGCCACTTAAACAACTACTATTGATCAATGCTAACTACTGTTATAAATTTACACAGAAAAATCCATAATGACCAAATATCTGAGGGGAACATAGAAGAGGAACACTGGCTGGAGCTAATGAAAGAACTATCTATTAAGGAACAAAATTAATGGAAAAATAAACACAAATAACTTAATAAATATGCTTAGTAATGCTTGAGAAGATAGCATTCCTGCAAAATATGAATATGAAACTTTTCTTTAAGGGAGCTTAGGAATTTAAAATAAATGCATATGCAACCTCAGTAACATATATCCTACTAAGGGATAGAGAGAATATAAGAGAAAAAGGTATTTAGATAAATAAATAGTACAACATATCACTGAATTAAAAACAACCCCCAAAAACCCTGTTAAGATTGATGATGCTTTCATCTGAAACATTCAGACAAAATTAATGAACAAACAAAATAATAATAAATTGCTACAAACTCCTAGAGAAAAGGAATATTTACACTTTAAAACAGTCACATTTTCTTTATTATCTGATGAGGTAATAAAACATGTATTGAGAGATGACCCCATTCTCCAAAACAATATAGCGACATGTGCAAGTGTGGTCAAAAAAAAGATATTGCAAAAACAACTCTGTAACTAATTATGCAAGTATAAAAAAACAAATATATGGAAGAAATATAAAAATTAAAAAATAAAGTACATACATATATTTTTCAGAAAAAGAAAATTAATCACATAGAAAAGGTCAGTAAAACTGATAATAAATTTATATATAAAAAAACTATATATGTATGTACATATATATGTAAATAGCAAAACACAGCTTATGCTAAATTGTGATAGATAATTTTATGTGTCAACTTGCTTTACTGGGCTGAGGGATGCCCAGATACCTTGTGAAACATTATTTCTGGGTATGTCTGTGAGGGTATTTCTGGAAGAGATTAGCATCTGAATCAGTAGACTGAGTCAAGAAGATGGCCCTCACCAATGGAGGGGGGCATCACGCAATCCACTGAGGGCCTGAATAGAACAAGAAGGCAGAGGAAGGGTGAATTTACTCTCTGTTGGAGCCAGGAGGTCCCTCTTCTGCCCTTAGATATCAATGATTTCGGTTCTCAGGCCTTCAGACTCAGACTGGGACCTATGCCATTGGCTCCCCTCCACTTAGCCTTTGGGTTTGAAGAAGAACTGTGTCACCAGTGTTCCGGGCCTCCAGCAAGCCAACTGCAGATCGCAGAACTTCTCAGCCTCCATAATCACGTCACCTTCATAAAAAAATTCTCTCTGCATATCTTTATATCTGCTGCAGGCTCTGTTTTTCTGGAGAAAACTGACTAAAACATAAATACTTTTTGACAACACTACTTTGGAATGTAATGCAATTTAAGTACTAAATATTTGTATTGCAAAATAATACAAGTTCAATGCAATCACAGAAATAAAACATTTTCTAGCTCCTTCAAGCAATGAGTTTTTTTTTTTTTATGTATAACTTATTACATCTTTCCTCATGAATTTAAAAAGATACTGAAACCCAGCAGGACCCTATGGGGCTCCTGGGCACAAAAGCCTTTCTGTATCCCCTTCTCTGAGTTCCAAAGGCCAGGTTCAAACAGTTGCTAATCAGGAGGGGGGGGGGGGGATGCAGAGACAAGGGAGGAGCAGTCTAGAAACAATAGTACAGCCTTGAGGGCAGGGTCCCGGTCCCCCCCACCCCCACCCCCACCCCCCGCAAAGGATATTCATAACAATATCTTTGAGCTCTTCTGCAGAACTAAACCCCTCACCAAATGGAAGATGTTAACTACTTGATGAAGCACTCTTCATTCCAGATAAGGTAACAGTTTGCCCATCACCACCTGATGCCAGATGATATTTGGATTGAAGGAATGCACAGCCCGATCCTTATCAACAGCCCTGCCCCCTTGACTATAAGACTCTTCACAACCCCCCTCCCTTTTTGGACACACAGTTTTGAGGACATTATACCGCTGTGTCCCCCTTTGCCTGGCAAAGTAATAAAGCTATTCTTTTCTACTTCACCCAAAACTCTGTCTCTGAGATTCAATTCGGTGTCAGGGTACAGAGGCTGGATTCGGCTTCAATACCACGCACCCATACAAAAACATACACACAAACACGTATGTAGATGTGTTTGCTGTTTATTTCTATAAAGAATGGAAGCAAACTATGCACAGTACTCTGAAACGTGCATTTCCCACTTAAACATCAATCAAGATATCATGTGAGGACGGACATACAAGTCACATATAAAAACGGTAATATTTCTGTATTTATATGTACTATCATTTATTCAGCATTTTTACCATTTAAGAACGTTGATGTTGTTTGCTGTTTTTGTTTGTATATATAAAAACTTATAAACAAGAAGAGATATTTTAGATGGCAGGACCAACCCTTGGGTTTAGAGGTAGGGAGGGGAGAAGGATCAAGAAATTCCATGCAAAATGTATTGCTATGTTATAGGAGAAGTTATGCATAGTGATATTTTTGTTATTTGTTTGTTTTACCAGGGATATGTACATAGATGTTTATGCTGCAGTTAAAGTTGTTTTACATTTAGATACGGTCATTTCAGTTACCTGTGATGTCGAAAGCTCAGCTTCTCTGTACACCAGTGCTGAATCGAACCTCGGAGACAGAGCTTTGGATGAGATAGAAGAGGATAGCTTTATAACTTTGCCAGGCAAAGGGGGACACAGGGGGCTTCTGCCTCAAAAAACTGTGTGTCCCCACCCAGGAGGATTTGATAAGGAGTTTTATAACAATGCTTCCCAAGGGTGGGGCTGCTGACAAGATTAGGGTGTGTGCAGGGTCTCAGTGGCGGGTCTCCTAATCTAGATGAGCTTCTCTGCTCCCTTTAATCTTGCCTCAAGTGGTTTTTTGGCTCCTCCTCCCTTGATTAGCAACTGTTTGAATCTGCCCTTTGGAACTCAGGGAAGGTCAAGGAGGCTGGAGTCTCACCGACAAGAAATAGGGGACAAAAAAGAGACCTCCGTGCCCGGGAGCCTCAAAAGGGCCCTGCTCGGTTTCACATGTACCATTTATAAAGAGAGGATAGACATTTTTAAGTATTAGAGAAAAATAAGAACCATAAATATAAAATACAAACTATTTCTAGAAAAGTTTTTAAATTGGAATACAAGAAAATGCAGAAACAAGGGAAAAAGCAAAAGAATTTCAATGAAAACCAGATATAAGATGAAGTATATTATGGATCATAGCTGTGAATTGATATAAAGCTTGCATTAAAAGACAAATTTTCCTAGACTGACTACTTAAAATTCTATCACTATATTATTTATAGTAGACAAATCAAAAGCAAAATTTAAGACATTTAAAAGTATCTCCATTTATAGACCTGGAAATTTTAAGCAAGATTAAAACAAGATTTTCAATGTAAATCTCAGTCAAAATAGAATTTACGGTAAAAATGCTTTAAAGATCAAGGGGTTTGCTTTATATCAGTAAAAATTATGATAAACAAGAACAGAGAAACATCACAAGTGTGTAAAACTTGCACAATATAACACACATGTGAATGAGGGAAATACTCTAAAAAGTGGAATAAGAAATAGGAAATTCTAGCAGTTAAGACATACTTAAGAATTTACAATTTGTTAGAGTCAGATGTGACGCTGTCTTTCTTAGAAAATGACACCTAAGCGGTAACTAATGTTCCAAATAATGCAATAGTGTTGCCGGGTCCAAGCTCGCTCTGCCCGCCGCACGGCAGGCCAATAAATCGGGACAGGAAGTGGTGAGGCAAGGAAGAGCGATTTCATTCGGAAAGCCGGCAGACCGAGAAAATGTCGGATTGGGGTTCCCAAAAAAACATCTTATCGGGGTCTGGATGCCAGTTTCTTTTACAGAACAGAGAGGGAGAGAAGGTGAAGAAGTAAAGTAAAAAAGGCCATTTGTCTTGCAAAATAGGAGGAGATGTGTTAATTTCTTCTTAACTGCAGCCATTCACAAGCGGGCAGGGTCAGATCGGCTCCCTGGGAGCTGAACAAAGGCAGTTTAGTTTAACATTCAGGCAGAGGGGCAGTGTTCCTTGAGGCAGGCCATTATGTATGATATAATAAGAAAAGCAACGAAAAGCAAAGGTTAAATTCAAAGAAACAGATCTAACCTGGAGTCCAATTTAGCTCTTCACTGTTACAATAGTACTGTTACATACAGATAAAACAAGTTCTTAAAACAACACAAAAGTAAACAAAATTGGTAGACACAGCAGGAAGCTGGTAAGAAGAATTTAGTTAGAAGGACAGACATTTGAGGAAGGTTAATTGCAGGCTGGGAATGCCATGTGAAACAACCCTGCACTGAAGAAACTGGGGGAGTCTGCTCGCCCTGGAGGACTCTTTCTTCATTAAATCCATTGGTCTCTCACAGTAAAGGTCTGAAAGATCAACTAGGAATGCTTATTAGTGATGCAGACTGGAGAGGGGAACACAGCCATGTGGGTGGGACAAGTATATGCATCCTGATGCTTCCCCTTTATTTCCACCACAAGACAAAAGTCTTTAGCTAAAAAAACAGTGACAATGTTGGCCTTAGGGCATTTTAAGGCCAGTTTTAAAGACCTTATATGACAGGTGAAACAACATATCACCTATAGGTAGAAACTGGTTAACTAAAGGTCTATTAATTAAAGATATAACAATGTATATTTTAAATTCACAGGAAATCATTACAAACTGTATGACATGTGTAAGTAATAAGTCAATAGAAAACAGTTTTGTTCAAATATAGCAAAGCAAGCAAAAAACTAAGAGGAGAAAACAAAGAAGGAATTATATCATAATAAAACTTGGTTTTACTTGATATTAGAAAGTATCTATCCATACCCCTCTATATATTAACCTATAATATATGTGTCTACGATATGAATAACATTCAATCGATTCAAACATCTATAATGTTTTACAGACATAGAATATGGGCACTAAGAAAAATCTCACTAAATTTGCTTAAATGGCAACCATATGGATTATGGGCTGATGAATATATAATATAATAAAAATAGTTCTCAGAAAGACATTGATGTTTCAAGAATTAACTAAAAACCAAGAAATAAATTAGCTAAGCCCTCAATCAAGAAGATAACATAAGAATAATTTTTCCAAGTCATAAAAAGTTTCTGTAACAATTCAGCAGATACTTGGCTTAAAACAAGCAAAATGTGTTCCATTTATTCTCTCACAATTCTGTCAGTATTACTTAATCTGAGTCATAGTGGCAGCAGGGCCATGGCCCCCTAGAGGCTCTATAGGAGAATTTTTTCCTTGACTTTTCCAGTTTCTGGTGGCTGCAGGCATCCCGTCAAATGTGGCCCCATCATTCCAGTGTCTTTAAGTATCTCTCTGCTCCATCTTCACGTTGCCTTCTCCCCCATCTGTGTAAAATCTGAGTCCCTTTTATAGGGATACATGTGATGGCATTTAGGATAATCCAACATAATTTTCTATCTTAAGATCTCAATTTAATCACATCTGCAAATACCCCTGTTTTTTTGCAATATAAGGTAACATTCACAGGTTCCAGGGATTAGGTTGTGAATATTTTGGGGGAAGACATTTTTCAGCTTACTACGATGCAATTACAATATTAATAGATACACAGAGATATAATACTTTAATTTTAACTGGTATTGGAAATATTTAATATTTACTTTCAAAATATTTTTAATGACCATAGGAAAGGATTAGAAAAATGTTTCCTTCAACTGAGAATGTGTATTTATAGAAATCATCACCATCATTCTTCACTCAGGCACTGTGACAAGACAGATAATGCAAATGAATGAACTCTAAATCTCTGAACAAATAATAAATGTTGCTAAAAATCTACTGATTCTACTAGAGAGTCAAGGATGTCAAAATATCATCAGGATAGTATCGGTCATATTTTAAAGTCTACACGTTACCCTGAATCAGGCCTGAGGAACTAGAATTCACTGGTTATGGAGCAGAATTCCATGAGTAGTGGTCATAAATAAGTAAACAAATAAGTTTTTCAAATATCAAACTAAGCTTTCATACTGTTCATTAATCTCACTGAACTAGCACCTGATCTTCAGAGAAATGGTCTCAATCTCATTAAGTTGAGGCAGCTGCCATTCCAAAGAAAATAAACAGAGAGGAAGAATATATTCTCTCTATAGGAGTATTTTAAAAGAATGCCCATCAGAAGCTCTGTGGTTTGAACAAGTACATCTATTACAGTTAACTGGAATAGGGCAGAGTGAATCAGTTTCCCAGTTCTGAAATGTTAAAGGGCAGACATTTCATTTTATTTCTTCCTGGCTTCTCTACATTAAAAAAATGATTCCATTCTTGACAGACGGCAGCAGTAGAAGGCCTTGTTACAATGCACGGTCATTCTGGTGAATGACTTTGATTACCCCGGGTCCTGGTGCTGTGAAAATCCGGTAAAACATATAAGAATAGTTTCTTTTTAGTAAAAAAAGGAAAATGCCAGGAAATTCTCTCTTAAAAGAAGAAATATCCCGTCCTATGGAAGTGAGAGAAAAAGCTGAAGCATCCTTATTTTACACAAGGTAAATGCTTTAATGAGAAATGGATAATTTTGTTTTTGAAATTTGAAAGATATACTTTCTCTCTTGGTTTTTTTCTTAACTTAAATCAACCTGAAATTTTATATGAGTATATAATTTATCTTTAATTCTTTGAATTGAGTCTGTTTTAGAAACAACAACAAAAGTTCTTTACAAAAGACTTTTTAATGTAATTAAGATTTATAGGACTGAGCTCCATGAGTTTAGGACTCATGTCTTTTGGAAACTTACAGAAATTCCATAGCTTGGAGAAGGACCTGCCCCTAAATCAGTGCTCCATAAATATTGTTGAATGAATTAATGATAATTTATATTTAGTTTGGACTAAATGACCCTTAAGTAAATGAAAATTAATAAAATAGGTTGTTTTATTGCTAGCTCAAGTCTGTTTCACAGTGAGCCCAGTGAATATTAGATAATATATATTCTGCAACTATTGTGATGCATTTCTAAGTGGTATCCTATTTCTCAATAAAGGATGTCCTTGTGGTTAAGTGGCTTTCATTGCTTGAAACAACAAAATCCAGTATGTGAAAATGATTGGTGTTGAATTAGTTCACGGTACACCATTATTAGAAACATTTGGGCTTCCCTGGTGGTGCAGTGGTTAAGAATCTTCCTGCCAATGCAGGGGACACGGGTTCATGCCCTGGTCTGGGAAGATCCCACATGCCGTGGAGGAACTAAGCCCGTGACCACAACTACAGAGCCTGCGCTCTAGAGACCGCGAGCCACAACTACTGAAGCTCGCGTGCCTAGAGCCCATGCTCCGCAACAAGAGAAGCCACCACGATGAGAAGCCCTCGCACCACAAGGAAGAGTAGTCCCCGCTCCTCACAACTGGAGAAAGCCCGCGCACAGTAATGAAGACCCAATGTAGCCAAAAATAAATAAATTAAATAAATAAATTTTTTTTAAAAAAAGAAAGAAACATTCAAAAATATGCTGAAGTTCATAGGCTAAAAACCTAACTTGGAAAATAAAAAGTTAGATTGTTTCAGGAAATATATCAGGACTAACATTTATTTGGTGAAGGGAAATTCTTCTTTCAAAACTGCAATACTGGCAGTACTTTGAGCTATCGGCTATTCACTTAAAAGTGAATGCATGTTATATTTTGTTTATTAACAAAATGCACATAAAATATTTCCCCCCACACCTAATCACTTATTAATAAGATTTTATTATGATCGTATCTAAAATATTAATTTTATTGATTGTGGTTTTTGAATATGTCTGTTACCCAGTGGAATAATTTTCAAGTCACTGCTAATGTGAAAATGGGCCCAGTCTCACAGTTATCCAAAAATAAGCCCCCAAACCCTTAAAGTATAACACCAGTGACCTTAATTCTTGCATTCAGACTGAAGTATACAAAAGTCTGAAAAACGAGACCCATATTAGAGAGACACATCACACCATTTTAATTTTTTCCAAATAAAAATCTACAACTTTTTCAAATACACACACATATAGAGATGGAGGTGGGGATAAGGTGGTACCAGAGAACCTCTTTAAAGGGATAGATCATGAGATTGAAATCATTTCATTGAAATTTTTCTATAAATAAGACTCACATTGAACTTGCTGCTGCTTTTACATTTTTACTATATATAATATTGCCAACTTTTTCCATAAAATGAGGCATATGATTATATGTATGTTGAAAATGGTATAAGTAAATATATAAGATTTTTTGATAGTTGCTGATTTTAAGAATTTCTTTTTCTCTTTCATTTCATGTATACCTATTTCTTATCGTATAGTTGCAGTTATTTTGACTTTCTCTTGAGATTAACTTAGAAATAAATAACTATATTTCAAATTTTAAAAAATCCTATAAGATTTTTTAAGATAAAATCATTAAAAAACATTTGTCTATGAGAATCTCCTCCACTGAATATCAGAATGTATGAAAAATCCACTCTGGTACAATTATTTGGAAAAACAGAAAGTAACTTCTTAAAAATAAAATAAAGAAAAAAGGTATAAAAGGCAAAAATTTTCAGCCCCAAAGTAACATATTTGTTAACAAAATTATTGCACAAAACAAAAAAGTATAAGGAGAAATAATCACATGTAATAACACTAGAAAGAGTCAGTGTTAAGCTTTTGTTTGCCGTCAAATAGATGCATTAGTAAAGTTCTTAAATTGTGTGATAAATCGTAGAAACTATAGGAATGTTTGTCTTTGCTATTGTTTTTGTTATTACGTATTTTATCTAAATTATAAGGTTTTTTAGATTTATCTTGTGTTTAAGGCCCAAAGATTTAGAATATATCATATAGTTATATAATTAGAGAGGTCTTACTAATTTGTATGACATTTTTATTATTCACTATTATCCATTTTCAGAAGGTTTGTAAATTATTCAAATAGAAAACTAATTGGACAGTATACTTCTTGAAATATATTCTTGTTAACAAACTAAGTTACAGCAACTTAGTCGTATTAATGCAATACCCAATGTTTGTAATATTATGGATGAGCACTATGTGAGAAAAATACATTTTAAAATATTGTAAAACCACTAGTAAATACAGAGGAAAAGTACTACCTTTTCTTAAAGTTAAAATTAGAAAACAGAGCAAAGGCAAATGTTTATATAGATACCCACAAATAAAAATATTTGGAAAATAATTGAATCTTAATTCTAACTATACATTACATAAGGTATTACATATACATATAAAGTATTAAGTTACATTGAATATTCTAAAGTCATTAGTTTTATAACTTAAAAATTACCTATGAAATAACAAAGAAAAAGCTCAAGTTATACATGTGATGGAGAATGATTCAATTCAAAGCTCATAGATAAGTTACTTAAGATCTGGATGAGGATGAAAAAAAGTCAAAGCAGAATGCAATCTTTGCTACAACCGAGGTGATAATTATTATGGGACTTAAGATGGAGAGATGATCATTTATATCAGGGGATTTAGTTGGGCTTTAAGATGAAGGAGGGAATGTCTGAAATGAAATTTGAGAGGACAATATCATCAGGGAGAAATTTCAGTAAAGTAGGTTAAACAACTATAGAATGTAGATCAATCAAGGGGGAAACACATACATACGGAAAGCATGTTGCAGAAGTGAAAATAATTGTGTTGAGAACTTTTTTGTTTTTATTGTGATTTCTAGTTGTTATAAAATGCCCCTAGGAAATTAAATGTGAAATGAAAATTTTTATCACTGGATAGGAAAATAGACTAAATATAATCACTAACACACAGTACTTTAATGTAGATAAGGCTGCATTCGAAGTGTTTCTCGTGTATTTATTTATTCTTGACAACAGATATGAATATATTATCTCCATTTTACAGATGAGGAACAAAGACCCAGAGACATTAAATAGCTTGCTCAAGTAAACACAGCCAATAAAAGGCAGATGTATTTATTTTACCCAAATAGTCTGACCTCAAATCTGTGCTCTTAACAATTACACTAAATACTGTTTCTCAAATTTTTAAGAGCAATGTCCTTGAACAAATATAACAACACTTCAAATTCTCATTGTTCTTCCACTTATGAATTCAAGCTATGCCATTTGGTATAAAAATTTATTTTTCCAAGAGTATCATACTTACTAGAAATCTTATAAATATTCTTAAATATTTATTCTCAGTACCCTCTCTGTTGTGTTCTTAAACCTGAATATGTAACATGAGTGGAAAAATGACAAACTCCTTTCTTTGAAGAGTAGGGAACATGCAGATAAATAAGATTATATTTAGAAATTCATCATTCTTTCTCCTATTAAATGGAAAATAATTATTGATAAAGAGCAGAGTGGTTGTTGCAAGAATTCAGTGAAATAAAATAAAACAAAATATATGAATAAGAATAAACAATCTGAACTATATATACTATACATGCCAGGGACTAAAGAATATATGGATTTGATTCAAATCATGCTTTATTCTTTCTATTTTTATCTTGGACTATTTTTGTTCATTTACATTGAAAATAAATAATTTTCCAATTATTTATTGAAAAAGTACATGAGTGTACTTGGCAGACAAATTCAGAAAACTTGACAAAATCTGTAAACATTGATTTAAATAAAAATATCACCCAAGAGTTCTTTGAAGAGAGTCACAACAAAGGTTTGGGTTCTAAGTCAGCCTTTGGTATTTGTTTTCTTTGACCACCCTGAGATCACTGATTTTAACTATCTTCTGAGGTCTGGAGAGTGAATATTTCTCAGCTGCCCAATTTGTTCTGAAAATGTTAGCTCTCAGGAGAAAGCTTCATCTTTCAGACCTCTTTTTCACATTACCCTCTAGCTGCCAATGCCACGGTATATATACTCCTAAGAGATAACCCAAAGTTTCTAAGATGTCTTCTAAGTAGCTAGAAGGGAATATCAGAGATAGCCTCTCTCTCTCAATCACACACACACACACACACACACACACACACACACACACACACACACGCTTCCACAAACACAGAGCTTGTAGTCAGTAAATTGTAGATTGGTGTGGTATTTGCAACGCTGCTTATCTGATTTCTTCCTAAAGATTTTAACCTTTACAGAGTATCAATCCTACGCAAAGTTGTGAAATAATCAAACCATGCCTTTAGTGCCTTTGGTCTGACACAGAGTATTGTTCCTTTTTGAAAGGCAGCTTATTCTAACTCTTCTGTTACTCCATGTCCTTCATGTGCTTCTCCTCATACGAATCCCTCCAGCCTGCCGCATTGACACCTACATAAAGATCTGGAAAGCTCACTCCCGAAAATGTATGTTAATATCTTACCAGCTTCAAAGTAGTTCCTATTTTATGTGTGTTTTGCATTTTCCTATCTTCCATCATCACATGTGCTAGAGCATCATCTTTTGCTCCCTGAACAATCTCAGCATTTTTGACCATATATGTATGAGTTTATATCTAGACTCCCTATTCTGTTTGTTTATCCTTATGCTAATACTACACTATTTTAATTATAGTAGCTTTATAATAAATCTTGAAATTATGTAGGATATGTTCTCTTCCAAAATGGTTTTAGCTAAATTAGATCTTTTGTATTTATATATACATTTTAGAATCAGTTTGATTATTTCTTTGTAAAGAGACTACATTAAGTCTATAGAGCAACTTGGAGATAACTTCATAATATTGTTTCTCCATTTATTTTAGTTTTCTCTAGTTTATCTCAGCAATGTTTTATAATTTCTAGTCCTCAGCACTTACATATATTTTATCAAATGTATCACAAAGTATTCATGTTTGCTGATGCTACTCTAAATGGTATTTTTAAAATGTTCAATTTCCCATTTTTCCTTGCTAGTATATAGAAAAACAATTGACTTTTGTATATTAATATTGTACTCTGTTTCCTTGCTAAACAAATTTGCAAGCTCTAGTAGCTTTTTAAATAGATTCCTTAAGATAGCCAATGTACACAAACAGGTCAGCTGTGAATGAAGAGAGTTGTATTTCTTTCTATCCAATCTACACAGTCTTTATTTCTTTCCCTTGCCTAATTCCATCAACTAGTATTTCTAGTTTATTTTTGAATAGAATTAGTGAGAGTGGAAAAACCTTCTTGTGCCCAAACATAAGAGTAAATTTTATAATTTCACCATTACATAAAATATTAGCAGTAGCTTGTCCAGTTTAGAAAGTTACTTGTTATTCCTAGTGTTTACTGTTTAGGTCTATGATCCATTCTGAACTAATTTTCTGTTTGATTAAGGTAAAAGTTGAGGTTATTTACCTATTGTTTCATATGGATATCTACTTGTTCCAAAAGGATTTGTTCTAAAAGCATCCCTTTCTCCACTGGCATTTTTGTTGAAAATTAATTAACCATGTATGAGTGTATCTGTTTCTTGATATTCTGTTACATTAATCTATATTTCTATACTTACACCAATACCATACCAATGTGATAAAGTATGTTTAGAGTAAATCTCGGAATCAGGTAGTACATGTATTCCAACTTTTTTTTCTCTTTGAAAGTCATTTGGGCTTTTCCGTGTCCTCTGCATTTTCATAAAATATTTAAAATCACTTGTCAATTGCTACAAAAATAATAAATATTTTTCTGCAGTATTAATTTAGATTGTGTTAAATCTATAGATTGATTTATTAATGATGACATTTGGAAAAGTCCATTTAATAAAAAATTATCATGCCTTCTTATAATCATTATCATACTTCACATGATGTATATAACAAATAAAACATATACAACAAAACAACCTATAGTCATTGGTATAAAATATTAGGATCCATCAAATGACAACGAGGTGTTTCTAGAATTTGGGTCAGATCATGACTCAAGGGTTTGTTTGCTGGCCTTAGAAATTATGTGGATAATTGAGGACATACACACACACACACACACACACACACACACACACAATTTGGAAATGTAACATAAAATATCGTCTTTTAGAGCAATCTAATAAGGAAAGATACATTCATATCAAATTAAACAAACTAAAAGTTTAGGCCAGCAGAAGAAGTCATCACTTTCGTAGGGAAAAAATAAGCATGTATAGATGAAAAGGGATAAGTAAGAGGAATATTGCAATTGTAGTTCTCATTATAATGTGGGAGCTATAGGCAAGAAATATTTCATAGAAACAATGAGCTTCCTGGATTACATACTATGAGTTAACTTTGTCATAGCACAATAGTTTAAAAATCCTAATTCAAACTCATAGTCTTTTGATAGTGTTGAAAATTCATTTGGTGGGAGTATGGATAAATTGACTTTCAATTAATGAAATTACTATAACAATTCCTTTATAAATACTTAAGAGATTTAAGTGTATCCTAGCATTTTGCTTATTTGGTACTGCTTATAATTTTGCATTTATCCATTATTAATACATGGAACGCATGAGTTAGAAAACACCCATACTCATTAAAGTTAGAGGTAACGTACATAGGCAGGGTTCCAAATTTTATTCTACTGGTAAGTTTGAAGCTTTGCTTTTGCCATTTTTCTTTTCTTTTGTAATTGTAATTGGACTTACCTCAGTAGGAAAATGTTTTAAACTTGACTGCAGTTTCCATATTCTCTTAATTTTTCTTTGCATTTTATTTGATACATTTTTCTCAAAAAACATAGTAATGGTTTAAATGTAAATAATTAAATATACCATTCATTCTTGTTAAACATGTTTGGGAATTAAAAATGACTGTGCCCATTGGCTCCTCTTTTCTGTTAGTGGCTGGTGTAGGAATCAGGCTCTGCATGACTATGCAGATTGAGACTGGGAAATGTGAAAGGCCAACAGAAGAAATAGGAGTTAGCAAAGAACATTAATTGTCTTTAATGACGTGCTCTGTTTAGGTTAGAGTGGGCCTAAGTTACAGTTTGTCATTTTTATAAGAGTAAAGCAGTTCACTGATATCACATTTGATTATTTTATTTATATTACAGGGCTCCTTACTAGTTGGTAACCCCTGAATGTTGTCTGGCTCATCTATTTCCGTATCACACTCTAACATGGCCAAGACTTCAAACTGAGTCGCCCCTACCTACCTTTCCAACCAGAAAAGACTTAACACCACATATCTCATTGATTCCAGGTCTTTTACCCCAAAGTCTATAAGGCTATTTCTTAAAAAGTCCCTGACTCACTGGTTAAAATATCTATGAATTGAGTCAACTATGCTAGAGACAGGACTGTGGGTTGGAACAAGGTTTTAATTCTGAAATTGGGGACTTCCCTGGTTGTCTAGTGGTTGAGACGCCACACTTCTACTACAGGGGGCACGAGTTTGATTCCTGGTTGGGGAAGATCCCATATGCTACGCGGTGTGGCAAAAAAAAAAAAAAATTCTGAAGTTTAAGAGGCTGGGAGCAGAAAGGTATAAGCACCCTTTACATCGTTGCACAATTCCTTTACCTTCCAGAAGTAACTGGCTACTTGATCAAGAGCCTTGAAGCTGGTGCGACATAAAGGAGGTTTAGTAGCTCAAACAGGTGGCTTTGGAGCCTCTATCCTTGTCAGAGAACTTGAGGGAAACATGTCTGGAGTTTTAGCATAGATATACAGGTATCCAGTTGCTGACTATGTGTAATGCAGGTATTCTCTTGAAAGAGAGATCATTTTGGTGATCCTCTGCTAAAGCATTAACAAGAAAGAGTCTCTGATATACATCTATTCTTTAACTTAGCATAAAAGAACCTCTTTTATTGCCCCTTTTCATTAGTACTGGTACATAAACTTCAATGTAATATAAGGTTGCCTTTAAGTAGGCATGAACTTTTCACTGTTTCATATATTTTTCATTATAACACTGTCTTCTTCGCATTCATTCTAACAGTAGTACAGGCCTCTTGAACTTAGGTCTGCATGTTGCCGAACATTGTGTAAAAACCTAGTTTATATACAGACGAGAGCAGCAAGATTCTCACACACATGTTTCTTTTCTGGATGTGAAAAATAATTAATTGTCTGTTAAACACTCTCAGTGTCCATTACTCCTGGTATGTGATTGTACTGAACAACTCTGTATTCTTCTGCTTATTGTTTTATCAATTCTCACGGGTGGGTAGGGTTGAAATACCATTTATGTGCAGCTATACTTTATCACTTTTTCACCATTATGAGATTAAAAGGTCAATATCATTCTAAAGGTCATAACTGACAGGTTATTTGCAATATTTTTATAGATTTACAAGAAGAAAAATTAATTTGTTGCATCTGTTCACACTAGAAAAACTGTTTTTGGAAAACATAACTGTAAAAGTCTTTCCTGTAGTAAAGACTCATAGTTCTGCTGTTTTAGGTATAGCCTATAGTCTCAATACTATTGTGGGGCTTGGAATGCAAGTGTAACTAAAGGCACAAATTCTGTGCCTCAGATAATCGTAGGATTATAAAATGCTTAAATAGTTTCTACTTTGCCCTCAATTTTATCTTACCTACCTGTCTGATAAGCATCATGTCTTAGCCTTGGTTTCCTAGAAATCAGAACATGAGGAAAATCTTACATATTCAATTATTGTTGGAGGAGTGGTAATCAACTGAAAGCAAAAGTGTAGAAAAAGAGGGATAGGAAATAAAATGTCATGTTTTATCAAACTGAACATAGTTTCAAAAAAACAAGTACGATTGCTCAGTTATGGAACATCTCCATGAGATTACACAGCACCACATAGAGCAGTTCCTTGAAGGAAGAAAGGAAAGACATTTCTGTTAGTTGCTTTCCACCTCCTGTCTCTTGTAATCAAAATCTTTGTGAGGCATTAATTCACCTAAACTGGGCCACTAGGAAGGCAGGAATTTTCAGTTGGACATGAGTCCAGCTCAGGTGGACTGGATGTTGGAGCTGCTGTAGCTCATGCCTTGGAGGGCACACAGGTGGTCATGTCTAATATCCATCCCTGGTCCTTTGGCACCCTGGGACAACTTACGGTGTTCAGAGATGAGAGGCAGTCACTGGAGCCAGGATTTTAAAATCATTGCCTTCACTCTGGAAGTGAGGGAAATGAATGAGACCCAAGTAACTATGAGTGGTGTATTGACTCGGTCTGTAACAGTTTACCCTTCATGCCAATTAAATAGCATATACTCTTATGATATACAAATCTGCTATTAGTAAAAGAAGCCCTGAATTCTATCTCAAGAAAGAAGGAGCAACTACAATCCCTCAGAGTAGAGGTCAATGTCAATATCCTTCAATATATTCCTTGATGTTACAGGTGATCCTAGAATCAAAGTTGATATTTATCTTATACTTCCTTTACCATTCAATTTAGATTTCAGTCACCTTTGGACATTTTTATTCTCACTCATTTGTCTGATGGAGTGATGAGAATTTCATCTCTTGAGGCATAAGACTGTTGATAAGAATTTTCCTACTTCTTCCACTCAGTTTTCAAACCTTTAACTTTCACCAGACCCTGTTAAGTCTCTTGCTCTGTAGTTCACTAGGACCTAGACCATTTTGATGTTCCAGAAAACAACATGCTGATTCACTATATTAGTGATATACTCATTAGACCAGGGAAGCAGTAAGTAGCATGTAGTCTTATCTACTAAGACACAGGCAAACCAGAGGGTGAGAGATAAAATTTCAAAGATTCATCCATCTGCAGTTATTTGTGACGTTTTTGTGAGTCTAGTGCTCTGTGACATTAGAGGAAATTCTCCTAATTTATAATACTTGTTATACTTTGAACTTCCAGCCTATAAAAAATGAGGTGTGGTTTTTAGTGGACCACTTGAATTTTAGAGGGCTTGTGGTTACTGTTCTGGTGTTTTTATGTGGTATTTTAGAAGATAACTTGATTTGAGTGAAGCATAGAGAGGGTGCTACATGATATTGCAGCCTACCACTTAGGTATATAATCCAGCAGATCTGATAGTAATAAATATATCTGAGGTAGGTAAGGATGCTAGGCAGAGTTTTAAGGGATTCTCTACAACCAGAAGTTGTATAGATAGAGGTGGAAAAGACAAAGGCCTGGTTGAAAGTTTGGCATGGTCTAGCGCCACTATGGAAAATTAACTACTATCTCATTGCAGTGCCCCCTCTTCTCCCTGGGATGACCAGGGTTTTGGTGATGGGAAATACTCCTAATAGGCAAAGATACAAGCAATACACTTAGTTATCCAATAGGTATGTCTGATGTGTGGAAATACTCTAAATTCTGTGCTGTGGTAGAGAACTCTGCCATGAGGTCAATGGCCTGAAAAGAATAATGCAAGAAACTTAGGGCTAAGGACTTCTAGGGAAAATACATATGGATTATTTAGAACACTTTAGTAAGGGCTGGGTTGGAGACTACAGAAAGAGTAAATCATGATTATTCTCCCTACCATGGGAAAGAGGAAGCCATGGAGATGGATGGCTATTCTTACTGATTCAAGCAGCCAGCATTATAGTAGAGAAAGATAGAATCTTCCATTCTAAGCAATTCTGAATATTAAATTTGCTCTGGATATAGATTTGGGCTCTCCTGTTCTCAATTCACGCTTTTTTCCAAGAACTAAGTAAACTATACCACCTATACACTGAAGACCCCCAAATTCAGTATTTGGGATCATTGGAAAGGTGGCCGTATTTTCATAGAAGATAATGATGGAGCAGACAAGGATGTAGGAGGACTGTGAAAAAAATGTACAAACTTGGAGGCCAGTCAAGAAATGTGAGTATTTTAAAAAGGAAAAAGAGTTCAACTGTATTGAATGTTGTTGCTAGATCAAATAAAATTAGATATCAGATCTTAGCAAAGTGAAGTCATTTGAGTGTTAGGTGCAAAGCACACATAGAGGTTGGTTAAAAAGTGAGTAGGTATGGAGGTGAAGGCATCCTGAATCCACTAAGAATCTTTACAAACAATTTTCCATTTTCTAGCAATTTTTTTTTACATTGCCATCAAGCATAATTTTGCCATATCTTAAATGATGACTGCTAATCTACTTCTTTTTTGTTTTACTAAAACCATTTACCCTTTTATCTCCTTCACTCCTTACTTCACTGACTTTTGATCTAAAAAAATAAAAGTGAATATATCATGAGGCTTGACCCATTGCCATTTTCTTACTCTATTAATCTCTCTACTTTCTTATCCTGTCACTATAGATCCACTGACTAACCAAAAAAAAAAAAAAAAATGCAAGTAACTAATTAAGAGAGTGTGTCTATCATTTTACCTCTTATTATTTCTTTGTATCTTCATAGTAATCCTATAGGAATATCATTTTTTTTACTCTCATTTTACAGATGAATAAGCTGACACTCAAAGTCACAAAATACGGAAGTGGTAGAAGTGGGTTTCAAACCCATTCATTCTGATTCGATACTTGTTTTTTGATCACAGCTCTCTATTAAACCCTCACCAATCATTTGAACTACCCTTCTGTTCAAATTGCTCATACTTTAAAGCTTCCCATGAATTAGCTATTGAAAGATGTCATTAATATAGAGTAACCTCTATGTCACTTCTATCCTCTTTCTCAGCTCTTGACCTTGCCTTCACTAGAATTATTAGGGTCAGAAGACATAAGATAGGTATTTTCTTTGTCAACCACATAGTATTTTTTATTCAGAAACTCAACTACATGCTTCCTTTTCCTCAGTTCCAAAGGCTGGGTGCTCATTTCTTTTGCAAGGTTATATCAACTGTCTCTGCATTGGATTCTATCTTCTTCCATCTGTTTCAGTACTGAAATATTGCCCTATATTTAGGACTTTCTCTCTTCTACATTTTTAGTTCTCTTATCAGTTGCTCTTTTCTCTGTAGGTATAAAAATACTTAAGTATTTCCCATAGTGGTTAAAAAATAAATCAACAACAACAACAAAAATATTCTCAAACCTGTGTACTCCTGTAACTATTTATTGAAATAAAGAAATATCTAAAGCTGCCTAGTAAATGTAGTCATAATCAATGCCAAGATATATCCAAAGTGAAATTATTAGACCTTTTGAATAAAGAAAGAGTCTTAGCATACTCAAGACAAAATAATAATAATTTATTGAACTACTATGTGTGTGTACCCAGGTTATTCCTTATCATTCCATTGTGTGACTGTAGCAAAATCTGTGTATTCATTCTATTACTGATGGACGTTAGGGTTGTTTCCATTTTTTGGCTACATTATATGTAGTGTTGATACCAATAGTTTTGTTCAAAGTTTTAGGTAAATATGTATAGCAATTTCTATAAATAGGTTACTTATCTAACAGTGGAATTGTTGGGTAATATGGAATAATATTGTTCAGTTTTAGTACAATACTGACAGTTTTCCAAAATAGTTGGGTCAATGAACACTAGATGTTCAGTTGTTCCATAAAATTGCCAACACTTGATACTGTTTTTCTTTTCATTTTACCTATTCTGTTGAGTGTGAAAGATTTCTTAAATTCAGAAACCACTAAGCATAGAGGAAAAAAAAATACAAGTTTACCTACATAAAATAAAGATGTTCTACTTATCAAGAGACACCTTTAAGAGTCTAAAAAGGCAAGTTTCAGCATGGGAAACTATATTTGCAATTCATATATTTGTAAGATACACATAAATATTTACTAAGAAATTGAATAAATTTGAATTTATTCAAATAAATTTCTATGAATAAATCATAGAAAAAATGAACAAAACACTTGAATAGGGCTTTTACAAACAAAGATATCCAAATAACCAATACATATATGAAAAGGTGCTTAACTTCCCTAGATGTTGGGGAAAAGGCAAAATAACACTTTATACCAGTCAGAATGGCTAATCTGGAAAATATTTTCTTTTGTTTCTATTAAGTTTCTGGAGTGATACCAATTAGTCATATCTTTAACTTTTTGAGTTTGTATTTCCTTGACTCTATGAGTAACGTAAATTTAAAACCCAAATCCTACAAAAGAGCAGAATTACCGTATATGATTTTTCACGAGAGCTTGCCTTGCATTCTCCATCTAGCATTCAGGCCATTTGCGAAGATTTCTGTCATGTAAACACGTGTACTTTTTATTTCCTGCTGATTTTTCCATAAAGGTATAACACTTTCAAAGTCCCAGTTTCATCCAAAATATCGATTCCAGCTGACCATCTTGTGTCAGTACAAAATACTGTCTCCTATTCCCTCTAAGGCTATTCAACCTTGGGATCTGGGATAAATATACCATCATAGGCCTTCAGGGAAGCCTTGGTTTCAGGGGCAGTTTACTTGTCTGACTTTCCACTTATTTTCACTGTCAGCCTCCTACCTCCTGGTTTGGAAGTAAAAATGTTAGCAGTTGGATTTGAGTCTGAGCTGAACGTGTCTGCATATCATCCAGACTGAAAACATGTCTGAAGATCAAATTGCTGCATGAGAATATGTAGAATGAGGAGAGACTATAAACTAGAAAAAAAAATCTACTGGAATGTTCACACTTAAGAGGCAAATGGAGAAAAATTAACAAAGGTGAAAAAGAAAGAGTAGAAGAAATTTAAAGTAGGAAGTTTTCTCAAGATGTTTGTTAATGAAGAAAAGGAGAGAAATAGTATGATAATTCATGTGAGGTTTGCTAATAAGCAGGATTTTGGTTAATTTGATGAGACAAACATGAACAACTGCTGATGAGGACGATTCTTTTTGAAGGAGAAATATGGAGGAATTTCTGAAATATGGAGGAATAAATATTCCAAGATTGAGTCATTGTAAAATGTCTCTCTTTAAGGAATGATGTTGGATCTATATGATTGATATCTGACTGATATTTTACAACATTTCCATGTATGGAACAGTATGGATCATTGACCAAATAAGTTGTTCCAACTTTAAACAGAAATTTTTCTTAGTCCTACCAGTTCATAGAGATCATATTACTCATCTCTACACCACTGAAGAAAGCCATTGCCAATATTTGCATATCTAAAGGATTATGTGACCATATGCCTCTCTTATAACCCTAAGCTTGCTCTCTTCCAAAAAATGGCAAGATTATTTCTCCAATTAACTAATTGATAAATTTGTCAGCTTCTCTCTTTTTCTTCTCCTTTTGTTCTCTTCAATTCCCAAAACTGTGCCATCTGCTATGCACAAAAAATTTTGCTCATATTAGCTTGTGGGACTCGAGGGACATTGTTCCAGCTAATGATTAAGAACTCTCCAGACAATAGGGGCTTCTTAGACAATGGGTGAATTTCCAGGATGTCCGGCCCCCTTCCGAGAAGGAGGGAGATAACAAAATGTAAAAAAGGTGTCTGTCAAAGACCAATCAGGCAGCTGGGGACAAGTTCCCTCTCTGGTCCGAGCCTAAGCCGGGACCAATCAGCAGGAGAACACAACCAAATCTATAATTTACATACGGGGAAGTGGGAACCTATAAAACTGACATATTCGCGCCCAAAAGGGTTCCTTCTTCGACCTCCTGCGTGAGGACCAAGGAACCCCGGTGCACCGGCCTTCAATAAACCTCTTGCGTTTTGCATCGACTTCCGACTCTTGTTGTTTCCTGGGCGAGTCGAAACTCCTAGGAGACCGCGCAGGTCTAACAAGCTATCTACTACTGGTGGCTACTTATGCATAGCTACTCTCCAAAAATTTCATGCCTAAGCCATGCCAATGATACATTTATATATTTTTTTAATTTGCTTTGCAAGTGTATTCAATATGTCCTTATTGTTAAATAAAGTGGACATTTTTCAACCCTCATTTTCTTTGGACTCTGAAAATATTTCATATCTATTCCATAACATTTTCATAGTTATACATGTACTTCCAATGCTGCCCATATTACTCAGTTTTGTGTTCTGGATTCTCCTCCCCTAACTGTATTCCAATGCTGAGGTTGCTCATTTAATCTCGAGACATCTCTTCTTCTTAAGAAAGTCATACATTCCCAGATGTTTAAATGGTGATGATAGTGACGGCAATAATAGCTAACATTCGTGAATATGTATAAAACTCTAGACGTATGACAAGTGTCTTGCATATAATATCTCATTGAATTTCCACAATAATCCTCTAAAATCAAGAGGTGCCACTGCAATCCCACTTTTGCAGGTGAAGAAACTGAGGTATAATCCTTTGATTAGGAAAATTGTTTGTAAATGGTCAAGCTTTTAAACCCAATTTATCCAGTACCTCTGCTTGTCTATAAGCCCATTGTACTCACATACTTTCTTTATAGCCCAGAAATCTTATTTTTTCTACTTGGTAATATCTTGCAGACAATTGGACAGCTCCACTCAAATTTTACTTGTCCCAAACTTAACTTGTGATATTATTCCATCAAAATCTCTCCTATTCCTGAATCTCTTTCTTAGTAAATGGATTGACATTCCATTAATACAGTTATCACGCAAGACACCTTTGCCCACCTGTCACAAAGCACCAAAAATTCTTTATTCTCCCCCCTACATTATTTATTTTCTCCATTTCTACTGTCACCTCTTTCCAGCTGCCACTATCTTTCTGTTAACTGCTGAAATGACCCTTGACTTGTTGATCTGAATTCCTTTTTTTTTTTTTCTTGCTTTCCAATCCAGTATTCAGACTGCAAAGGAAACAGTTTACAGAAACACGAATTCATCCTACTGTTATCACATGTAAGGTATTTCCACAGTTTCTCTTTTCTACTTAATAAAACTGCAAACTAAGAATAATTTCAGGGTTTTTTTTTTTTCTTGATATGATCCCTTCCTACTCTTTTAAGCTCATTCCATAGCAGCCTCTTCCTCTCTTTATATTCATGTTGAACTTTCTTTTTCAGGAGGCCTGGGCTCTAGAAAGTTTTTCATCTGTTAGGAAAGTCTTTGCTTGCTTCCAAATGCACCTTACCCTGTGTTGTGTTATACCTCCATGTGGTATATTTTCTTGGCATGTTTTGACTTTGCTTAGAAGAGAGTAGGAAATTTGCCACATGTTCAAGACACAACTTGTTTCAGCCCAGTCCTAGAAAATGTGCAATTTCCATGCATATGTAAAGTAGGGAGGAAATACATGGCTAGCCTAAGGTAAATTGGACAAAACAATTACAAAGTAAACTGGCAGAAAGAGGGCCGAACACTGATCTCCCCAGTTCTTTGTAGGGGGAGTGTATTTTTCTCTTGACCATATGTTTTCATAGATGTTAATGATGTGCTTTCCCTTGTTCTTCTTCTCTTCATCCTTCACCTCCTCTGTCTTCTCTTTCTTCTCCATTTCTTCTTATTTTCCATTTGAACTAATTTCTTTAAAAAATTCATGACATTTCTCTTCAATATATGTAGAGGAAATCTGAAATTCATTGAGAAAGAATTTAGGGACATTGAAATAGCCCCCACCACGCACATTGGAGGTCTAAATACAAAGAACTTATCTGATATCAATGGATTTTTAATGTTTTGTATGAAAATTAAAAACTTGATTCTCTCCATGCCCTTTTCCCTTTATCTGTCTTCAATTTCTACAGAAGAGTGAATCTATGAAGAGTTCTCTTTAGTCTCTGATATTAGTTTCATTTCACTCACGTTTATGTTTGGCTATGCTCATCACTTTACAAATTATTGTTATTAATTAAATTTTATTTCATGTAAAATAATATACAATGATATTTTTATTTCTTTTACTTTAACTTTCCCACCTCCTCTTGCCGTACACTGTAAGATACTCTCTCATTCTACCCATTATGCCAACAATATATTCTTCCAAAGTCTTAATGGAAAAATGTATCATAAAACACTTTATTACCATTATGCAAAAAACATTGTAGACCTTAAGCAACAAGCCACTATACGTAGTCTTCATACTGAATTAAGCTGCATTTTGACAGGAAAAAATAAAAGAAAAAGAATTTCCTTAAGATAGTGAGAGATGTCATTCCCTTCAGACCTGCTCTACAGTTTTCAGTGGGGAAGGATTTTATTCTCCAGCATGGACTTTGACATTCTTTCTACACCAGCTTTTCAGTACTAGATAGTACTAGATGTTTGGGGAAGTAAGTTTACTGATGGGAAATACATTTATATGCAAACCTATGCCTCCCCCCAGCCCCGCCTCATTACATTAAAGAAAATCTCACTAAAAGGGGCTTTTTGGCAAAGAGTAAGGAAAATTCTGGTTTTTGATCATCAAACTTGATATATTGATCAATATTTGAAAAGACAGCTTAAATGATTCAAAATTTGCATATGTTTATACAGGATAGGTACCTCACCTTTGGCACTCAAAGTGACAGTTAAGGAGATTAGCAAAGAATAAGTGCTTGGAATGCAGTTAAATGCAGCATAAATGGATCCTTTTCTATAACACTTTTAATGGTTACTTAACCTACATATGACTCCATTTCTCCTACAGAAAAATAGGGATAATATTTATCATTCATAAAACTTTTAAATATGTTACCCCATTAATCTCCTGTTGTTTTGTATAACCCTGAGAGAGAAAAGCTCTAGACAAAAAACAGAGGCTGTGATGCTGGCACTCAATTTTAGAGACAGAAACTGATATACCCAAAGGCTTGAGCTATTGCAATTTAAAGCTATTACAGGAGTTGCAATCTCTCACAACAAGCTGAAACTAAATAACCTGGACTTTTGCCTCACTAAGTTACTTAAAAATATAATACATTAGTATATAAGGACACACCAAAGCAATCAATATTTTATGAAATTGTTGGACTGTAATATGGATTTTGAACAGTATTAGTGTTAAATGCATTAACTTCAATGAGGAACTTAGAAATGGTCTCTTAATAACCTTATTGGGATATGACTACTTTTAAATGGCTTTTACTTTGTCCTTGGAATTCATATGATGCATGTGACAGTGGCTTGTTTAGTGTTAACAGAGGATTAGATGAAGGAAATTAATTAAAGCTTCCTAGCAACGTTTTCCCCTTGAGCTATTCAGTATGCTAAAGTGGTGTGACAGGGTACCATCCTTTCTCTAAATCTACTCATTAAATAACTCAATTGGGTTTAAACACACATCCTTTTTTAAAAAAATTAGACCATAATTTTTCTCCTCGTCTTTCTAACCTGACCCCTTCGAGCCGCTGCCACCTCTGTGATTTGTAATTACCTTTTAGCTTCTAATAATAGGATGGTCACGAAGTGTGTCCATGTGTTTCAGAGTCCACCAATTCACTTCTTGAGACCTGTCTTCAATTGAGATGACAAATTTAAATAGGTTAGGGATATTTGTTTAACTAATCCCCTGGACAAATAAGTATCTAGAATGATTTCCTATATTAGATGAAATACAAGTCTATAAATCTTTTTAAACACTGCTCATGCCGCACTTGAATACTTGTAATAATAATAATCATTTTTCAATTTTATGTTTTAGAAATAAATAGATCTATTTTGGCTTTAAATTCTCACAAATTGTGATTTTCTCTGTTTTTAAGACATTGTTATAAATGTATTAATTCTTAGCTATTAAAAACAATTACTTATAATACAAAATAAAAATAATATTTACCAGTATTTATTGTTTGTGGATTTTTTGATGATAGCTATTTTGACTGGTGTGAGGTAATATCTCATTGTATCAATAGTTTTGATCTGCATTTCTCTAATAATTAGCAATGTTGAATATCTTTTCATGTGCCTCTTGGCCATCTGTATATCTTCTTTGGAGAAATATCTATTTAGGTCTTCTGCTCATTTTTTGTTTGGGTTGTTTGTTTTGATGATATTAAACCACATGAGCTGTTTGTAAATTTTGCAGACTAATCCCTTGTTGGTCACATCATTTGCAAATATTTTCTCCCATTCTGTGGGTTGTCTTTTCATTTTGTTTATGGTTTCCTTTGCTGTGCAAAAACTTTTGAATTTAATTAGGTCCCATTTCTTTATTTTTGTTTTTATTTCCATTACTCTGGGAGACGGATCGAAAAAGATATTGTTGCAATTTATGTCAGAGAGTGTTCTGCTTATGTTTTCCTTTAAGAGTTTTATAGTTTATGGTCTCACATTTAGGTCTTTAATCTATTTTGACCTTATTTTTGTGCATGGCATTAAAGAATGTTCTAATTTCATTTTTTTACATGTAGCTGTCCAGTTTTCCTAGCACCATTTATTGAAGACACTGTCTTTCCCCATTGTATAGTCTTGCCTCCTTTGTCGTAGATTAATTGACCATAGGTGTGTGGGTTTATTTCTGGGCTTTCTATCCTATTCCATTGTCCTATAGTTCTATTTTTGTGCCAGTACCATACTGTTTTGATGACTATAGATTTGTAGTATAATCTGAAGTCAGGGAGCCTGATTCCTCCAACACCGTTTTTCTTTCTCTAGATTGCTTTAGCTATTCAGGGTCTTTTGTGTCTCCATACAAATTTTAAAATCCACAAACAATAAATGCTGGAGAGGGTGTGGAGAGAAGGGAACCCTCCTACACTTTTGGTGGGAATGTGAATTGGTACAACCACTATGGAAAACAGTATGAAGTTTCCTTAAAAAACTAAAAATAGAGCTACCATATGATCCTGCAATCTCACTCCTGGGCATATATGCAGAGAAGAACATGGTCTGAAAAGATATATGCACCCTAATGTTCATTGCAGCACTGTTTGCAATAGCCAAGACATGGAAACAACCTAAATGTCCATCGACAGAGGAATGGATAAAGAAGATGTTGTACGTATATACAATGGAATATTACTCAGCCATTAAAAAGACTGAAATCATGCCATTTGCAACAACATGGATGGACCTAGAGATTGTCATACTGAGTGAAGTAAGTCAGACAGAGAAAGAGAAATATTGTATTATATACCTTATATGTGAAATCTAAAAACAAATGAGATAAATGAACTTATTTACAAAATAGAAACAGACTCACAGACTTAGAGAGCAAACTTATGCTTACCAGGGGGGAAGGGGGGGGGAAGGAATGGTTAGGGAGTGTGGGATTGACATGTACACACTGCTGTATTTAAAATGGATAACCAACAAGGACCTACTGTATAGCACAGGAAAATCTGCTCAATATTATGTAACAACCTAAAAGGGAAAAGAATTTGAAAAAGAATAGATACATGTATATGTATAACTGAACCACTTTGCTGTACACCTGCAACTAACACAACATTGTTAATCAACTATACTCCAGGGAATTCCCTCATGGTCCAGTGGTTAGGGCTCTGCACTTTCACTGACTAGGGCCTGGGTTCGATCCCTTGTCAGGGAACTAAAATCCCACAAGCCGCATGGTGTGGCAACAAAACAAAACAAAACAAAACAACTATACTCCAATATAAAATGAAAAGTTAAAAAAAATATATTCACAAAGGAAAACTTTATCTTCTTGGAAAAAAGAGAACATTTGACTATAACAATGACATACGAAAAGTAAACTAGAATATAATATATCTTTTGAGTTGTATTAAATTTGATGTTTTCAGGTAAACAAGTACAAAATCCAGAGTTCCTTATTTTCTAATCTCGGTCAAATAAAATGCTCAAGCTTTAAAATGTTATGATGTCAGGGATGAAGATAAAAAGCTATCCCTCTAAAATTAGGGTTAGACTGTGCAGTCTTTCTTCTTTTTCTCATCAAGATATTATTCTTCTACACACAATTTCGATGAGGAAAACCAACCTGGATAAAGGAACATGACTTCTGTTTAAAATAATTATTTAGGAAATCAGAAATAGATGGTCAATAGCATGGTTGAATTAATAACACTCTGTTCAAAATAGAAATAAAATGTGTTCACACAGATAAATATAACTGTATTTTAAAATATCAATATTATAATTAAACATGTACTCTGTGTGCACACAGGCATATGTGCACTTTCATACACACACACACACACACACACACACACACAAGGACTGTTTATCCAAATTGTTAACATACTTTGCTGATTGCATTGTGGTAATAACTCTGTGAGAAAGCCAGTGTTATTATTCCTCATTAAATTGGACTATATCATCTGAAAGTAAAAAAGACAAAGCTGATCACATTGACAAATTTTACCTAATTTAAAACACTGATACACCAATATAAAAAGCCACTGTTTATATGGTTAGCACATTTGTTAATCCATTATTTTAATCATTATAGGATTGACAGTTTCATTCTTCTGCAAGCCAGACACATTCGATTTTTGAATCAACCCTTCTAATAACTCAGATGTCTAAGATTAAACATTTAAAATAAGTTACAATGCAAATTTGACCAAGTGAAATGCATTTGGTGTGTTTCAGGATCATAACAATTAAGAGATGATAGCTATTGTTCTAAAATAAAATTCTATGAATGTAATATTTAATGAGATTCAGAAATATTATAACACATTCACCTAAAATTTTACTCCATCATTAGTGAGAAGCATAGTAATTCAACTGTCTTAAAGCATGTACATAACATTTTATTGCAGAAAGGATCCTTTATTGCAGAAAGGATCAGAAACATTTAAATTCTCACTGTGCATAGTAATGAAAGTTGTATATTACCTAACTAAAAATGTGAACTGCAAAATTGCAAGATTTCCTGTAGGAAAATATAATACCAGTTTCTCTGTGGAGTTTTTGATACATTGGTAAAGAGTATAACTGCAAACAATTATTTTGCTTGGACATTAAAAATAAAATAGTTTACCTAAATAGCAAATAATAAGAGTTTTGTCTTAATTAAATCACCTAGAAGTTCTGTCCTTGTAGTGTCTTTTTTTTTTTTTTTTTTTTTTTTTTTTTTTTTTTTGTGGTACGCAGGCCTCTCACTGTTGTGGCCTCTCCTGTTGCGGGTCACAGGCTCCGGACGCGCAGGCGCAGCGGCCATGGCTCACGGGCCTAGCCGCCCCGCGGCATGTGGGATCTTCCCGGACCGGGGCACGAGCTCGTGTCGCCTGCATTGGCAAGCGGACTCTCAACCACTGCGCCACCAGGGAAGCCCTCCTTGTAGTGTCCTTTAAATAGAATGAATCTCAAAATAATTCCAATGAATAAAGATAATGTCTTATGACATTCAAGTGCACCATTTATAGTAAAATTCAGGTAATACGTTGGCAGCTGGTAGGAAGCTCCAAACACAGAAGTATTTCCACAGGGTTTGTTTAGATTTAGGTGGATTTCCAACAGTTACTGTGATTTTAATTCATCAGTCCTCTACAGTGGGATTTCTGAATATATAATCTGTACAGCACTTTCATCAGAATCAGCAGGTGTGCTTATTTCAAATGTGAATTCCTAGGTCCCATCAGAGACCAAATGAATCAAAATCTAGGTGGCAGAGCATGCATTTGCATTTTAATGATTTGTCCAAGTGATCCTCATGCACATTAAGCTTGAGAACGCATGTGCATCCTTAAATCCAAGTAAAGAATATATGAAATATATATCAAGTAGTTCACAGAGTTGTTAGTCACAAATAAGACCAGGTGAGCAAATGCTGTAAAATAAAACAAATAGTTTATATAATCTGACAATTATAACCTATTTCACAAACTTTAAGTACAAATGAGGAAGATTAAAAGGCTCAGAGTGTGCCAAGGTCACAGACCTCTTAGCCTTGGTGATTTTCAAGTTTGCCTGAAGAGTCCCCAGGAGGACTACAGGTACACTATAGATAACAATGTCACAATACAATCTACTGAATGAGAATCTCTTGGGGCAGAGGTCTGATAATCATTATGTTTAGCTATCTCGTCTGGTGACATTTATCATTAAGGAAGTTTGGAATATACTTCCTTGAGCATTCCCAGGCTGACACTACAAAACACTCATAATAATCTGAATTGCTAGTGTGGCATTGTAGCCTTAAGTTAGCCCAATCACTTTAATTTATGTCTCTAATATCTATTAACACCCTATATGCCATTACTTTTTACTTCAAAGGATTGGCTTAATACCGACATCTTATTACTGTTTTTACCTAGGATTGTTTTTAATGAATAATCGTTAATGTACTCAATATTTGTACAATCTAATCTGTGAGCTGTCTGATATAATTTTCCCACATGAATTTTCAAAAGTTTCATTGCATATACAAATGCATTAATAGCATTTGTATTGACAATAGTTAGGGGAAATGGTCATATCTTATAATTTGACGAGGTGTGATCAGTAGTGATTTTTTCTCTAAATATTCACTTCCATATATTTTTCTATATATTTTCTATAAATTCAGTATCTTGAAATATGTGTATATATTATGGCATGAGACAAACAAGCTTAGAAATGATTACTCTTATCAACACTCACATAAGTATATTGATTCAAGGCTTATAATTTTAAAAACGTCATAATGAATACAAGTGAAAACAGAAAAAGTAAAATCAGTCATCTCTCAGTTAAGAAAACATTTATACAACTGTTTAAAAATAACTGTAAAATTCAGTTGTATATATTCATTACTATACATGTAAAACCAAAAACTCAGTTCCTTAAAAGATTCTCCTTCAAGAATAATCTGTAGTTTAGAGTGGCTTAAATGTCCAGCTTCCTTGCCTGTTCTTTGCCAGTGTTTTCTGTGCTGGGAAGCAGAGAATGCAAAGGGCAGCACCGTATTCTGGTCCTGCAAGAGAAACAGAATGGTAAGATTTGGGAGATACAAGCTGCATTAATTATGTCACAGAGACTAGAACAGCAGTGATTTTCCCCCCATTATTATTATTTTATATCAGTAGAATCTATTTAATATATTCAATAATTCTATTATTTCTAAGACCTTCCACAAAAGGGCATTACAATCCTTTTAGTTTATTGCAAACATATATATTTTTTTAAGTGGATTCACTTTATTTATTTTTTGGCTGCGCTGCAGGATTTGTCAGAAGACAAACAGTAAGTTGTGAGTTCCATTTTGCCCAACTACTTTTTTCTTCACACCCTGGAGGATCTGGTGTCTGGAACTGTAGAGACATCATCATGTTACCACCCCTTCTCCTCTCAGGTTGAATCCCGTGTGACAGAACACTCATGTCCTTAAGAGGCAAGGCCTAGCAAATAGCCTCTCACAAATCCACTGAACATCACAATGTCCTGTTTGATAAATTCTGTTGCTGCTTCAATTATATTGCTGATTTCAGGTGCTGCTTTATTTGCTCATTTCTGAATCAGGTCTTCCTGCTTTCTTTATATCTTTTTTCAACTCTGTCCCAGTTGATTTGCACATAGTTACTTTGACTGGTAAATCTGAAGAAGATGGCCAGCAGCCTACTGTTGCTGTAAGTTTTCCAACTTTCTGGAACAAAAATCCTGCACAATGGCCAGTGCAATCTGGATAGCTACTGAGTATTGTTCTACCGGAAGTGCCAAACTATGGCCAAACATAGATTCTACCAGCGGTGTCTTCATGTATACTGAGTTAGGTCCAGTAGGAATCATCATCACTTTCATATTCAGGTGAGAGAGATCCCATCTAGACTGGCCTGGCCTTGGAATCCAGAACCAAGTGAAGAAGACTCAGCTGTCAAAGCGGGGCAAAGAGGGCCTGGGGTTGGAAGAAAGGGTCATAGACGCAGAAGTAAGCACTTCATGAAAACTAAGCAAATGGTATTTCTAGGTAAATCAGTCTTTCTGTGCTGGACTAATTAAAAGAACTTCACAGCTCTCTATCCCCAAGCTTTCTCACCCTCTGGAACTGAGGGCTTTTACTGCTTCCCCCATTATTTTTTTTAATTAAGTAATGAATAGTATTTTATTATTATTATTATTTTTGGCTGCATGGCATGGCATACATGATCTTTTCTCCCTGACCAAGGATTGAACCTGTGCTCCCTGAAGTAGAAGCATGGAGTCTTCACCACTGGACCCCCAAGTAAGTCCCTGAAGAGTATTTTATAGATAAGAAAACTTTAGCCTCAGCAGGATAAATTTGAGGACAGTTCCAATAGCTAGTTTCCCAGAGATGCACTTGAAGTGGTCCTTACAGTTTGTGCAAACTAGAATACCTGATAGTGTTTATCAGTGCAACATGTCAGGTGCAGTGTAAAGGTACGGGTACTGAAAAAGTAATATTGACCCTAACTATGCATTCACGCACAGGCATTTACAGATTTTTACCTAGTCTTTGAATTAAAAGATAGATTCTCTGAGTCTGATCAATGTCAGCCTCTTGAGATGCACTAAAATGAAATTCAGAAAAAGTTGAATAACTTAAACTACTCTGGAGTTACAGACAACTGACGTAGAAAGCCTCTTAAGCAATGTGAGAGAAGAAAAAAGGGGCAAAAATCTACCTACTAGCTTGGGTTGTAGAACTCATGTTTTTAGGAGTTGGGAGAAAAGAAACTTTGGAGCAGGTGTTTCATGTGACAGATCATTAGATCTGTTATCTAGGTCTGTATTAGATCTGTAGAGTATCTATTGAGATACTACAGATGAGGAAAGATGTTAAGTGTATTTGCTTTGTATCATCAATGGAGATTTTTTGCTGCCTCTGAAAGCTTGCTGTCAAGATTTAATTTAATATTTAATTAATTTCCTCTCTGCCGATCTGTGATTTCCCTTAATGCCATTTCCTTAATGCCATTTCCCTTAATGCCATTTCCTTTTCTAGAGAGATCACAGATTACTGTAAATTATTTGTGTTCAGTGAGGATGGGCATAACGGTAGCAATAATGAGAACAAGAATAGTGACTGGCCATTTATACATAAAATGAATTCTGTTAGAAACACCTATAAATATTGTACCAGCGTTATTAATTGGCTTAATAAGATCAATTGGCATAATAAGATCTAAGTTGTTTATTATAAATAAAATGAATAAAAATTCACTAGTCAGCAATAGATATTAGTATTTTTCTTTTTTAAAAATCTCTTCTTTGCTAGCCCTAAGTGCTTTATTTCTTAGGGGTCTAATATTGACTTCACTAGTCTTAGTGGAGTTACCAGCTTGTGGCTGAATCACGCTCACTCTAGTATTCAAACATGGTTTGACACATCTAAATTAGGGTGAGGAAGATTATTCCAGAATACCGAGGCTCTCTTTTGTCAGGAATGAGGGATGGGGACTTCTTCTGAATAAAGAGGAAGTGAAGACTGGAAAGGTTACTTGGTCAACAGAGAGAAAAGATTAGCCTGAAAATAGAAACTGTCATTCCCAACATTCTCAAGCTCAGACTGCATGAACATATGAATACTTGGCACTAAGTAAACGGTTATAAAAGAACACATCTAATTCCTAGTCTGTAATCTACCAGTGACATTAAAAAATAAGATACCACCACTGGTGATGATGTAAGTGTTGTTTTCGAGAAGGGCTGCTAGTACAGCTTATGATAGCATCTTAATAAACAAAATATTAGTTTTGAGTTGTAATGAGGATTAAAACTTAGATTGAGAATCAAGCTTCTCTGCATATATGTATGGATAAGGAAAATCTATTTTTCCTTAAAACACCTGCATTGTATCACTTTAGAGGTAAAGGATGGTTTTCTCCCTTCTTAAATCTCCTCTTGATAAATATATTTTCATTGGAAGATGTTTACACGCACATACACACCTTGGCAAAACAGAAAACATTATAACCAAACTGTGTAAAATAATATCATTCTTATATTCCTATACATCTTTCCCATTTTATATGAATTATCACTCCCTAACTTTCCAAGTTCATTACTATCCTTCTTTGTCCATTTCTTTATAATGTATTGTTATGATCTGAATTATGTCCCCCCCCCCTCCCAAATTCATATGTTGAAACCCTAATTCCTAGTACCTTAGAATGTGAGACTATTTGGAATAGTGTCTTTAAAGAGGTAATTAAGGTTAAAAGAGACCATAAGGGTGGGGCCCTAATCTAATAAGACTATGTCCTTATTAGAAGAGGAAGAGACTCCAGGGGTACAGGCACACAAAGAAAAGGCTATGTGAGGACACAGCAAGGAGGTGGCCGTCTTCACGCCAAGGAGAGACACCAATGCTGCCAGCACCTTGACTGTGGTCTTTCAGCTTTCTGAACTCTGAGAAAATAAATTCCTGTTGTTTAAGCTACCATTCTGTGGTATTTTGTTATGGCAGCCCTAGCTGATGTAGGAGAGGAAAGACTTTCTTTCTACCCTCCTAGGTTCAACAGCTGTCTCTATGAAATAAACTGATAAGAGGCAGACTAACAGGGGAAAAGATACATAAGTTTATTAATTTTTAATATCACATGCACAAGAGCATTACAGAAGAAAAGTGAATACCCCAAAAAAGCAGAAACATGGGAGAGCTTACGTTCAAGAAGAAAACAAATATGTGGTATGTCGGTGGAATTATCTAAAGCTGACTCTGTCTTGAATAAAAGCAAGACTAGACTAGGAACAGTCTAAAATAGACATTGTGAAAAAAACAGGGAAAAGAATTATTTATTTTACATTCCTTTATTCTAATATTTTAATCTACTCTATACTATACTACACTAAATTTTATAAGGTGTGAAAATAAATAAAAGACAACTTCATTTAAAACATTATCAGGAAGTTTAGAAGGGAGAGCTCTCATGCACATACCAGCCTGAATAATCAGAAGGAAGAGAAGCGATTTTTAAAGGGTCTTTTTGTATAGAATTCTTTGTGTAACATTCTCTGGGTTTCAACTTTTTATCCATGATGTCAAGAATGTTGTTTTTCTTCTGGTATGAGGGAGGACATTTTTTACATGGGAATTTCATCTCCTGCTTTTAAGAAAAGGAAGGAATGTCTAGTTAGGTCTTCTGGCCATTTTTTAACTGGATTGATTGTTTTTATGATATTGAGCTCCATGAGCTCTTTGTATATATTGGAGATTAATCCTTTGTCCATTGTTTCATTTGCAAATATTTTCTCCCATCCTGAAGGTTGTCTTTTCATCTTGTTTATGGTTTCCTTTGCTGTGCAAAAGCTTTTAAGTTTCAATAGGTCCCACTTGTTTATTTTTGTTTTTATTTTCATTACTCTAGGAGGTGGGTCAAAAAAGATCTTGCTGTAGTTTATGTCAAAGAGTGTTTTTCCTGTGTTTTCCTCTAAGAGTTTTATAGTGTCTGATCTTCCATTTAGGTCTTTAATCCATTTGGAGTGTATTTTTGTGTATGGTGTTAGGGAGTGTTCTCATTTCATTCTTTTATATGTAGCTGTCCAGTTTCCCCAGCACCACTTATTGAAGAGGCTGTCTTGTCTCCAGTGTACGTTCTTGCCTCCTTTGTCATAAATTATGTGACCATATGTGCATGGGTTTGTCTCTGGGCTTTCTATCCTGTACTATTGATCTATATTTCTGTTTTTGTGCCAGTACCATACTGTCTTGATTACTGTAGCTTTGTAGTATAGTTTGAAGTTGGGAAGCCTTATTCCTCTGGCCTGTTTTTCTTTCTCAAGATTACTTTGACTATTCAGTGTCTTTTGTGTTTCCATACGAATTGTAAAATTTTTTGTTCTAATTCTGTGAAGAATGCCAGTGGTAGTTTGATAGGGATTGCATTGAATCTGTAGCTTGCTTTGGGTAATATAGTCATTTTCACAATATTGATTCTTCCAATCCAAGAACATGGTATATTTCTCCATCTGTTTATGTCATCTTTGATTTCTTTCATCAATGTTTTATAGTTTGAGTACAAGTCTTTTGCCTCCTTAGGTAGGTTTATTCCTAGGTATTTTATTCTTTTTGTTGCGATGGTAAATGGGATTGTTTCCTTAATTTCTCTTTCTGATTTTTTGTTGTTAGTGTATAGGAATGCCAGAAATTTCTGTGCATTAATTTTGTATCCTGCAAGCGGAAGACCTAAATAGATATTTCACAAAAGAAGACATACAAATGGCCAAGAGACACATGAAAAGATGCTAAAAATCACTAATTATTACAGAAATGCAAGTCAAAACTACAATGAGGTATTACCTCACACCAGTCAGAATGGCTATTATCAAAAACTCTAGAAACAATAAATGCTGGAAAGGGTACACTCCTGTATTGGTGGTGGGAATGGAAATTGATACAGCCACTATGGAGAACAGTATGGAGGTTCCTTAAAAAACTAAAAATAGAACTACCATATGACCAGCAATCCCACTACTGGGCATATACCCTGAGAAAACCATAATTCAAAAAGAGACATGTACCACAATGTTCATTGCAGCTCTATTTACAATAGCCAGGACAAGGAAGCAACCTAAATGTCCACCAACAGATGGATGGATAAAGAAGATGTGGCACATATATACGAGGAATATTACTCAGCCATAAAAAGAAACGAAATTGAGTTATTTATAGTGAGGTGGATGGACCTAGAGTCTGTCATACAGAGTGAAGTAAGTCAGAAAGAGAAAAACAAACACCGTATGCTAACGCATATATATGGAATCTAAAAAAAAAATGGTACTGATGAATTTAGTGGCAGGGCAGGAATAAAGATGTAGACATAAAGAATGGACTTGAGGACACAGGGTGAGTGGGGAAGCTGGGGCAAAGTGAGAGTAGCATTGATATATATACACTACCAAATGTAAAATAGCTAGTGGGAAGCAGCTGCATAGCACAGGGAGATTGTGATTTGTGACCTAGACGGGTGGGATAGGGAGGGTGGGAGGGAGGCTCAAGAGGGAGGGGCTATGGGGATATATGTATGCATATGGCTGATTCACTTTGTTGTCCAACAGAAGCTAACACACTATTGTGAATCAATTATATTCTAATAAAGATCTATTAAAAAAAGAAGCAGAAAAGGAAGATCCCTCCCTGCCCTAGCAACAATGTGCTAACCACCAGTAAGAAACTGCCACAACCTCGAACTCCTGTTCTTCTCCAGTGAAATTTTATTCAAAACAACCTTCCCCAATTTCCTCCTAAAACCTAGTAGAAATTGACCTTTCTTTTGTCTCTTCACACTTGCCAATGATTCACTATAGCTTGCCTGCCCCAGAACTGCAATTCCCTGCTTTCCAGATTACACCCATTTTGCTGGTAAAGTAACTGGCTATGTTACTTTTTGAGGTTGACATTAGTCACTTTCAAAGCCCTGCTACTTTCTGTGAGAAATAAAAACATTTCATTTTACTGGGAAGTTATCTTATAGTATAAGATTGCGAATGATGATAAAGAGTAAATAGATCCAATATTCTCTCAGATATATGTGAAATAAGCAAGAAATAAAACAGAAAGGTAGATATGTTTATTCCTTGATAGTTTATATCTTAAAAATCCATTACCATAAGGTAGATGGCCATAGAATCTACGATGATTAAAAACATATATGAATACATTGCTTATCACAGCATTCTGATTTCAGATAAATAGAAATCAGGTGATAATTTCATATCAATCATTCTATTGTCTTTGATATTTTTAAAAAGAACAAATTGTTTGCCTTAATTTCACAGCATTTATGTTACCTATCATTTTAATTGGTTAGGTACTAGGTGATTTTTAAAGTTGTATATATGTGATATATAGCACTAAAAATAAGTTTACTGTCCATCAGTAAGGGAATGCACTATTACATTTTGATGCAGTCATACACTAGAAACAATGAGAGTTACTTAAATGAAAATGAACAAAAGTAAAAATGAATGTTGACTTAACAAAGAAAAGATAAATATCAAAATTAGAACAATAGTTTTTCACTGGCTATATAAAGAAAGGAAGGGCTTGTCGTATGAGCCTGTTACACCTTCCACATTTATTTCTAAACAAAAATGACACTTGCAGCAACTATTGTGAAGTATTTATACCTGACAAATCTAGATAAATGGTGCTCTATATTTTATGTACTTTTATGCATGTTTGAAATATTATATGATTAAATTCTTTTTAAAATGACAATTTTGTATTTCAAAGTTTTCTTTGAAAATTTCCTGCTCAAATTGAATTTTAAAGAATCTAGTAATGATTTTTCAGTGTGAAAATGATTTTATACCAACTCCATTAGATAAACAATAGATATTCCTAGATACACCTGCACCAAGCCTTTCCTTTTATGTGTGCAGAGATTCTTGGCTAGCTTTATCTTTGTCTCTGGGGGATGTATAATATCATTCTAAATTAGAAAAAAATGTACCCATGTACAATGTATACGTCTTCCATATAGCACTATCTTAAAATGTGTTAATCGAAATATAATGTATATACAAAAATGCACAAATTATAAGTATATAGTTCAATTAATTTGCACATAGGGAGAACACTTAAGTAACACCTACGCAGGTCATAGAACAGTACTTCAAAAATGTTCTCCCGCCTCTCCTTCCAGATAACCATTACCTTTATTTCTAATAGCTTAGATAGTTTTGTCTGGTTGTGTGTGTGTGTATGCATTGTGCATGGTGGGGGTTGCTGTGTATGTATGTGTGTGCATGCAAGTATGTGAGGGTCTCCTTTAGCCCACTTATGGGTTGATGAGATTCATTAGGGATGTTACTTATAGCAATAGTTCATTAATTTACTTTGATTTATAATTTCATGTTACAGGAATATATTACAATTGATTTATTCATTACATTGTTGATAGATATTTGATTTGCTTCCAGTTTAGAACAAGTACAGATAAAGTTCCCATGTGTATTTTTGTTTTGTCTCTTGATGAACATATTGATATTCTGCATTTCTATTTGGTACATATAATTGGATAAAATTGTTGGTGCATGGGTGTCAACAATAGATAGTGTCAGTTTTCCATTTTTACCTGCCACATTGTAGCTCCGTCAGTGATATATTTTATTGTCAATCCTGTTAATTGTAGCGACCTGGTGGGTGTGTAGTGTTATCTTGTTTATTTATTTTTCCTCATGGTAACTATGTCTTGTATTGCCCTTGTGATTAATGGGAACATTTTCATACAGTAATTGGCCATTCGGATGTCCTTTTTATTTAAGTGCCTCATCAACCATCCTGTCAATTGCTTATGAGATTCTCTGTATTTTCCTATTGATTTGTGGGACTTTATATATTTTTCTAGAAATGAGTTTTTGTCAGTTATATGTTTTGCAAATATTGTTTCTCAGCTTGTGACTTGAATATTTACTCTAATATATATAGTATTATATTAACTAGTACATTATTATATATGTGTGTGTGTGTATGTTTAACAAATTGACAAAACACTATTTATTGAACAGACCATCCTTTCCCTATTGTCATATATCAAGTGTCCATATATGTGTGAGTGTGTTCCTGGACTCCCAAATCTGTACCATTGATTTTTTTGCTTATCCTTAATCCAAAACATAGCTTCCTAATTTATTTTCCAATAAATGTGATCGTCATTAGAATAATCACCAACTCTTTAATTCTTTTTAATTAAATTGCTTTTGCATTACTTATACTTCATATTTTAATATGTATTTTACAATATCCACAAAAAAACCCGATTGTAATTTTGTTTGTGATTGTGTTGCATGTTTAGAATGATCTGAGCAGATTAACATTTAACAATACTGAATCATTGATTGCAGGAATAGGATATCATCCTGCATTTATTTAGTTCTTTTCAAATGTACATAAATAAGTTTTAAAGTCTTTAATGTAAAGGACTTGTACATTTAATATGGATATATTTCATGCTTTTTGATTTCGCTGTCGATGCTACCATTTTCTTTCCATATGGCTTATATCTGGTATATAGATATTCAATCAATTGTTGCACATTTGTCTTATATTCAGAAAACTTGATAAGTTTATTTTATAAATATAATGGTATATCAGCAACTTACTGAATTATTCATCAATATTATATTTCTCAATAATAATAGCTTTATGCTTTCTTCTAATGTTTGCCTTATTCCAAGAGTTCTAAAAAATAAGTCTACTAGAATTAACAACAGGCTTCCTTGCCTTCTTCCTTTGTTCAGAGAGAAAACTTAAAAACTTGTTTTCAATTTTATTGTAAATTTTTGCTGGAGTTCGTAAATATACTTTATCAGGTTATGGAAATTCTTTTCTATTACTAGTTTATTAAGATTGGTAACTAATTTTACCTGATGCTTTCATTGGTATTTAATGTTACAATCACGTATGTTTTCTCCTGATTCAGTCATAATGGAATTATACTGACAGAGTTTTGAATTGCAAAGGACTCCTCATTCTTGGACAAAACTCAATGTGTCCATGATGAATTGTTGTTCATATATATTGTTCAAAATATTTTATTTAGGATTTAGGCGTACTCATTTAAGTGAGAGATTGACCTGACTTTAGCAAGTATTTCTTCTTTTTCTGATCTTGGCAGAGTTTGTGTAGGATTTATGTTCTGTTTTTCACTGTAAGTTTCAAAGAATTCATCAGAGAAATTCATTGGTCTTCCTGTGGAAATTTAATCAGATATTCAATTTATTCATTGGTTATAGGACTATATAAAACCTCTGTTCTCTTTTTTAATCACTTTTAATGAGTTGTATGTTGCTTTTTTTAAGGCTTTTCAATTTACTGAGATACCCTACTCAAAAGCTGCTTATCTTCTTTAGATCTGAATGTGACAAAATTGAAAGAGCAATAAAGTAGAGCTATATCCAGCGTTAATCCTAAGAAATCCTTTTTATCCAATTCCTTTAAAATTCTCCACAATTAGTTTTTTCTGTGTTGTTGTATTTATGCCTCATCATTTAAGTATGATTTAATGTGTGTAAAAATGCCTGTATAAATGATGATCATTATTTCTAGGTTATCAAGGCAAATTGCTAGTAATTTACAGGTGTTGGACCTATGGTTTTGACTCCTGCTTTTACCTAAACTGATTAACACTTTGACAGAAAAAAAGTAAAATAATGATATATTTATTGCAAAAATAAGAAATAATATTTAAAATTAATTTTTCAATTAGTTGAAGTGATAATGCAGCTGTTTGCTTTCATATCACAGAAAACATGAGACGAAGGATGTCATCTGTACATTTTAGGTTAACATCAAAGAGGAATCCTATGAAATAGTAACAGGAACAGAATTAAAGTATGTATAGGTAATTTTTAAAGATTCTAATGTTCCCTGTAAAACTAATAATTGGATAGACATCAGCATTATTACTTCCCCAACATTAAAACTTTTTAAATGATTCAAAATTTAAATACAGTAACTTATGAAGTAACCAGGTCCCATTATGACTGACCACTGAAGGGTAAATTGCATGAGGCACAATTACATGAGCCCAAGTGCCAGCTTATTCCCACTACTTCCCTCAAAGCAATTTTTACAGGGAATACTAGTTACACGTATAAGCTATTGATACATATTTTTCTTTTGACCGATCATTTAATTGTAGAGAAGGACACCATTAATCCTCATTTATAATATAAAATAAAAGCAGAGTGAAAATCTAATATCTTTATTCAGAATATGGAAACAGCAATATTCCTTGAAATATTAAGGAAAATATAAAGTACACCTAGGTTTCACCGCAATTACAAGTTGCATCAGTAAATGTAATTGCTCTGTATTACAGCAATTACTTTAAACTGTTTAGCCTTCTGTCCATAGGAGGGTTTTGTTTTTCTAATAGTATCAGGTCATTAAATGTGCTGACCAGTGTTATCATTGAATTTTCCTTTCCTCCTAAATCTCATGACAATGAAAGCATTTCTGCAGAGTCTGTACAAAGTCACTAGGCTGGAGCTTGTCACCCAGTAATAGACTCTGTCATTTATGAGTTCCCACTTTATGTCACTCCTGAATGCTTTCACCTGAACCATTACTGAGCAACCTGAAATGTGGGGATAAATCTGCCACTGTGTTCTGCATACAATGACAGATCATCTGAGGGTGAAAGAGTCTCAGTGAGAAGAGAGCCATTTCTATCACACCTCCCCTCTGCCTATGTATATGCATGCCTGAGCAGGACAAAACTCTGCTTTTTTTACAGTGTTATTTATTGGAAGCTGTTACTCCGTTGCATTTTTCACTCACAATTTGACACTTCCTCCTACAATGTAGTTGCTGCAGCGAACACATCTTTTCTGTTGTAACTGCTGTCAGTAAAGGAGAGTTAATTTCCTTCTTGCTGATTCTCAATTTGAGCATCTATGTGCCAGGCATTCTGCCTGCAGTTTGCATTCATTATTTCATTTAGTTCTCATGGCAGCCCTATGGAATGGATATTATTGCCTCCCTTTTAAAAAATGTCCAGGTCACAAACATAGTAAGTGGTGCAATAACTATTCAACCTTGATTTCCTCTGATTCCAAACTCTCTGCCCTTTGAATGGGCTGCGTCTCTAGTGTTTGTGCACATAATGTATTATTAGCATTGCATTTAAAAAATGTTTTTAAGTCATTAAATATACATACAACTGCTGCATATAACTTAGATGTACAATTAAATCATCATGATAAACCAAACAATATATTCAGAAGTCAGGGTAATACCTTAAAAGCCCCTGTTTGTTCCCTGTCAACTTCATTCCCTCGGGAGTAATAACCACTTATTCCAAGTTATGTGTTATTAAATCTCTCTTTTTCTTTAGAATTTTACTATCCATGTAAGATATATAATACGTATGTATATATATTTAGTTAGTTCGTTCATTCATTTCTAGTGCATTTGTCAATTTATATAAATGAAATTAGTATATATTCTTTTGCAGCTTGCTATTCTCAGTTAATGTTATGCTTTTGAGATTCACCCAATCTGATTCATGCAGCTGCAGTCTATTCCATGGTTGATGGACATCTGGGTAGTTTTCAGTGTTTTACTCTTATGAACAGGGCTGCAAGGAAAATTCTGGTTTCATGTCTGCAGAAGCATATGTGTAGGATTGTCTCTAGGATGTATACCGAGTAGTGAGATTGCTGGGTCATAAAATATGCACTTGTCAACTGTATTAAATAACGCCAAATTATTTTCCAAAGTGGCTGCAGCAATTTGCTGTAAGACGAGCAGTTGCTAGGTAGTTAATAAATGTGCCCCTTGCTCATATCTTTGGCAATAATTGGTTTTGTCCTACTTTGGAATGTTTTCCAAATTGGTCACTGTGGTTTTGATTCACATTTCTCTGCTCTCTAATGTCCCTTTATTATTCATGTTTTATCTGTGAAATCTTTGTTCATATATTTTTACCATTTTAAAACTTTGTTAGTGGTCTTTCTCTTACACACACACACACACAATTTACTCACTCACTTATATATCATAAATATTCTCTTAGAACACTAATTCTTTGTGAGTTATATTTGTGGAAAGTATTTTCCACTTTGGCTCATCATTTCTTTTCTCTAGACCAACAGAAGTTCTTAAATTTATAATGTTCTTCTTTTTTATAACTTGTGAATATTAAGAAATTATTCCCTACCCAAAGCCATAAACTTATTCTCTTATATCATCTTCAAAAACTATATATAAATTTCACTTATGCATTTAAGCCAATGACATATCTGGAATCAGCTGTTGTTTGTGTTGTAAGATAAGCATTCATCTCCTTTTTACATAATGATAATTATTTTTGTATACCCATTTATTTATTAGTCCACCTTATCCCCCAAGAATGTATAAGCTCTGTGATAAATTTGATTACCACATATAAATGACTATATTTCTATTTGGGTTGAGATTTCAATTATATAAATACACAGATCAGTTTGGAAAGTATAATTGAAGAAACACACAAAAAATGTTAAGCTCCTAAAAATGAAAAGTAGTAAAGCAAAAATACAAAGACAGGGCTTCCCTGGTGGCGCAGTGGTTGGGTGTCCGCCTGTCGATGTGGGGACGCAGGTTCGTGTCCCGGTCCGGGAGGATCCCGCGTGCCGCAGAGCGGCTGGGCCCATGGGCCATAGCCGCTGGGCCTGCGCATCCAGAGCCTGTGCTCCGCAACGGGAGAGGCCGCGGCAGTGAGAGGCCCGCTTACCGCAAAAAAAAAAATAAATAATATATATATATATATATACAAAGACAATGCAAGAATATATATTAAAAGATAATATATAATGAACCATTTGTTTTTTCCCCAGAAATTTGCAACCTTTAGCCAGTCTATAAAAATAATATTTCTATCAATTTTATAGGTCTTCTCTAAGGTTTTAAGGTTTTATTTTTCCAGTAAAGACCATTTTGTTATATTTGATAAAATGTACTTTTTATATTACTTCTGGTATATGTCATTAAATTTTTTTTCACAGTCTCAATATTAAGCTAAAAGTTTACTTTCTTAATTTACTAAGACTTTCTAATCATAAGATGGTATATAATTGTATTGCCCCTTTTTCTGCAGGTATTGTCACAGCCATATAGCTTCCTTTCTTTAATTTGTTAATGTTTAAAAACATATTGATCAGTTTTCTGTTGTCAACTTAATCTAGGGGCTACCCTGGTGGCTCAGAGGTTGAGAACCCACCTGCCAATGCAGGGGATACCGGTTCGGGCCCTGCTCAGGGAAGATCCCACATGCCACAGAGCAGCTAAGCCCGTGCACCACAACTGCTGAGTCTGTGCTCTGGAGCCCGGGAGCCACAACTGCTGAAGCCCACCAGCCACAACTACTGAAGCCTATGTGCCTAGAGCCCGTGCTCTGAAACAAGAGGCCACCCAGTTAGAAGCCCGGGCACCGCAACGGAGAGTAGCCCCTGCTCGCTGTAACTAGAGAACGCCCGTGCGCAGCAACGAAGACTCAACACAGGCAAAAATAAATAAATAAATAAACAAAAATAAATTAAAAAAAATTAATCTAGAATTTCTGGGAAACAAACAAATGGTTCATTATGTATTATCTTTTAACATATATTATTTTATTGTCTTTATATTTTTGCTTTTACTACTTTTCATTTTTAGGAGCTTAACATTTTTTTTGTTTCTTCAACTCTCTGCAAGTATATGTGTGAGACACGACTTATCTCTAGATGAATGTTTAGGGAAAAAAATCTATTCTAGGGGCTTCCCTGGTGGCGCAGTGGTTGAGAGTCCACCTGCCGATGCAGGGGACGTGGGTTCGTGTCCTGGTCCGGGAAGATCCCACATGCCGCGGAGCGGCTGGGCCGTGGGCCACGGCCGCTGAACCTGCGCGTCCCAAGCCTGTGCTCCGCAACGGGAGAGGCCACAGCAGTGAGACGCCCGCGTACTGCAAAAAAAAACCCCAAAACATCTGACCATTAACTTCTGGAAAATGGTTCTTGCCCTTGGGGTGGGTGCGTGTGTGTTGTGTACCACGGTAGCTTTCATCTTTAATAGTGAATAGGTGCATAAACTTTGATTGTATATCCCATAATAGCATAGCTACAAATTTACTAAGAATGTTTAAGAGTTAATGTTTTACCTGAGAATGGAAATTAAAGTTTATGTAAATCCCTCTATTAGAGTGTGGCTAAGAATAAGCTCTCAAAAAATGGTGATTTTTATTTCATACAATGGTTAGGTTTTTTAAAAATAAGAATATTTTGAAATACCTCTAAACTGATGTTTTTCTCTGGGAATATTTTGTTTTTATTTCTCTGAGAGCTTTGCCCTCATTTAGAACTTTTATCTTAGTGTTCCAGGGAAAATTTTGCCAGTTGCACCTCAAATAAAAGGAAGAAAATTAACCTTTTTTTTTTAAAGTAGGGAATGAAATTGAGAACTGAGGAGAAGGTAAATCTATTTCCCTTGAGGAAACTAATGCCCACCTACTAAGGATAAGTCCCAGGGAGAAGGAAGTGGTCAAATACAGATACAGTCAACCCTTCATATCTGTGGGCTCTGCATCCATGAATTCAAGCAACGACTGATTGAAAATATTTTTTAAAATTCTAGAAAGTTCCAAAAAGCAAAATTTGAATTTGCTGCACACTGGACCATTTACCTAGCATTTACATTGTATTAGGTATTATAAATAACCTAGAGAAACCATTTTATACAAGGGACTAGAGCATCTGTGGATTTTGATATCTGGTGGGGGGGGTCCTAGAACAAATCCCTCCTGGATATCGAGGGATCATAGTACATGATGTAGACTAAGGTAAAATTTCAAAAGAGTGAATGCTTCCCCTACTAGACCTTTAAAACTCTTCAGGGAAATGATGAGCCAATATATGTATGTTATGTTGATAATAAAAACTAAAAATGATGGCAAAGCATGTGTAGAAGTAAATCACTTGAACTGGCTGTATGTCATGTTTAGAAAGTGACCTAGTATGTTTAGGAAGATAAGCAATCAGAAATAAGAACCTTCTACCCTCCCCAAACTCACCCTATTTTTTTTATATTTTAATTTTTTTAATTTCAAATTAAGTTATAAATGACATAACATTACATTTTATGTGTACAACATAATGATTCAATATTTGTATACACTTTGATATGATCACTAAGTCCAGTTAACATCACCTTACATAGTTACACTTTTTTTCTTGTGATGAGAACTTTAAGATCAACTTTCTTAGCAACTTTCAAATATGCACTATGGTATTATTAACTGTAGTCACCATATTGTACATTATATTCCCATGACATTTTATGACTGGAAGTTTGTACCTTTTGACCCCCTTCATGCATTTCTTCTACCCCCATCCCTTTCCAATCACCAAGCTATTCTCAGTATCTATGAGCTTGGTTGTTTTGTTTTTGTTTTATATTCTACATATAACTGAGATCATTTGGTATTTGTCTTTCTGACTTATTTTACATAGCATAATACCTTTGCGGTCCATCCATGTTGTCACAAATGGCAAGATTTCATTCTTTTTTTATGACTGAATGTATTCCATTGCGTATATATATCCATTCATCTGTAGATGAACACAGGTTGCTTCCATAACTTGGCTATTGTAAATAAAGCCACAATAAACATTTGCATGTGCATATCTTTTTGAATTAATGTTTTTGTTTTCTTGGGGTAAATACCCATAAGTGAAATTGCTAGATTATATGTTAGGTCTATTTTTAGTTTTTTTGAGGAAACACCTTACTGTTTTTTATAGTGGCTGCACCAATTTACAATACCACAAACAGTATGTGATGGTTCCTTTTTCTATACCTCCTTGCCAACACTTGTTGGACGTGCAGGCTCAGCGGCCATTGCTCACGGGCCCAGCTGCTCTGCAGCATGTGGGATCTTCCCGGACCGGGGCAGGAACCCGTGTCCCCTGCATCGGCAGGCAGACTCTCAACCACTGTGCCACCAGGGAAGCCCTCTCATTGTGGTTTTGATTTACATTTCCTTGATGATTAGTGATGTTGAGCATGTTTTTCATGTTGCTGTTGGACATCTGTATGTCATCTTTAGAAAACTGTCTATTCAGGTCTCCTGCCGTTTTTTTAATCCTTTTATTTGTATAAGTTCTTTGTATATTTCAGGTATTAACCCCTTATAGAATATATTGTTCACAAATATCTTCTCCTATTCAGTAGGGGGGCTTTTAATTTTGTTCAGTTTCCTTTACTGTACAAAAGCTTCCTAGTTTGACATGGCCCATGTCTTTATTTTTGCTTTTGTCCCTTGGCAGAGGAGACAAATCCAAAAAAAATTATTGCTAAGATCAGTGTCAAAGAGCATATTGCCTAGGTTTTCTACAGGAGTTTTATGGTTTCAGGTCTTACATTATCTTTTTAATCTATTTTGAGTTTATTTTTGTAAACGCTGTGAGAAACTAGTCTAGCTTGATTATTTTGCATGTAGCTGTTCATTTTCCCAGCACCATTAATTGAAATGTCCGTCTTTTCCCCATTGTATAATCTTGCCTCCTTCATTGTAAATTAATTGACCATAAAAGTATGGGCTTATTTCTAAACCCTCTATTCTGTTCCTTTTTTGTCACTACCCTACTGTTTTGATTACTGGAGATTTTTAATATAGTTTGAAATTGGGGAGCAGATTTGTTCTTAAGATTGCTTTGGCTTTTTGGGGTCTCCTGTGTTTGTATATAAATCTTAGAATTCTAGTTCTGTGAGAAATGCCTTTGGTATTTTGATAGGGATTGCACTGAATTTGTAGATTGCCTTGAGGAGTATCTTACCCGTATTCTTTTAATCCATGAGTACAGTATATCTTTACATTTGTTTGTGTCATCTCTAATTTCTTTCACCAGTATCAGTTTTCCAAGTACAAGTATTTTACCTCTTTGGTTAGATTTATTCCTAGGTATTTTATTCTTCTTGATGCAATTGTAAATGGGATTGTTTTCTCAATTTCTCTGATAGTTTGTTGTTAGTATATAAAATGCAACAGATTTTTGCATTATTAACTTTGTACTCTGCAACTTTACTGAATTTGAGTTCTAGCAGTTTTGGGATGGAGACTTTAGGGTTTTCTATATATATAAAATCATGTTGTTCACAGATTACAGTTTTACTTCCCTTTTCCAATTTTTATTTCTTTTTCCTAGGATGCATTTTATGTCTTTTCCTTGCCGAGTTGCTCTGGCTAAGACTTCCAATACTATGTTGAATAAAAGTGGCAAGAATGGCCATCCTTGTCTTGTTCCTGACCTTAGAGAAAATGCTTTCAGGTTTTCCCTGTCGAATGTGATGTGAGCTGTGAGAATGACATATGTGGCTTTTGTTATGCTGAGGTGTGTTTCCTCTACACCCACCTTGTTGAGAGTTCTTACCATAAATGAAGTATTTTTTCAAACTTTTTCTGCATCTATTGAGATGATCATATAAATTTTATTCAGTTTGTGAATGTGGTATATCAGGTTGATTTGCACATATTGAACCTTCCTTGTCTCTCTGGGATAAATTCTACTTGAACACGTTGTGGATGATCCTTTTAATGTATTGTTGAATTCAGTTTACTAATATTTTGTTGAAGATTTTTGCATCTCTGTTCATCAGGGATATTGGCGTGTAATTTGTGTGGGTGGGTGGTGTCTGGTTTTGGGATGAGCATTATGCTGTCCTAGTAGAATGAGTTTGGAAGGATTCCTTCTTAGATTATTTTGGAATAGTTTGAGAGAGACAGGTATTAACTTCTCTTTAAATGTTTTGTAGAATTCACCTGTGAAGTCATCTGGTCCTGGACTTTGGTTTGGGAGTTTTTTTGTTTGTTTGTTTTAACTGGTTCAATTTCATTACTGGTACATTTGTTTATATTTACTATTTCTTCCTGATTCACTTTTGGGAGATTTTATGTTTCTAGGAATGTATCTATTTCTTCTAGGTTGTTCATTTAATTAGCATATAATTGTTCTTAGTAATCTCTTATCATTTGTTTTTCTGTAGTGTTGTAACTTATTTCTGATTTTAGTTAAACCTCTTTTTTTCTTAATGGGTTTTGATAAAGCTTTATTAATTTTTCCAAAGTAACAGTTCTTAGTTTTTTGTTTTGTTTTGTTTTTTTCTGCGGTACGCGGGCCTCTCACTGTTGTGGCCTCTCCCATTGCGGAGCACAGGTTCCGGACGCGCAGGCTCAGCGGCCATGGCTCACGGGCCCAGCCGCTCCACGGCATGTGGGATCTTCCTGACCGGGGCACAAACCCGTGTCCCCTGCATCGGCAGGCGGACTCTCAACCACTGCGCCACCAGGGAAGCCCAACAGTTCTTAGTTTTAATTTTTTCTCTATCAGATCTCTATCTGATCTTTATTTCTTTCCTTCTTCTAACATTGGGTTTTATTTGTCCTTTTTCTAATTTCTTTAGAGGTAAAATAGTTTCAGATTTTTGTTTCCTGAGGTATGCTTGTATCACTATAAACTTCCCTCTTAGAACTGCTTTTGCTGTGTCCCTTTTGCTCTGTCCCAATCCAGGTTTTGGATTGTTGTGGTTTTTTCTTCATTTGTCTCCAGGTATTTATTAACTTTTGTTTCTTCAGTGACCCATTGGTTCTTTAGTAGCATGTTGTTTAGATACCATATGTTTGTGTTTTTTGTAGTTTTTATCCATGTAGTTAATATGTAGTCTAATATTGTTGTAGTTAGAAGATATGCTTGACATTTCAATCTTCTTAAATTTATTGAGACATATCTTGTAGCCTAACATATGATCTATCCTGAATAATGTTCCATGTGCACTTGAACATAATGTGTATTCTCCTGTCTTTGGTGAAATATACATATTAATTTTACCTATTAATTGTATATTTATATCTGACCTACTACCTCATTTAAGGCCAATGTTTCCTCACTGATTTCTTTTTTGTCTGCATGATCTGTCCATTGATGTAAGTAAGATGTTAAAGCCCCTTACTATCACTGTATTGTCAATTTCTCCCTTTATGTTCGATTCTAAATGCCAGAAGTGAAGAATGCACTGAGCACTAGACAGAGGTAAATAAGATGATACAGCAACAGTTCTGTGAAATTATTGAAATAGTGATGGTTTGAGTAGTGTGCTTTCAGGCCTACAAAATTCCTATAGAGTAGATTCTGTCAAAGGCCTTTAGTATTAGTGGTAAGGGAACTAACTAAATCTGCCACCAGAGAAAATTAAGCTTGCCTTTGTCATAACTCTGTGTGGGGCAACAATTCTCGCAAGAAATCAAAAGAGTAGCCCTGCAACTTTGATGTGTTTGAACATGAATTTACACTATGCTCATAATATGGGGATATTCTAAGCTGAGAAAGTAGCAATTAAAAAATGATCCTGGTGTCATGAAAATCCTAGGGAGTCTAGAAATCAAATGCAAAATTTCTCTGGAGGGACACATTGGTCCATGTAGGATTTATAAAGGGGAAAATCAAAAGAGACCAGATTAAGATGAGCTCACAAGCTCAAAATCAGAAATTACAAAGTTCATAGTAAGTGAAAGTCATCAGTCACAAGCACCAGGAGAACTCAAGCTATTGGATTTAAAACCTCAAGTAAAACCCAAGAGCATGAGATCATGGGATGACAGAAAAACTGCACACACATGTATACATACGTATAGCCTAAATGTCTAAAAGGATTAAAGAGATAGCAGTGCCTTCTGCTTACATGCAGTAAGCTTGGGAAGACAGAACCTTAATTTAGCAGTGGGGAAATTTAAGAATGAAGTAAACCTATCCCCATAGAGCTTCCAGAAGCCATACTAATTGGTGGCAGTAAACTCTGAAAGGTAAAGGAAGGTGACCTTTACAGCAGGTGGACTGGTTGAAAGTCTAATTGAGAAGAAATTATACCCAAGTATCCTCCCCCCATTCCAAGCAGGCAGGAGATTGTAACTTCCCTACTTAAGAGAAGACTCAGAATTATACTCTAGAGTGTAAAATATAAATTATCTTTCTTGGAGGAAAAGTTGAAGCTTGGGGGACGATCACATGAGGATTAAGGAACACCCAAGGGCTTTTTCTGCTATTTGGTATTCTAACTGGGACAAAGGTGTTCACACTTAAGGCAGGAGACGGACATTATCTTCTCTACAATATATGAGAAGTCCAAGCAAATGAAAAAATAAATAAATAAAAAATATTATCACCAGCGATTTCTACAATAAGTGCCAGCAAGATCAATCTACAGTAAGGATAGAGAGGCCAAGTATTCCCACACACCTGTTAGTTGACCTTGCTTTTTAGTATCCCTATCTTATACATAAGATGATTGATCAAGATCACCAGGAAACAAAATAATATGAAAACAAACCAAAGCAACTTGAGAGAATCAATTTATTTATGGGGAAGAAATACTACTATTATCCTTAAAGATATGAGAGAATACTGCATCCTTCTAAAGTCAGATGTAATATACCTTTATATTAATTTATAATACATATATATGGAATAAATATATATATGTGTGTGTGTGTGTATATATATATATATATATATATATATATACACTTCTGATACAATGCTGAATAGAAAGGAGACAGTCTAGTTCCTGAGCTCAAGGGGAAAGTATTCAATCTTCCATCGTAAGGAAGATATTTGTTGTAGCCTTATCAAATATGCTCTATATCAGGACAAGGATGTCTCTGTGGCAGCCAGGGGAGTGCTCCACTCAGAACTCTCTTCAAGAGAGAATCTGTGTTGGAAAGAGTAAAGTTACTTGAGAGCCTCCAATTGCCATAGCTTAAGGATCTTCCAGAACATTTTATCAAACCACACTCTTCCCAGACTACTCCCAGCCAATGACTGAACATGGTTCAGGTACTTGAGCTATGATACATATTCCTGCCTAATATGTGATTCCTTAAATGGGACATCTTTGTCCTGAGGCTCTGATCATCCTGGCCAATACTTTGTCAGAGCTGCATTACAGGCTGAAGCTCTTTCTATCCCTCCTTTTCTTCTCTCCCTGCGTTTAGGTTTGAGGGTCCATTTTTCTCTATGCTCCATTTTTCCACTACTGCTCCATTTTTCTCTATGCTCCCCAGTGTAGAATTCTATACCTAGTTAAATACCATTTAAAATGGAAAGAAAATAAATATTTTATAACATGAAATATGAGATAATTATCTCCAGGAGATCCATACTAAAAAATGTTAAATGTTGTTCTTCAGACAAAAAGAAAGTAACAACCAAATGGAAATAGGGATCTACACAAAAGAATAAAGAATACTTGGAATAAACATGGGTCAGAAAATAGACTCTGCTTAAATTATACTAATTTAGAGTTGTTTTTATGGTCCATCTTATTAATTACCTTAGTTAATTACTATGTACACTTGAGAGGAATATTTAAGCTTCAGTGGTAAGTTGTATTTGTCCTTTAGATGTCAGTTAGGTCAATTAGATCCACAGAACTTAAGTTGGTTGATAGTACTGATCAAATATCTGTATCTTTACTCATTTTTTTACACTTTCTCTATCAATTACTAAGAGAGTATTATTGAAATATTTAACATTTATTATGGATTTGTCTACTATTTTTAGCTTTGTCAATTTTTCTTCAAGTATCTTATAGCTCTGTTAGTGGGTAAACACTTAGGATTGTTAGATCTTCTTGAATAATTGATCCTCCTTTAATTATAAAATACCCTTTTTAACTCTGGTAATACATTTGACTTGAAATCTACCTTGTCAGGTATTATTATAGCCACTACAGCCTACTTTAGCTTAGTGTTTTCATAGTATGTAATTTTCAACATTTTAGTTTCAGCCACTATGTCTTTTTTTTTTAATGTGTTTCTTATAAGCAACATATAATGTGGTCTTACTTCATCATCTGCTCTGACAATCTTTGCCTTTTCATGAAGAATCTTAATTCAAACATATAAAATTAATAATGGATTTGTCTGGGTTAAGACTCCTGTCTTGGTATTTGGTTTTAATTTATCCCATTTGTTTTTGTTTTTGATTTTTTTTTTGTTCATCCTCTTGAACAATTTTATACAGGTTTCCTGGTTAAATATTTTATTCTTCTTCATTAACAATCTTGTCTCTTATTTTCCTGGCAATACCTTTTTTTTTAAAAAAAAATTTAATTTTTTATACAATTTTTAAAAGTTACTTTCCATTTACAGTTATTACAAAATATTGGCTATATTCCCCGTGTTGTACAATACCTCTTTGATCCTATCTTACACCCAATAGTTTATACCTCCCACTCCTCTATCCCTACATTACCCTTCACCTCTCCCACTGGTAACCACTAGTTTATTCTCTTTATCTGTGAGTCTGCTTATTTTTTTAATATTCACCAGTTTGTTGTATCTTTTAGATTCCACATATAAGTCATCTCATACCATATTTGTCTCTCTGTCTCACTTGTTTTACTTAGCATAATGCTCTCCAAGTCCATCCATGTTGCTGCAAATGACAAAATTCTGATCATTTTTATGGCTCAGTAGTATTCCATTGTGTGTATATATATACCATATCTTCTTTATCCATTCATCTGTTGATGGACACTTAGGCTGCTACCATATCTTGGCAATTGTAAATAATGCTGCTATGAACATTGGGGTACATGTATCTCTTCAAATTAGTGTTTTTGTTTTTATTTCTTTGGTTTTTGTCCTCTGCCTATTTGTGGTGAGTGTACCCTTTATTGACTTATTATCTATATATTTTTGAGTTTGCTATGCTAGAGATATTAATATATAATAATATGATATTTCATAATCATATTACAAAACATCAAATCATATCACAGTAAAATATATTTACTTCCCTTCAAATATTTGTGGACATCTTATATTTTACTTCCTCCTGTATTATAAACCCTCTAACATATTTTACTCTAAAGAGTCACTAGGTTTTTAACAATTTAAAAAATCTAAATATAAAAATACAAATACTAAAACAATGATGTTCTGTTATTTCCCTAGAGATATTCTTTTTCTGGGTCTTCATCACATATATAAATCTGGCTTTTTATCTGTTAGTTTTCCATTCCACTTGAAGAATTTAGTTTAACCATTTATTATAGTGCATTTACTAGATGCAAATACTTTCAGGCATTGTCTGGAAATGTCCTTTAAAATCCATTAAAATTTAAGCAATATTTTTACTGAATATAAAAGTGTAGCTAAAAATTAGTATTTATTTTCTATTTATTTATGTTTTATTTTTTATTTATTTATGTTTTCCCTGATGGGATGTTGACATCATTAGTCACTCGTTTTGTTGTTTTACTATATGTAATGAGTATTTTTAGCCTTGTCCCTTAAAGTTTATCCTTTTTTGGTTTTAAATAATTAATTTATAACATGCTGGGTGTGGTTTTATTTGTATATTATTTGCTTGGAGTTTTGCTGAATTTCTTGCACATATACAATAATATCTTTCATCGATCTGGAAATCCCCAACTCTTTATTTCTTCAAAAAGTTCTTCTGATATATCCTATCTTTCCTCTCCTTCTTGGATACTAGTTAGATACTAGATACAAGTTTTTCATTTGCTAATGTAACACATATCAGCCATGCTCTATTCTTCTTTGTTTCTCACTCTTTTTTCTCTTTCTGTTCCACTTTGACTAGTTATTTTCAACCTGTCTTCAAGTTTTCTGGCCTTCCTATTTCAAATCCAGTCTGAAGTTAAGGCTATCTAGTGGAAAATATTCAAAATGAAACACAGAGAGGAAAGAATAAGGCAGCACAGAAAGGAGCATTATAGACAAGTGCAAAGTGGTGAAAAAGTTTAGCCTGCATACAATTTGATTTATAGGGGAAAAGGAGAGAAGAAAATGGAGTAGAAGTAATATCTGAAGATATATTCACCATGAATTTTCTAAAACTGAAGAAAGACACCAAAACACAGATTCATAAAGCATTGTGAACACCAAGTAGTATAAATGAAAATAAAATGACATCTATAAACATCATAGTAAAATATTTGGGAAAAACAGGGAAAATATTCAAGAAAACAATTTTTTAAAGACAGTATTTTAAATTAAGAACCAGTAAAACTGACATCTGACTTCTCAGCAAAATCAGTGGAATCCAGAAGACAGTGGAATTATATCATTAAAGCAGTGCAATAAATATAAAATTCTACAAGTAGTAATCTTCAAAAATTAAGATATTTTATAATACTTTAAAACAAACAAAAATAAAAGTAATGTTTCATCAGCATTCCTATACTACAACACAATTCTGTAGAGTGAAGGAAAAATGATCCCAGTCAGATATGGGGATTAAGGGGAAAAAAGTGTACTTGACAAGGAATTGAATCAGGGTAGACAAGTTTGAAATTTTTAAATTAATGTGCCAAGTAGATGAATGGGTTGATAAAATGAATTTAAAGCAGACAAAAATAAATTAACAGAGAACTAATATACAAAGAAGATAGCTGTATAAAGGGAATAGAAACAATTATTCTACTACTTTATATTTTTAACTATCCCAACTTTAAAAAGTGATGAGATTATGTGAATTGAAAGGGACCATTCGTTTTCAGGGAAGTGAAATGTTGAGGAGCAATGTCCAGGCTGCCAGTATTTTGTTCCAGGGAAAGTTAATGAAAAGTGAAGCGGGTTGAAACCAATCTTATTTTTTTGGTTTTTTGTTTAATTAAAGTGCATTTTAAATAGTTGATAATAAACAAGGGGAAGGGAAGCACAATAGCAAAATAAAAGCAAAACTCTCATAGCTTTCTGAAAACTTTCTTCAAAATATGTCTGGTTTAAGTACCTTCTGATTTACTCATATCCAAGATGAGAGATGGGTCTCAAAATTTCAAGTTTGTTTTCTTAAGTCCATTAGTGTCCATTTATTGGATTCTGTTGAAATGTGACACTAGTATTGCCCACCCTTACTTAATTGCACTCTCCATAACTACCAGCTGATCTACTTGACAATCTAAAATCGTCATCATTCTTACGATACTAAAGTTTTGACTGCATTTATCTCTACATTCAGTATTTCTCAGGTGGATCAACCTCCCAGAATGCAATGTTACATTATTGGCCCCTCTCACTCACATCCTGTCTTGTTTCTTAAAGTGTCACCACACAGGGACATAAAATAAAAGATCTACTAATAAAGGATAGGTACAAAATCCATTTTTGAAGAAAAGTGTGGCTGCCATACAGCAGCAATTGCAAGAGAGGTGTGGCTATTTGGGTTTGTAACCAGCTTGAAGGCAGTAGAAAACCTTTTTTTTTTTCCAAGCAGCAAAATTTCTGTATAGATTAATTAGTCAATTGTATCCTTTATTTATTGCCTATCAAATGTATTTATCTATGAAACCCTGAAAAAATGTTTAACACTTTTCATTATATCTGTGCCTTTGTGTGCCTTAATTTATCATTTTTCAAGTGTATTTAAAATATGTCTTTTATCTGATTTGATTCTTACTCAATGCTCTGAGATAAACTAAGTGTTACTAGCCACATTTTAAACATAAAGAAACTAGAGACTAGTGAGATTTTAATAGCTTGCCCTGGTGAAAGAAAGAAAACGGGATTGCAGTGGTTGTTGTCATTTCTATTGGGTTGGCCAAAACGTTCATTTGGGCTTTTCTGAAACATCTACTCCTGCCTCTCTGTCTTAAGAATAAAATGAGACCAACTGCTTTTTTTGAAACATATTTGGATGAAATATAGATCCAGTTTTTAAAGTCTATACTTCTAATTGCATCTATTGATATTGTCATTTAATTTGCTTTTAGTAGGCTACAGTTTGAATATATGGGAGACTTTTTGTGTATTCTTATGTTTCGATTATTTCCCCCAGGATTCCTTCCTTCCAGAGTATGATCTTATTTAATCAAAGAGAAATAGTCCATCATCTCAGTACTTAACCCTAATATAATGTGCATCATCAGCAAACAATATATAAAACATGATGCCAATATAATATATTACTGGTTTCTGTCATGAGAATAATGTTATGGAAAAGTAGCAATGGCAATGTTTTACTGAGTGCTTACTATGTGTCAGAATATTTTTATGTCTTTTACATACATTAGATCATTTAATTCTAAAAAAAAAAGAGCAAAATAAATTAGAAAGGTATTATTGATTGGTATCCATCCTCTAGAGATGAGGAGTCATTGGGAGGAAAGCAAATAATTTGCCCAAGGTCATCCAGCTAGTAAGGACAAGGTTAGGATCAAAACCTAGGCAGTCTGACCCCTGCTCCTCTACCTTCACACTCATCCACATTTCCATGTCCAGCTCCCAAATCTGCTTCTCCCCAACTTGTCTTATAAGCAGATTGAAAAGGAATTCCTTGATACTCCTATAAACCTCAGCAGTTTCCTCTAGGTTGCAACAAGATGTGTTGTATTTCCTGTTTTTTGGCTTCATCACACTAAGCTCCTTGACCTTATTTATACTTTGCAACCCAAGCACATCCTTAGGTAAGAATTCTTACTCAATAAACTATGGTTGAATAATAAATGATAGGATGAACACATTATCAAATTTTATTGAACATCTGCTATGTACTGGGCATGATCTAGATACAGTGAAAGCAGTATTAAACAAAAAACTAGCAAAATATTTTGTTGCCATGGAGATTATAATTGTTCCAAAGGTCTTAAACAGCTTCATATGATCCTGAAAGACTAAATCCTATTTCAAATTAGTTGAGTTTCCTGGCATCTGAGGCTGAAATAGACAATATTTACTAGTTTCAAAATGATACAAATGTCAGTTCATTTAATTTTTTTAAAAGTCTAAACCTGTGAACCAAGCTTGTCAAGATGGTGCAACATAAGTCTTTCTCCATACAGTTTAATTAAACTTTGTTAAGTAGAGTCATCTGTGCTTTTACTTACCACTTTTTTTATCCCACATTAAATAGGGTTACTCTGCTGTCCTTATCTACTTTTTCTTTCTGTATTTTGTTTCCACTCTGTACAAACACCTAGTCTTTGACTATTTCAAGTCAATCATAAATTTAGTTTAAAAAAATCTTCTTCTGCATGATCAAACCTATTTGAAGCGCAGGAATCAGAAATCATCCTGGTCGATCTTATAGTTTTTGTCAGAACTGAATTTACCTCTGAGAAGGGAGCTAAGTGATTCATTGAAATATTATAGAGTTGTCTCCTAAAAACCTCAGTATACTTGTGTGATTCAACTCATCACAAAAATCATCTATTATTTTAAAAATATATGTACTTACCAAAGGAAATAATTTATTATATCATCTCTGAATAGATAAGTTCAGTTTTTACTACCTTTAATATCACTTGTATATATATATATGAACATTTGCTAATTTATTTATAAAAATACATTTTAAAAAATGCTTTAATTTTTCTATGCTTTGTCATTTTACGTTCTATAGCAATAGGGTGCTACAAACTACGAGCCAAGTTATGTGTCTGAATTTACTTAGAGTTTGTGTACTTTCTGTGATATCTTGTGTTTTCTTTCTTTTTAAAGTTATCTAGTTGATTCCCGTTGGTGTGTTGAAAGACTTGCCATTTCTCAACCATATAATTTTAGGCCTTTTACTTAATATTGTAATGGCTTATTCCCTACTACCACCACTAATGTAGAGATAATAATACTTGCCTCAAAAGGTTATGGAAAATGAGTCATAATATTAAACAACTAAATGTGTGAAGTATTGCCTAACATGTAGTTAAGTATTTATTAAATCTAGTTTTATTTTCATATCCTGATTTCATTCATTCATTCATGAAATCTTTTTGGATAACTTTTCATGCCAAGAACTGCATAATGGTTGGAAATTAAAAAAAATATATATATATATAATAAAACATTCTCTACTTCATGGTGCTCCCTGGGTATCATAGGCGTTTAAGATGATGACACAATACAATATGTTGAATGTCAGAAGTGGAATTATCTGCAGTCCCAAAGTATGCCATTCCATGTGTATGGGCACACAAAGAAGGGGCATTGATCCCAGTTAGAGAACTAGAGGGAAAGGAAGGAGAAGAATTGGGATTGGTAGGAAAGAACAAGAAAAGCAGGTACGTAGGATGAAAATGTGGTGACCACTAAAATCGCTGATGTAAATAGAGAAATCTAGAAAGCGGTTGAGATACATGTCAGAATCTAGAGAATTATTCTAAGCATGAAGTATACTTGGAGATGTAATCAACATCTAGAGTGAATAATAGCATCAGGGGAGGAGGGCAAGTAGAGTGAAACAGCCAGTTAGTGGCTAGCGAAGGGAATGCTAGGGAACCCTAGCCTTTAAGGAGCATGGAGAGGAACTCTTGAAGAGTGAGAGGAGGCAGCCAGAGCTGTCTCAAAACTACATGATGGGGCTTCCCTGGTGGCACAGTGGTTGAGAGTCCGCCTACCGATGCTGGGGACACGGGTTTGTGCCCTGGTCCTGGAAGATCCCACATGCTGCAGAGCGGCTGCGCCCGTGAGCCATGGCCGCTGAGCCTGCGTGTCCGGAGCCTGTGCTCCGCAATGGGAGAGGCCACAACAGTGAGAGGCCTGCGTACTGCAAAACAAAAAACAAACAAACAAAAAAACTACATGATGGGTATAAAGTTTCCAAATGCATAAGAACTGAGGAGCAAAAAATTTTGCAAAACGGTCAGTCGATTTATATAAGGATTGAAAACCTTTTCAGATTTAGAATTAGAATTTCCCCAGAGACTTCATTTTTTTTAGTAGTAATTTTTAAAAATTTTATTGGAGTATAGTTAATTTACAGTGTTGTGTTGGTTTCAGGTATACAGCAGAGTGATTCAGTTATACGTATGTTCATTCTTTTTCAAATTCTTTTCTCATATAGGTTATCACAAAATATTGAGTAGAGCTCCTTGTGCTATACAGGAGGTCCTTGTTAGTTATCTATTTTATATTTAGTAGTGTGTGTATGATAATCCCAAGCTCCTGATTTATCCCCCCCATTTTTCCCCTTTGGTAAACATAAGTCTGTTTTCAATATCTGTAAGTCTGTTTCTGCTTTGTAAGTAAGTTATTTTGTGTCATTTTTTAAAAATTAGATTCCTTATATAAGTGATATCACATGATATTCGTCTTTGTCTGACATACTTCACTTAGTATGATAATCTCTAGGTCCATCCATGTTGCTGCAAATGGCATTATTTTGTTCCTTTTTATAGCTGAGCAATATTCCATTGCATACATGTACCACATCTTCTTTATCCATTCCTCTGTCAATGGACATTTAAGTTGCTTCCCTGTCTTGACTAGTGTAAATAGTGCTGCAACGAACACTGAGGTGCATGTATCTTTTCGAGTTATGGTTTTCTCCAGATATATGCCCAAGAGTGGGATTGCTGGCTCACACATTAGTTCTATTTTTAGTTTTTTAAGGAACTTCCATACTGTTCTCCATAGTAGTTGTACCAACTTACGTTCCCACCAACAATGTAGGAGGATTCCCTTTTCTCCACACCCTCTCCAGCATTTATTGTTTGTAGACTTTTTGGTGATGGCTGTTGATTTTACGTTTCTCTGATAATTAGTGATATTGATCATCTTTTCATGTACTTTTTGGCCATCTATATGTCTTCTTTGTAGAAATTCTATAATGATGAATATAAAAGCATCAAATCTCTTTGGACAAAAAAGTGTAGAGACTGTGAATGGCCTGTGTAGTGGAAAATACAAAACAGTGGAGGAATGTGTAAGATATGGCATTCACAAAAACTGATCTAATTATATGCATAGAAGGATGGTTTATTATTGCCAAGTAAAGGACCTGACAATTATCATCCTGTTTTTCTTTCTTTTTATCCTCTCTCCAGAGACTTTAAAATTAGAAAATTTCAGTAGATTATTTCAGTAAGATTATTTTATAGATTATTTCAGTAGAGTAAATGTAAACTACTCTCTCAAGACACAAGATAAAAAGAGAACATATAGGTAAATTTTTCCATTTGGATTATCAGTCAATATTATCACTAAATATTGACCACATGCAATTTAAAAGCCTGTTTCTATATTTTTTCTATTTAATGTTTCTAAATATGAAAATGTATATGTAAATATAAATTTTTAAAAATTGTTATTAAATCTAAATATTTTCTGAAAAATGAAGATATTCCTTTTAAGTTCTTTGCTCAAACTCTCCTATTTGATAAATTCTCTAGTTGGATTTTAATGGAATTTTTCTTCCAAATTGTGCATTTTTCCTATATAAAATTCAGGTCATTATCATTCATTTCTGCATTAAATTTCTTAATCTTTGAAAAATTTTTCATTTAAAAATTAATAACCTATATTCTGTATAAAATTCATATTCAATTTTTCAGAATAAAGAAAAAATTGAGTATTAGGACTTCACATTGTAAAAATTTACATATACATTTTAAAATGTTTACCTTTGCTATGATTTTTTCATAATCTATTGTTTTTTTCTTTACATGTACCCACTTACTTCCTGACCTAGTAAGGCAGCTATTCTATTTCATATGCAAATGAAGAGAGGAAGGATGAGCAAATCTGAAATTTTAATTGTATGTGCTTTAAAAAGTCAAACAAAAATCCTTAAATGATCTTGGTGCTTAGACTATAAATTCAGTGACCCTATTTTGGTCTTTTTGGTGGTTAGTTTCTTAAAGTCTGAATATCATGTATGCTGAGTTGATAGTTATGGATTTTTTAAAAATCATAAACCACTCAGGTGATTGTGGGCTTCTATACTTTTTCTGCACCTATTATTCCTATATTCTACCCTGTCTTAAATTTTTTTTAAGTTATAAAAGGAATTCTTTGTATCATCTTTTTGTATCCTCTCTCCCACGTCTGCCTCTAACTGTAACCCATTCTCGCTCTATTATCACTCAATTTTAGCCTCTAATTATGTCCCTGCTGTCTTTTTATTTCTCCCTCTTTGTCCATATTAGCCCTTTGAACCATAACTTTCTGAGAAAATGGAAATGCCCTCCATCTGCACTGTTCAATATGGTAATGAGTAGCCATGTGTAAATACTGAGCACTTGAAATGAGGCTAGCAAGTCTGAGGAAGTGAATTTTTAATTTTATTTAATTTTAATTAATTGAAATTTGAATAACTTCACATGGCTAATGGTTACCATATAGGACAATGCAGCTTTATACCCCTTATTCATTCTCATTTTCTCATTCTTTCTCCTCTGCCTTGGTATATATTTCTTCTTTGTCTCTGTCTCTAATTCTAACTGTAGTTATTTTTTTTTCAGAACTTAGGGTCACTTGCTTAACCCAAATGAAAGGCAGAAGCTATACTTCAAGTGCAACCACAAGGCAATGATCCTGTTCATAACATTAACTCCTCTTGCAGCACCTCCAGGGGCTGCTGACTGGAGCTGTTTGAATCTTTTGCTGGTTCAGTTGTGATAAACTCTGAGGGGGTTTATCATACACTACTTTTTTTTTGGTTATTGTTCTTGAACTCCACGAAAATCAGAAGCCATTAGGACACTTTCAAGTTTATGATTCTTGAAGTGAGTTGAAGGCAAGGAAATGTTGCAAACGACTTTAAGCTTGAACAATGTAGGCCTTTACTCTCATGATCTTTTACTCTTTCCAACATTGTTCCTCACATTATTTGCCCTAACTCACTTATCGATCTTATACATTTTGCATCTTCTTTCAGAGACTACTCTATTAAAATACATCTTCAGTCTATTCTTTCAATACTTAAGGCATGTCCAAAATTTGATATATCCCATATTTTAGAGATCAGGTGAAGCCTCAACTGAAGCAAAGACCATTCAATTTTAACTTTTACAGCATTATTTCTAAAACCACTGTATTATAAAGCTGTTTACTTTTCAAATTCTTAGATCCATGGGAAATTTTATTTTTGCTTATATACATTGTAGGATTTACTGCTTCGTTTAAGAAAAGTTAACTTACTAATCAGGAAAATGAATCAAAAACCTTTAAGTATTTTGTATAACACTAGTAAGAACAGGCTAAGGATTTTTAAAAAGGGCTAGCTAAGCTTGGTCGCAGAAAACTTGTGAGCACATTACAATTGCATGTTAAATTGTAATCTCTCAGTAAACTGATTATGTCATTTTAAATTGTGTGAATCTGTGCCTTCCTAATGATTTTATTTTTCTTTGTGTTAGCATGCCTCCTTTTCCTTTTCTGTCACATATACATGTGCAGACACACACACAAAGGTTTTCAAATTCTTGTGCTGGATTTGAAAAACTCTGAAAGCCAACCAAACTAGTTTCACTCCCTTTGAAATAAAATAAGCAACCTGTCATCTACTGAGTTTAAAGCACTATTCCAAAAATATGTTCAATAAAATTTATATGTTTTAAAGTTTAACTTTGGAGTTTTTTTCTTTTTGTTTTGTTGCTTTTTAAAAATGGAGACATTCATATTTCATGGCTATTTTTTTGGAAGAATTTTCAGAAACATTTTAAAGAAGAAACTTTAAATTTAATTCAAAATTAATTTATTTATACATTCACACTTATAGACAAGTTTTAAGATTCCTGAGAAGCCCCAGTTTCCCAAACAATACTAACGCATTTATTTTCACCACAAAATGAAATCGATCCAAAAACATGACTTTTATGATTCTATAAAACCAATGCTTATCATCTTATCAACAATGACCAAAACGATATTTGCCTCTGAGGGGTGGGATAGGGAGGGTGGGAGGGAGGTGCAAGAGGGAGAAGATATAGGGATATATGTATATGTATAGCTGATTCACTTTGTTATACAGCAGAAACTAACACACCATTGTGAAGCAATCATACTCCAATAAAGGTGTTAAAAATAATAAAAGCTAAAGTGATATACACAGTGTTTCACTGCTCCAACTTCAGGTAGTGGGTAAATAAGAATGACAATAAAATACAGTGTGTGACAGGATGAAGTCAGGTAACAGGAATCCAGTAGATCTTACTGAAGTCACCATTCATCCTGCTTATACAGGTAACAAAGCTTGGCTGACATGCAGGTGATAGATGGCTGGCTCTATCCACTCACTGAGTGGAACATGTAGATGAATAATCATGATTCAGATCTGTACCTTAGTTATTCAACAAGTTACTCTGTATAGTGAATTTGGGGGGTATCTTGTGGGTATCACAAGAATAAACACAAAAGTAAAATCTGCCAATATTAAATATGTAAATTCTAATTTTTTCTTATCTGGACTATTGTCTCCTGTAAATAAGAAAATTTAAAAACTGTCAGTGTTGGCTAAGAGAGTTTCATATATACTGTATCCATACTTTTTGTGCTCTTACTATTGTTTTAAGATTTTATGATTTTTCTTGTTTCTGTTAACTCAGGCCAATTAAAGCAATTCCTTTTGTGGGCATTTGGGTCATTGTTTTCAAGTTTATTGATTCAACTGCATTCTATAAATATTTGTGAAAAATCACTTCTTGTCATACTCCATGCCAGATGCTGGCAAAATAAAGATAAATGAGGCACAATTACTATGGTGAAGGAAGTAACTAGATACCATAGTAGATGATGGAGTTCTACAACTTGAGTACGGAAGAGGGCTGCAGTCTGTAGTACCTCATTACCCACAGAATTATGAAGACAGAACACATCAGGGTGGAGATTTTGGTGTGTATATTAGATGTCGCCTCCAGAAAGAATTGCAGTCTTTTTTTCCAGTTTGCCTGGTGCTATTAAGAAAGTACGAATCCACTGAATTCTGAATACTAATCTTGTGACAAGTACTTTCAAATGTATGACAACTATAGGTTTCATGTTGTGGACAGCTTGGCTACAAAACACTAAATAAATGGAGAGCCTAGGTATAGTGGCACTAGGTGGGAACACTTAGGCTTTCCTGAGAGTAGAGTGATGAGTATCCACACAGATCTGCATTGGTATCAAGGAGCAAGGCTAACAGTTTGATTGATGTCACTCCCAACTCCTTGATTGCAAGTCTGTTAAATAAAACAATGTAGGCTGTCTTGGACACATCATGTGCTATGGAAGATATTAAGTTTCAATTCCTTTTCCCATAAAGTTGACAAGTTCTTATATCATACCATAAAAAATCCTCTGTCTCTAGCAGAAACCAATCAACATATAGGAAAGAGAAGATACTTAATATTATAAAAAGAAGGTAAAGTTAAAGGCAATGTAGTAAAGAATTATTGGCAAACAGTTGCTATTTGTGTTGATCTTTCCTTTCTTTCCAAGTTTTGATTTTAGATTTTAAGGATTTTTAGGTTAGCAAAATCATATCTAGGTTTTCTCATATTTTTGTATATCAGCAAGATTTCACACTTCTTGATATGTTATGATTTTAGACGTTTGTGCTTTAAGAGTCCCCCCAAAATGTATCTTGGGTATTGAAATTCTAGACTTCAAATTCACAGAACAGGAACCATGTCTTATTTCTTTTTGTATCCCTCACAGATTGCTTTGTAAATAACTATTTATTTACTAAGATATAGGGTTTACTAAATAATATCTGAATGGCAAGTCAAAAATCAGTAGTTTTTTTTTCTAATTTGTCCAGGCACTTAGGAAAAATTCTCGCTAACAATTTATAGCATAACACCAAATGTAACACGTAGGGAACATAATGCATATAAAAGGCGTGGAACATATTTAAATGCTATGTAAGCAGGATTAGACGTGAATTATCTGTGGAAAGATCATGTTTTCCTTAATTTACAATCTCTAGGTACATATTATTTATTATATATGAAACATAGTGTTCTAACACACTGTTTTTCCAAATAGTCTGAGACTTGGTAGGTAAATTAAATTTCACTGGTGCTACTTTCACTGGCCTAAGTCATTCCTAGTGATGGCTCACACTCTTGTTTCTTGAATTCAATGCTGCCCACAACCTGGGGTTATGCTTTTGTTATTTGATAAAGCAATGACCATGTTATTGAGGAATAAACATCTAAGTCCCTAAAATACGCTCATATTTTTCTCCACTTACCCCAAACATAACTACCGTGTAATATAATAGATGCTGAAGAACTGAACATTTCCCACTGACCCTTGCTAAACACTAGCCCCAACTATTCCTCACTACCCCTCTTTTTTAAAATTAATTTTTTATGCTGGAGTATAGTTGATTTACAATGTTGCATTAGTCTCAGGTGTATACCTATTCAGTTATACAAATACATATATCCATTCTTTTTCAGATTCTTTTCCCATATAGGTTATTACAGAATATTGAGTAGAGTTCCCTGTGCTATACAGGAGGTCCTTGTTGGTTATCTATTTTATATATAGTAGTGTGTATATGTTAATCCCAAACTCCTAATTTATCCCTACACCACCATGTTTCTCCTTTGGTAACCATAAGTTTTCCAAGCCTGTGAGTCTGTTTCTGTTTGGTAAATAAGTTAATTTGTATCATTTTTTTAAGATTCCACATATAAGTGATATCATATGATATTTGTCTTTATCTGACTGACTTCACTTAATATGATAATCTCTAGGTCCATCCATGTTGCTGCAAATGGCATAATTTTGTTCTATTCTATGGCTAATATTCCATTGTATATATATACCACATCTTCTTTATCCATTCTTCTGTCAGTGGACATTTAAGTTGCTTCCATGACTTGACTATTGTAAATAGTGCTGCAGTGAACACTGGGGTGCATGTATCTTTTCGAATGATGTTTTTCTCCAGATATATGCCCAGGAGTGGGATTGCTGGCTCACACGTTAGTTCTATTTTTAGTCTTTTAAGGAACTTCCATACTGTTCTCCATAGTGGTTGTACCAATTTACATTCCCACCAACAGTATAGGAGGATTCCCTTTTCTCCACACCCTCTCCAGCATTTATTTTTTGTTTGTAGAACTTTTGATGATGGCCATTCTGACAGGTGTGAGGTGATACCTCATTGTAGTTTTCATTTGACCACTCCTCTTGTTATACCCAAATTGACTCACCAACGGAGGCTAAGCCCGGCTTCAGACATAATGTCTTTATATATGATCCTGTATTTGTCATAGCCACATACAAATACTCAGAAAAAACAAATCTGACTGATCATCTTCAATCTAAGGTATATAGATTTGGCTGAGAATCAGAGCATGGCCAAGGAAGACAGAAGGAGAAACCAGAAAGTAGTTAGCTGAAATACAGGGCAAAGCTGATGAAATTGGAAACTTGAATTTATGTGGTTTTCAAGGTCACATATAATCTTTATCAAAATTGTCTATATTGGTTGCTGAGAAGTTATCAACAAAGATTGAAATCAGATATATATATATATTAATCTATATTTATCCCCTTTTCTATAAGTTATTTACATGTTAAAATGACCAAAAATTTTTGTTATATAAAGGAATGATCAGGGTTGAATCTGGAAACAATTTTAACTTTTATCTTTTGCACTCTCCTATATAGTAATATACACATATGTATATCTTTATTTTAATGTGTATATGTTTATATACATATATGTACATATATAAAATATATCCATATGTGTGTCTATATACACACACATATATGCAAAGATGCACATTTTCTAGAAATATATCCCCAAATTTCTATCCCTGTGCTTCTCCTAAGTGTATAGTACCCCAAGTTAGTTTTCTTTGACTCTTAGAAGCATGTAATCTGTTGGAAGAGAAGATATTGCATTAATAAGTAATTTTTATCTTTAAATGTCTAACTTCCTATGGATACTTACGTTTGTATACTCAAAAATAGTTCAAGTCAACAAAACCCAGTAGCAAAAACTACAGTTGATGGCCAGATCTTGTTTCGTAATACCATTCTCCAAAATGCAACCAGTACTCTTTGGAGAAATGGCTGTTTCTAGGACTGGGACAGAAAATGTGTATGATGATTGTAGAGTATTTTGTAGTGCCAGAAAGTAAGGAAGTCACACACACACACACACACACACACACACACACACACACACACACGCAATGATGAAGAAATACAAAAGTGATACAGGGGCCAGCCAAAAGACCTGGCACAATTTGAGAAACAAAATAGAATACTTTTAGATTATAAGGTATAAAATACCCATGCATTCATGTCGATATAAAGAAATGATTGAATAAATGAGGAATAATAGACAAATTTCCTGCACAGAAGAATTTAAAACCATTTATGTAGATATGCTACCCTTCAGAAGGTACAGATTAACTCCCCACACCTTAAGTGTGAGCTGTGCGTAGTGACTGTTTTCAGGAGTACAGTATGGAAAGGGAAGAAAGTTACTTGACAGTGGAGAAACCTAATAAACACTACCTCAAGTTACATGAACAAGGTTAGCATCAAAAATGGTGTCATATTGACAGTATATACTCATGAAGCAATGTGCTAAGAATGGCATTTTACTTCTGAGATCTTCCTCCAAAAAATACACAACCCCAGTCTAATCATGGGACAAAAATCAGACAAATCCCAATTGAGAGACATTCTACAAAATGATGAACAGTAATAAAAACTGTTAAGATCATCAAAACCAAGGAATGTCTGAGAAACTGTCATAGACAAGAGGTGTCTAAAGAAACAACACTGTTAGATGCAAGATGGTATCCTGGATGAAATCCTGAAACTGAAATGGGGCATTAAGAAAAAAATGAGGAAATCATAATAAAGCATGAACTTCAGTTAATAAAATATATCAATATTAATTGTGACAAATGTATCATACTAATATAAGATTTTAATAATATGGGGGACTGGGCATGGGGTATATGGGAACTCTTTATCTTCACAATAATTCTGTAAATCTAAAATTGTTCTAAGTTTATTAACACAAATAACTCAATTTACCAGAAAAATTATCTTTATATCAGTCCTTAAAGTATATTTTTGTGTATATGTATTAGTTCATAATATTTTTTGCTTTCACCCACTATTCCATATCCCTTGGGGTATAGTATGCTTTTCTTCTGCACAGATTATGGATTTGCCTTTGACTTGGTTTGTTCAATGATCTGTGAGTGGTTTTGGTTCTTGTGTGGTTTGGCTTGAACTCTTTTACTCCTGGGTCGACCATGAAAGTAATATCCCTGGGTAGTGCTTGCCCACGGAGAATGTGAACACATGTGGAATATATCTGAACCCTACTCAAATCCCAGAGCCAAGTTGAGCTCACTGAAATATGATGCAGTGTCACCCAGTTGTTAAACAGACCATGAGTAGAAGAATAAATGCTTGCTAGATAGGCCACTGAATTTTCTGGTGGCCTGTTAGTTTATTGCAACAATAGCAGAATAATTTAGTGTGTAACACAAATCTTCATGGAGATGACCGTTGCTCTTTGCTGTAATGTATGTGCATCCCTATTAATTGTGTGTGTGTGTGTTCAGTATGAGCACAAGTCAAATTTCTAAAAAACTTGTTCTACTGGGAAAATGCCAGCTAAGTGTATAATACTATTTTAACTAGTATTCAATAAATCAGTAAAACCATATGTAACTGACATACTTTGATTATAGTCTTTTATTTAGGAAATGATTTTAGTTCATCATAGTTACGTGGTTTTTTTATTCAAGATTTTGTGAAGCAGACCCAGTCCAATTTCACAGTCATGCCATTTGTAAACTGGTGTAATCCAGTGAATTATGAATGTTGGAATGGACTCATATATTAGGGGCTCTCTCTCTCTGCGAATATTGAAATGTATTTTGCTGATATAAGTGATAATTGTTTAAAAAGAAATTTAACAGCATCAGCAGTAAATGAAGTACTATTTGAATATATGTGTATGTCTTGATTTTTTAAATACATGGTGCATACTCACGGTATGTTTTTGTGCATATATAACGTCACGCATTTAACACACAGAGATACATAAAATCTCATGTACGCCCCCCTCCAAATATGTATAAATGAGTAAATACCTAGGCAGTGCGCTAGATGGCGCTATAGCATATAAAAATGTAATTTTACTTTAGAATCCATGGATTATGACCCCATAGGTCTAGGTCTTGAGAAACTCTAGCAACAATAGTCTGTATGAAATGCATTAAGTATTATTTTTCTCTTATTGAATAGAATTTAATTGTAAATACATGGAATATAATCTTCCTGAGTCACATAAAATGGCACTAATAGTAAAGGAAAAAGTTTTAGCAAAGAATATTTCTGTTATGCTCCTTATATGTTGAAACATTTTTCATAAGAGTTTATATAGTTAAATACTGAACTATCAAAATGTGTTATTTTTGGCAATGTGCTTTGCTGACGAGATAAGCATATGTTTATTGTTTTAATTTATATATTTCACTTTTTATTTTTACAAGCTTCTTTGAATAATGAAAAATATTTGGGGCATAATATTTAACTTAATATATGATATTACGTTGAATGGCAAGTAAAATGTTTAAAAATTTTTCTTACTGTGGCTATTATATTAGCCATAATTTCAGGTTTCAGGGCCAAAAGAAGGATATCCTAAAAAGCACAGAATGTTTCATAGCTTTTCATCCTTCTTAACCTTCTACATTGTCCTCCTGGTAACACATCACATATCAGGAGATCATTAGGCAAATGCAGATAATTGGCAATTTTGATTAAACGTGGAAAAAACTATTTTGTAAAGAAATAAAAACATGTATCATAGTGGACTAAGTGTCCCTAATAACTGTGAGTAGGTTGACACATATAGTAATTAGAAAATGACTCTAAAATAAGACATTCTGTACACACACAGACACACACCCATTGATTTTTAAGTTACATGTAGCATGTAATTACATGTAACTACATGTTACATGTAGTTACATGTAGCATGTAGCATGATTTTTAAGTTACATGTAGCATCCTGAAGGAAAACTAACAAGAATAGTAAGTCAATACTTTTACAAAGGTCTGAAAATTTAAGGGACAAACTTAACAGTAATATCCAACATCAAATGTATGTGTGCAAAGCATTTCCTGAACAGAAAGGAAAGAAAAGGCATGGTGAGAATAGGTTGAGGATGGAATAATAATATTTGTGGACAGGGAAATTATTTGTCCAGTACTGTGTTAGTTTTCTTAATATTGACTATAATTATATCAAAACTCCTTTCATATTTATTTTCTAGGCATCTTTCAAATATGCCACTGAGAATTATTCTATTCCCAAAGTGATTTTCAATGTGTTTATTGAGATGTCAAATACCATAAAATTCGTGGCCCTTGTTTTCTAACAGTCACCATCGTGGAGGGTAAAAGTAGTTGGCTCTGTACTTTCATGATGCTGGATGTCAGCAGTGGAGGATTCCATGCTTTATAGTAGGAGATATGAACCTCCCTCCCCATTTTTAAAAAATTATTTATTTATTTATTTTTGGCTGCGTTGGGGCTTCATTGCTGCACACAGGCTTTCTCTACTTGAGGCAAGAGGGGGCTACTGTTCGTTGCGGTGCACGGGCTTCTCATTGCGGTGGCTTCTCTTGTTGTGGAGCACAGGCTGTAGGTGCACAGGCTTCAGTAGTTGTGGCACGTGGGCTCAGTAGTTGTGGCTCGCGGGCTCTAGGGCACAGGCTCAGCAGTTGTGGTGCACGGGCTTAGTTGCTCCGTGGCATGTGGGATCTTCCTGGACCAGGGCTTGAACCCGTGTCCCCTGCATTGGCAGGCGGATTCTTAACCACTGCGCCACCAGGGAAGCCCTCCCTCCCCATTTTTTTTACCCACTCTGTTATCTTATCACTCTTAGTCTTCAGTTGGCTCTATACTTAGGGCCACACGGAGACAATTCAGGTATCCCTTTTAAGTTGCACCCTATTAACAGAGCCTACTGAACTGAGAAGTAGGAGTGTAAGGCCAATTAATAATCAAATGCTTTTGCTTTTTGTTTTTGTTCATGTTTGATGCTTTTCTCTGTTGAGAATCTCAGGAGGAGTGTTGTCTTATCTGGTAACAATCCAGTATTCAGTAGTCTTAGGATCATCATATCTTATATTACATTTTGCCTAAAATGTATAATTGTGGGCTCTAAAAATAAATCTAAAATTAAAATATGATTGAAGTAAAAAAATATATATAAACAACATTTTTGAATGCTGTCAGAGACAATTTTCTTAAATAATTTTCTCTAAAAGAGAATAATAATGATGGTTGAAAATGTTGTTTCATGATCCAGGCAATGCAGGAAAGCAAAATTTTAGAATTGCTTAGAAAACAACACATTGATTAGAATTAAAAGTTTTATTTTCTGCTTTTTAAAAAAATTTTGGGTTTTAGTGTCTTCACTCCTTTATGTCTTGCCTACTTTTGACTTTTTCTTTTTACCTGGATTCAGTTGTCATCTCCTAGATGAACCAATCTTGATTACCTAAACAAGTTATGCTTAATTAATTGTAATATTTGTATTAGTGTTATAAGCTGAACTGTGTTCCTCCAAATTCATATGTTCAAGTCCTAACCTCCAGTACCTCAGAAAATGACTATATATGGAGGTAGTGTCTTTAAAGAGGTAGTTAAGTTAAAAATGAGGCTGGTTTGGTGGGCCCTAATCTATTCTAACTTGTGTCTTTATAAAAAGAGGAGATTATAACATACAGAGAGACACCAGGGGCACATGTGCACAAAGGGAAGACCAGGGGAAGACACAGAGAGAAGGTGGCTATTTGCAAGCCAAGGAAAGAGACCTCAGAAGAAATAAGACCTGACCATATATTGATCATGGACTTCTGGCCTCCAGGGTAGTGAAAAAATAAATTAGTCTTCTTTAATCCACCTAGTCGGTGGTATGTTATTATGGCAGCCCTTGCAAACTAATACAAATAGTAAGCATTAACCTTAACATTTTGGAATGTTGACTAATACTTTATGCATTTTATGAGTCAATGCTCATGTGAAAAGTAGTTTTTCAATCACATAGCATGTTTTTCTTCTTAGGAAATAGTAAGATGGGCTGTTTTGCCCAAGAATCATAGTCGTTCAATATTACTGGCATGGTGCACATTTGATCATGCTCTTGAGTTTCCTCCAGTTAAATATTATGAAAATGTAGATGTCCAACATGACTAATGATATCACTAGTTTATTCCTTTTGTATGTCCTGAATTTACATTTTACAATTTGATTATATTAATCAGTAAAAAAATATATATATATATTTTAAAAATTCTCTCTCTATATATAGATATATATAGGTAGAGTTTTAATACTTTCAAAGCAAACGAAAACCCTGCCGCCCTCCACATAAAAGAGTTTGTTTCCTTATTGAACAACTTGTTTTCTGCTTTGTTTACTAAGTTCTTAAAATATCACAATAATATAAGGCAGGTCATAGAGGAATTAATTTCTAATATAGCAAAATTAACTTTAGTGTTAAATAAAACCCACCAATATTCATTCATTTATTCAAAAACATACTCAGCACCTCTTAGGTACTAAGCACTGTGTTTTACATTGCAGATACAATTTTGAACCAGACAGAAATGGCCCCTAATCCCCTAGAGTACAAACCATATTGACTGAATAGAGCGTGTGATTTTCTTTTCCCGACACTGATAAGTAAAAAAGTTTTGAAACAGTGCCATTTATTAATAGTCTTTTATACCTAATGATTATCTAATTTATACTTATACCTCAGAAAACCAAATATTAATAATTTAACCTGTTATTATGATTTAATAGAAGAGATTGCAAAATTTGGAACGAAGACATTCCTTAGTTTACAACCTAGCTTTGCTGTGTCATAGTTTTATTATTTTGGGCAAATTAGTTAAACTATTCAAACCTGTTTGCTTATGTGTAAGCCCCCATTATTAATATTTACCTTGAAGCTTGACTTAAAGTCAGAGATCATAAGAAGTACATGGTGGGCATATAATAATTATTACCTTTATTTTTATATTAAAATTAATAGTATTAGGTTTAATCAGATAAAATTATGTCAGAACACATATGTCAGAATTACTTTCAAAGCAATCTTGGGTTCCAGATCAAGCTACTTTTTTGATGGTCAGGTTTTTAACCATTGGGCATTTTACTTAGCAAATATATAAACTTTTAAAGAGACAAACAAAAAAACCTTTTATTATATTCACCAGAATTAAACACAGTATCCGATATGGCAATATGGTTCCAGTTTTTCATTTCCAAGTGTCATTCTAACAAGATTCAAATATAATATTTTTTAGTGAGGTTCTATATAAATTCACTAATGAGAACAGTTGTGTTGTTTTAGCTTAATTTTTTTTCTGCCTCACATTGTGCCTGAGAATTCTTTTTTATTCTTATGGTGTGTGTGTGTGTGTGTGTGTGTGTGTGTGTGTATGTATGTATGTGTGTGTATGCATGCATGTGTTTGTGTGTGTTTAAAGTGTCCTGTTCTGATTCTATTACCCTAGGGCTTGATTTTCTTTTGTGAGTTTTGAGATTCCATAGAAAGAAGACTGCTTTCAACATGTAAATGCTTCTGCCACTTTACATTTAGTGAAGCAGGTCGTTTTAGCTTCCTTCCAGCAGTAAGATTCATTATTTTAGTGAGTTTTGACATAGGCTCTGATTGGTTAAAAAACCTATGTTCATCATTTGCAGTTTTACTTTTGTTTTGGTATTAGGAAGAATACAGAACATATTCAGCAGTAAAACCCTAGTCAAGTGATTTAATCTGTAAGAAAAATAAGCCTTACCTTTAAATGCTTTTAAATATGTTTTTTGTTTATTTAGGGGTTGGAGGAGGGAAAGGTCACTGTTAATAGAGAGCTTTAACCAATTCTGACAAATCTGTAAACTAAAATGATGGTTCATCATAAGATTATGAAAACTCCTAAAAAGGGCATAATGGAAATATTTAAACTTTCTACTTTAGGATAAATGGTATTAAATCATGACCCTCATAGTCATCCTACATAAAGTTATGCTGCAATCACTGATCTTTCCTCAATCTCCTCTGGAAAGTGGTATCAACAACATTGACACATTAAAAAAGGAAAGATAAACCCACTAGCATTTGATGAGTTAATGTGATAATAATTGGCATTGTGCTATTCATTTAGAAGTATTTAGAAAAAGAGTAAAAACCTGCAGAAACCTATCACCTTTATATGAGGCTCCCAAGCTGTCTCTAAGCAGACTGGCTGTACCTCAGTGGTCACATGAAGCCCCCTTTGTCATATGACTTTAGGGGCATGAACATATAACTACCCTCTTGAAAACTCTATCTGAATTTAAGTTTTAAATGATACTCATTAAAATGGTACTAATTAAACGTAAATGGTATAATTACTCTCACAAGAATAGGTACAAAATATTTTTGAAGTAATCTGCACTTCTTAAATTTAGGACTATGTTTCTAATTATTTTTGTATATTTTCTTGAACATTCTTGTTTTTCCTATCTTCCAAATGATGCGCCACTGGTTCTTTTTTTTTTTTTAATCTTTATTTTTGGCTGCGTTGGGTCTTTGTTGTTGCGCGTGGGCTTTCTCTAGTTGCAGCGAGCGGAGGCTACTCTTTGTTGTGGTCCGCAGGCTTCTAATTGCGGTGGCTTCTCTTGTTGCAGACCATGGGCTCTAGGCATGAGGGCTTCAGTAATTATGGCATGGGGGCTCAGTAGTTGTGGCATATAGGCTTAGTTGCTCCGTAGCATGGGAGATCTTCCCAGACCAGGGCTCAAACCCATGTCCCCTGCATTGGCAGGCGGATTCTTAACCACTGTGCCACGAGGGAAGTCCCATTCCACTGGTTCTTGTTTTGGATTTTCATATTACCATTACTCGTTTTAGTGACTCTAATTCTTATTGAAAAAATAAAAAAGCTACATACCCATTCCTAACAAAAACAATTGGACTTCCCAAAAAACATAAATGGACTCCATAGATCAAGAATCCCAACTTTGACAACCTTTAATAAACTTAGAAAATGATAACCCATTTGTCTTAATATATTTATTCTAATATTTTCTACAATATACATTTTTGAGGCTGCTAAATACTGTGTGTGTGTGTGTGTGTATACACACACACACATATATATTTCTGAGATTAAATTTGACCAGCTCCTAAATCTGAGACTTGGAAGATTTGGATATACTTTTCTCTCTCTTTTTTTTTTTTTTTTTTTTGCGATATGCGGGCCTCTCACTGTTGTGGCCTCTCCCGTTGCGGAGCACAGGCTCCGGACGTGCAGGCTCAGTGGCCATGGCTCACGGGCCCAGCCGCTCCGCGGCATGTGGGATCCTCCCGGACCGGGGCACAAACCCGTGTCCCCTGTATCGGCAGGCAGACCCTCAACCACTGCGCCACCAGGGAAGCCCCTACTTTTCTCCTTATGTTAGAAAATGAAAGTCCCTTTGCACGCCGTGGAAAAATACACAATTCCCAGGCTTTTAAAATACTATATCCCATATAGTAGTATTTATTGATTTATTACAATATAACACAATTTCCACTTCATTGAGTGGACATTTATTACTATCTAGCCTTCAAGTTAATTTCAGTGATATTATTAGGTAAGTTTTAACTTTTTGCACAAAATGTGAGCCCATATCCCTTATTGGATGTCATTAACGTATCTAAAGGTGTAATCTGGCCATTGAATGTGAAAATAGTTATGCTTTTCATTGCCTGTCAGTGCTATTAAACTACAGTATTTTTCACTTCCATAGTAATTTAACTGTATGTTTTTAACTTGATGTTTCTACTATGATTTTTTTAAATTGCGCTTCATACTATGTCTGCCATCAAATTTCATCCAAAAACCTATCTCTGCCAGACTCAAATGGATACAATTATTTTCCTAGAAAAAATGTGAGCCTGGAATATGTCCACTTTGCTTCCGTTTGAACTAATCTAAGCTTTTATGATTTTAAAGTTCTCCATGGATATTCTTGGGCATGTCAGAGATCTTTTACCTTTGTTCATCAGTATATGTTGCTGTGAGTTGGTTCTGGTTTGTTAAGCACTTTAAAGAAATGGAAAACTTTAAATTCTACAGGGTTAAGAAAGGGAATCTTACAGAAGAAAATATGCTTTACTGTTATCCATGAATTTAATCTTTATCTTTTAAATATTTATTATTTATACTAAGTGAATATAACAATATATGTGATCAATAATGAACTTTTTAAGTATAGAAAGATGTGTGGAGAACATGAACTAAACGTTTTATGACTATTTGACCAATGTGAAACTATCCCTGGCTAAAGAAATTTCATTTTCTGGCTCCTAAATCTTGAAATAAAGAATGTTTAACATAAAAACATCTTTATAATTGGCTCTAATATAGGCAGAAGGAGACCGAACACACAATTAATACATAATCTCAATTTAGGAATGATTTCAGAAATTTCTGGAAAAACAAGTGATTTCACAAGAAAAATAATAGTTGTAGAGCATCTTGGTCTGATTTCTCTGAGCTTTATTTGCAAAGGAAAGAAGTTATGAATGACTGTTGAAAGAAGGTAAAGTCCTATCTGATCCAAAAAGACTAAGCTTCCTGAAACACTATTTTTTATAATACAGTCAGGCCACCATTCAGTATGGTGTTAAAATAACAATCTGAACTCTTTTATTTAACTGAATATTCGCAAATAATAGATTTTCCTGTGACCTCACCAAGCTCTACAATGTCAAGGCTACCTCCTTAAGAAAGGAGGCAGAATTAATGCCCAAGCATGCCTTCCAATTATCTCACTTTGGCTTTCCTGTGTCCAAGGAAATACATTTCTGTCTCTTGTACCCTGCTTTGAGTGGCATTAATTTCTATTGATTGATTATTCCATTTCTAATTATTTCCATAAATGATACAGGGAAAAACATTAAATACATTTTATCTTCTAATTTGTGTCTGTAAGATATTTCGAGTAATCCACCTATTTGTTATTTGTGTTAAAATTTGACAGGTCAATTTGCCCAAATAAGGGTAACCTGGATGCCTCAGGATCTGAAAATAATATCAAATGAAAAATGATTTAAGAGTTGGAAAAGGCATTTAATCAAAAATCATGTGACATAAAAACCATGAATTTTTATCATCTGGAATCCTAAATTCCTGCTTCCAGCTCCACTATCTAGAGCCAAACCGGGCTAGTTCAAATCAGACAGGTTTAATTTTTCCCATATTGTGGAAGAGATACTCATATGCCTAAGAAGTTCAGTAAAAGACTGATGCAAAATAAAATCTTACCACATGGTGAGGGACATGAATATATCCTGATAACTTGTGGGAAGAAGGCAGAGGTTAAGCAAACAGTGAAATAGTGACCCCGTCTGCTCATATTACCTATGTAACTTGGAAGAGAATTAAAAGTTATCAAATGCTTTACAGAACATTGTCTTTAATATCCTATTCAAAATCAGTGCTTCAACTTGTCTTAGTAACAGAATATCTATTCCCATTTCCCAAATCTATGTTATAGAAAGGCAGCAGGGCTCCATGCACTTAAACACAGCTGTACAATAATACTTATTGGTTTACTATTCAGTATTAGCTACCTGAATAATATTTGGGATTTCTTAGAAGCTCTATTTGGTTTTAGTGTATATTACACTAAAGACACAGAGTTAAAATGTTGTATTCTAAAGTCATTTGAAATAATTATCTTTTGTGCATGTATGTTAGGTCCCCAATATGATATGTGGTTGGATTAATTTATTTTAGTTAGTTTTCAATTAGAGGAAATTGCTTTTGTAATTAATTTGGTTTTTATTTTTTTAATTGAAATACATTTGACATACATTGTTTAAGATGTACTACATGTTAAATATGTATTGTAATATGACTGACATTGTAGTGATAATTAGTAGCTCTTTCACATCACATAAGTATTTCTTTAGTTGGAATAATTAAGATAAGTTTGATGATTATAATACAGTATTGTTGTCTATATTGACTATACTGTGCACTAGATCTCTAGGGCTTATCTACTACTGGTTGCAAGTTTGTACCTTTCAACAACATCTATCCTATCCCTCCCACCTCCATTCTTAGCCCCATCCCCTGGTAACCACCATTTCACTCTCTGTTTTTACAAGTTTGGCTTTTTTAGATTCCACATATAAGTGATATCATATGGTATTTATCTTTGTCTGACTTGTTTCACTTAGCATAACATTCTCAAAGTCTATCCATGTCACACATGGCAGAATATTCTTATTTCTCATGGCTGAATAATATTACACACACATACACACACACACACACACACACACACCCCACATCTTCTTTATTCATTCTTCCATCGATGGACACATAGGTAGTTTCTGTATCTTGGCTATTGTGAATACTGCTGCAATAACATGGAAATGCATATATCTCTTCAATATCATGTTTTTATTTGGGTATTTACCCAGGAGTGGAATTGCTGGATCATATGGTAGATCTATGTAATTTTTGGATAAACCTCCATATTGTTTTCCATAGTGGTTGAACCACTTTATATTCCCACCAACAGTGCAGAAGGGTTTCCTTTTCTCTATATCCTTGCCAACATTTGTTATCTCTTGTCATTTTGATGATAACCATTCTAACAGGTGTGAGGTGATATCTTATTGGGTTTTGATTTGCATTTCCCTGATGATCAGTGATGCTGAGCATACTTTCATGTACCTGTTGGTCATTTGGATGTCTTCTTTGGAAAATGTCTATTTAGTTCTTCAGGGCATTAAAATTTTTTTTGTTGTTATAGAGGTGTATGAGTTCTTTTTATATTTTGGATATTAATTCCTTATTGGATATACAGTTTACAAACATTTTCTTCCATTCTGTATGTTGCCTTTTTATTTTATTAATTGTTTCTTTTGCTGTGCAGAAGTTTTTGGTTTTATATAGTCCCATTTGTTGAATTTTGCTTTTGTTTGTGTTTTTGGTGTCATATCCAAAAACTCATTGCCAAGATCAATTATTTTCTTCTAGGAGTTTTGTGGTATCAGGTGTTATGTTTAAGTTTTTGAAATTTCAAGTTAATTTTTGTGAGTGGTGTAATACAGGGGTCCAATTTTATTTTTCTGCATGTGTTTATCCAGTTTTCCCAGCACCATTTGAGGAAGAGACTGTCCATTCCACAATGGGTGTTCTTGGTTCTCTTGTCATATATGAGTTGACTATATATATGGGGGTTTAATTCTGGGCTCTCTGTTCTGTTTATTTGTCTATGTCTATTTTTATGTCAGCATCATACTGTTATAATCACTATAGCTTTATAGTATAGTTTGAAATCAGAAAGTGTGATACCATAATTTGGTTTTTAAATATGTAAAATTATACCATTCCAAAGGCAAAACTATAAAATGATAAATATTTAGAAAAACAAACACCATATTTCTCTTCCTATTCTCTCCAATCTATGCCTTTTACTCTTTAAAAGAAACAATTTGTATTATAATTTTGGTTATTTCAGGGTTTCCTTTTTCAAATATATATTTTCCTTCATTTCTTTCATAAAATGCAGCTAATATGTATACATACACATACAAACTCTCTTGCACCTTTTCCTTGTCTTCTTAAGAATATTTGCATGAAGGTATGACTCCATACCAATGTATAAAAATTTTCCCCATTCATTTTTATGGATTCTTTGTTTTCAATTGGGCAGGTATAACAAAACTTATTCATTCAAGCCCTTCCATTAATTTGGGGTTGTTTTAAAATTTTAATGTCATAAATAATGCCAAAATGAACATATTTGTGTATAAGTCATTCTTGGAGAAGAGATCAGTATTATCTTTTACAGCTTAAAATTTTTAATTTATTTTAGGTTTGAGAAGAGAAAATAAAATTTATATATTTGAGGTCAGTGTGTACAGACAAAAATGGTTAACAGGCTGATTTTATCTCTTGCAGCCTAGGTTAAGTTGGAGGTCCAATATTTAGGTGGACACTGTGATAATGCTTTTCTTGCATTAGACTTGTGTCTCCATTGTTACACTGTAGTATTCATATATTGAGTAGAAGTACCCATATAATAGTCATATACTGAGTATAAGTACCATAGAATAACTAGTCCAAAGATAGATGTTATACAGTGTTCAATTGCCAAAGACACTCCAAAAGTAAGCATTAAATGCCCTAACATAAGAAGAATGAGGTCATGTTGTTGAGTACAGAAATTCCCTATGCACTAAATCACTTACAAGATTGTATTTAGTGAATTCTTAATTTTATAAAAGGAAGTTTTCAAGAAAAGATGAAGAAACTGTTGCACAAATATATATCTCATTATAAAAAGCAGAATGAGTAGATTCTTAGAATTGAAATTGCTAGGTGAAAGGGTAAATGTATATATTGTTGATATCATCAAAGGAATATAACATTTTTCATTTTATTGTGGAAAAATGCCTATTTTCCCATAGTCTTGTCATTACAGTATATTCTCAAACTTGGATTTTTCCAGTCAGATAGGTAAGTAAATTTAATATTTATATGAGTTTAATATTTTTAAATTCTATATTCAGTTCTAAATATATACTTAATTTACATAATCTCATTTTCTTTATTGATATTACAGATTCTAAGTGTGTGACATAAATTACAAATACTTTTCCTTTGTTTCCTATTTGTGATTTCCTTTTTGATTTTTATTTTTAATGCATGTAAAGTCTGATTTGGTTTGTTTGTTTGCTTTTTAAATGAGTTGTATTTATCAATCACTATTACTATTGCTTTGGAATTTTACAATGGTATTACGCATTCCAAGATTACAAAGGAATTTAACCATTTTTAACATCTGTATTATTTCACTGTTTACTATTTAGATCACTCATCCATCTGGAATTTATACTTTATACAATACTATACAGGTTCAATTCTATACTCATCTGAATATCTATTAAATAATTTATTTAAAAAGTTAACCTTCTTTCATTGCAATGTGATGCCAAGTTTATCAGCTAGCAAATTTTACTATCTTCTGTGTATATTCCTGGTATTTTAAATTTTGATATGTTGCTCTTATATTTGTGCATTAATACCACACACAATTAATTATAGAAGCTATACGTTTAAATAGCTGGAAGAACAACCCTTAATATTGCTTTTCTACTTTTTCTTTGTCTATTTATTTTGCTTACTCATGTTTTCCAAATGAACATCATAATCAAGTTAGCTGGCTCCATGAAAAGCAATTGTTGGAAATTTTATTTTATATGAATTTAATTAAATCTATAAATTAGGTTATGGAAAATTGACAGTTTATGAAGTTACAACTTCCTATTCAAGAGCATAGACATTTCTTTCTGTTTAATAATATATACTCTGTGCGTGCCAGTTTTGCACATTACTGTTTAGGTTTGTACTGAGGCACTTTTCTGTAACTGTTTTTTGTTGTTAACTCAAATTGAATCTTCTCTCTCATTATATCCCGTATATACTGTTTTACTTTTATTGTCACATTTCTGGTAGTTATTGTGCTGATATTGGTTTTATACTAATATTCAGTCATATACTCTGATGAAGAATGTAGTTTTATTTCCTTTCTAATTATTTAGATTAGAACTGAATTTTCTTACCTAATTGCATTAGTTAATACCTCGAATGCTGAGTAAAACTGTACTAGTCATAGTGAACATCTTTGTCTTATTCTTTAGCGAGGTAAGGGTTTTGTTTCTGACACTTGAAAAACAAAACAAGTATTTTCCTTCTCTCTTGACAAAAATAGTAATTACATTTTTATTGACAGATGTTGGAAGGAGCAAAGAAAAAGGCTTTATTAAAGAAACCAGTGAGCTTTACCCAAGGAATTTTATTATATACAGGAATTTCTCTCTCCCTATCAGAATCCATTTCAAATGGCAGAACAAATATAAAAATATTAAATCTGCAATAGTTCTAGAATTAAAAATCAGAACCCATTTGTTCTTGCTTTTAGCAGTATTTCATTTCTGTTAAGTTCTACAGCAAATTGGATCAGAAGGTGTTCAAATCCAAAGACCTATAAAATCTACCACTCAACACCAATAAGAATAAGTCCATCAAAAAAAATACTCAGTATAATTCCTCATTATTAGCAAAATATATGTGGGAGAGTTGAGAGCTGGGCGATGGAATGAGCCTTGGATTTTCATTCCCAAACAATTGACTAAAGAACAATGAAACCACTCTGATATAATGAATGTGAGAGTAGGATTAAAAAGTAGCTTCCCCTCTTTAAACAAAAGGGAGAGAGAATTCAATGGAAGAACCTGTTCAAATGTGAGTCCTCTCAACTCTCATGTAGAATCACGGAGCAAAGACATTTTATTTCTTATCAGAATTGTCTCCATACTCAGGAAAACATCCCTCCTTTAACTAAGGAAACTAACTAGAGTGATATCCCTCTAGATATGTGTGCTGATCAAGCAAAGGTCTGGATTACAATAAGAAAAACATATATCTGAGGTAGCATAACTATCAAAGAAACAAAGTATCATACTTAAAGACATGAGCAATACTCAAAATATCTTTTAGAGAAAAGAATTTTTGAAAAGTACATACAGTATTATTATCTATATTGTATTATAAACATAAAAGCAAAAATAGATGAATAAGCATTTATTTTGGAAAGAGGCAAGTAGAGGTTTCAGATGATAAAGCCAAATGTTTTTTGATGTGGACCATTTTTAAAGTCTTTTATTGAATTTGTTACAGCATTGCTTCTGTTTTATGGTTTTTTGGTTTGTTTGCTTTTTGTTTTTGGCCACGAGGCATGTGGTATCTTAGCTCCCTGACAGGGGATTGAACCCACACCCCCTGCAGTGGAAGGCAAAGTCTTAATCACTGGACTGCCAGGGAAGTCCTAATAAAGACAAAAATGAAAACAAAAAATCTACATGTAGTGTGAATAACAGAATGCACAATCCAGAAAAAGAATTAGAAAGCCAGAAGGTAGTCAAGACTTATTTCTCTAACATACCACAGAAACAAATAAACACACAGTATAGGATAAATAATTATGGTAGAAAATAAATTCAGAGTTCTTCATATATGCTTGGTAGGAAATACAGCAAAATATATCAGACATAGAGGAAAGTAATATTTAATGTAATAGAATGTCAAAAAACATTCATTTTTGTTTGAACTTTTTACAACAATCAAGTGGTCAAATGTTCCAGTAAAAATTTTACAATGTAAGCTTATACCCCTGTGGTACTTGAATGGTATCAAAAGTAGATTATGCTGCTTCCTGACACTATAGATATAATCCTTCTAGAAAAGGAACATTAGCCTCTCAAACTCCTACATTACAAAGGGCTTAACAAAAGAGTTTGTTATATATGGGATACTGCTTAAAAATAATTTTTAAAATGAATAAATTCTAAAGATTTTTAAAATCTTAGAAATAGTATCTCAATAAATTTCCATGTATGTTGTAGTTCACACTACTTTTGATGTTTCATTTTTTGTTGTTATTTATCACTATATGAAACATGCCCTCATCCTTTAGCACAGCCTAAGGCTTTCTCTGGAAAAAAAGTGTTACAAGCAGCTTCTTCACAAACAGGAAAAATACTGCAAATTTGTGATTGATATTCTTAAAAAGGTATGTATTAGTTAGTGTGCTATATAGTACTAAAAATGTACCTTTAGGGCTTCCCTGGTGGTGCAGTGGTTGAGAGTCCACCTGCCGATGCAGGGGACACGGGTTCGTGCCCAGGTCCAGGAAGATCCCACATGCCGCGGAACAGCAGGGCCCGTGAGCCATGGACGCTGAGCCAGCGCGTCCGGAGCCTGTGCTCCACAACGGGAGAGGCCACAGCAGTGAGAGGCCCGCGTACCGCAAAAAAATAAATAAATTTTAAAAAATAGTACCTTTATTACTAAATTAAGATGATTATTCTGTCAGTAATATTTATTGGGCCCAGAATTTTGAAGTTTTTGGTTAGCTATGATTCATAAAGATAATTTAGAAATATATGAATTGTAAAAAAAAAATCCTTTGATCTTTCCTAATTCTGAAACCATAATATTTTAGACATCTTTAAAGAATGATAAGGAAATAATTTATAACTAACTCTAAAAAGAATCATACACGACAATTACTTCTCTTGAACAGCCACATCACTAGTAATAAAAATACAATATATCCTACATTGAATAAGTATGTACTTATTCAAGTATGTATTTATTGCTTTTATTATTTGATAAACATATCCATTACTATCACTTAAGATCATTTATCATTTTAATAGAGAAAAATGTGCCAGTCTACCCAATTTCTAAGGAACTAGAAATCATGAAGTGTGATATAAATAAATTGATTATCATCAAAAACAGTAACAAGTTGTTCACCATCTAAATTATAATTTTTTCTTAATTTGTACAAATAATTTTATAATTTTTGCATTCTTCTTTTCCCGAGACTAAATAACTTTTATTATCATTGTATCGTTACATGATGAAGCAAAAACAAAAAGGGGAGGTAGGTCAATGTAACTCACTTTTTCTCGTTTTAAAGGCAGGATTATTGTGATTTAATATACCTAAAGTAAATTTCATCCTTTAAAGATGTACATTTCTATGAACATGTAGATACTTTTCTCTTACTAATGTTTCAGATGTATCACAAAAACTTAAAAGGCCCAAAAGACAAAACTACCTCAATTTCCTACCCTCAATCCCCACAGCACATGGTCTTATTTTTTCTTTATTACTTATTGAACAAGAGGGGATGTCTGTCTTCTTACCAAACACTTTCCTGTCTTCCCCTCCACTTCCACTCCCTGGCTCTGGATCCCATTGTACCTGACATCTCAACAAAGTTATGCCATTATTTTTTCTTTCTTTTCTTTGGTATTGCTACCTTTTCCTTCTCTACCATTTCCATTAGCATGTATACAGGCACACCTTGTTTTCTTGTGCTTCGCTTTATTGCCCTTTGCAGATATTGCATGTTTTACAAATTGAAGGTCTGTGGCAAGCCTCCATCAAGCAAGTCTATTGGCACCATTTTTCAACAGTATTTGCTCACTTTGAGCCTCTGCATCACATTTTGGTAATTCTTGCATATTTCAAAATGTTTTATTATTTGTTATGGTGATCTGCGAATAGTGATCTTTGACGTTACTCTTGTAATTGTTTTGAGGTGCCACAAACCACACCTATATGACAGCAAATTTAATCAATAAATGTGTGTGTTCTGACTGCTCCACCGATGGGCCATTCTCCATCTCTCCCTCTCCTTGGGCCTCCCTATTCTTGAGACACAACAATACTGAAATTAGGTCAGTAAATAACCCTTCAATGACCTCTAGGTTTTCAAGTGAAAGGAAGAGTTACATGTCTCTTACTTTAAATCAAACTCTAGAAATGATGCAGCCGGGTGAGGAAGGCACGTTAAAAGCAGATAGACTGAAAACTAGGCCTCTTGCGCTGCCAGTTAATCAACTTGTGAATGCAAAGGGAAAGTTCTTGGAAGAAACTACAAATGCTACTCCAGTGAACACAAGAAAGCAAAGCAGCCTTATTGCTGATATGGAAAAAGTTTTAGTGGTCTGCATCAAAAAATCAAACCAGTCACAACATTCCCTTAAGCTAAAGACTAATCCAGAGGAAGACCCTAAATCTCTTCGGAGGAAGGCCCTAAATCTCTTCAATTCCATGAAGGTTGAGAGAGGTGAGGAAGCTGCAGAAGGAAAGTTTGAAGCTAGCAGAGACTGGTTCATGAGGCTTAAGGAAATAAGTTGTCTCCATTAATGTTAAGTGCATGCAAGATGAAGCAGCAAGTGCTGATTTAGAAGCTGCAGCAAGTTATCAAGAAGATCTAGCTGAGGTCCTTAAGGAAGGTGGCTACCCTAAACAACAGATTTTCAATGTAGACAAAACAACCTTATACTGGAAAAAGATGCCATCTAGGACTTTCATAGCTAAAGAGGAGAAGTCAATGCCTGGTTTCAAAGAACAGGCTGACTATCTAGCTAGGGTCTAAGGCAGCTGGTGACTTGAAGTTGAAGCCAATAATTTACCATTCTGAAAATCCTAGGGTCCTTAAGAATTATGCTCAATCTACTCTGCCTGTGCTCTATAAATAGAATACCAAAGCTTGGATGACAGCACATCTGTTTATAGCATGGTTTGCTGAATATTTTAAGCCCACCTTGGAAGCCTATTGCTCAGAAAAAGATTCTTTTCAAAATACTACTGTTCATTGACAATGCATCTGGTCACTGAAGAGCTCTGATGGAGATATACAATGAGATTCGTGTTGTTTTCATGCCTGCTAACACAACATCTATTCTGTAGCCAATGGATTAAAGAGAAGTTTTGACTTTCAAGTCTTATTTAAGAAATACACTTCATAAAGCTATAGCTGACATAGATAGTGATTCCTTTTATGGACCTGGGCAAAATAAATTGAAAACCTTCTGGAAAAAATTCACCACATTCTAGATGCCATTAAGAACATTTGTGATTTATGAGAAAAGGTCAAAATATCAACATGGGTTTGAAAGAAGTTGATCCCAACCCTAATGGGTGACTTTGAAAGTAGCAGGAGAACTGGAATTAGAAGTGGAGCCTGAAGATGTGACTGAATTGCTGTAATCTCAGGATAAATCTTTAACAGATAAGGAGTTGCTTCTTATGGATGAGCAATGATAGTGTTTTCTTGAGGTGGAATCTCCTCCTGGTAAAGATGCTCTGAAGATTGTTCAAATGACAACAAAGGATTTAGAATATTAGATAAATTTAGTTGATAAAGCAGTGGCAGGGTTTGAGAGGATTGACTCCAATTTTGAAAGAAGTCTACTGTCGGTAAAATGCTGTCAAACAGCATTGCATGTTATCGAGAAATTGTTCATGAAAGGAAGAGTCAGTTGATATGGGAAACTTCATTGGTGTCTTATTTTAAGGAATGCCACAGCCATCCCAACCTTCAACAACCACCACCCTGGTCAGTTGGTAGCCATCAACATCAAGGCAAGACCCTCCACTAGCAAAAAGATGACAACTTGTTGAAGGCTCAGATTATGTTTAGCATTTCTTAGCAATAAAGTATTTTTCAATTAAGGTATGTACATTGTCTTTTTAGACATAATGCTATTGCAATTTAACAGATTATAGTGTAAAAATAACTTTTATATGAACTGGGAAATTTTTTAAAATTTGGGACTCACTTTATTGTGGTATTTTCTTTATTGCAGTGGTCTGAAACCAAACCACAATACCTCCGAGGTATGCCTGTACACGTTCCATTCTCTTTGATCTAAAGACAAGCAATCACAAACTCTAAACCGCAGAACCACATATATCTCTTTAGCTCAAATCTAACTTGCTGAAAGCATTGTTTCCATTTAGGGTTCTGACTGCCGACTGCCTAACCTCCCATTTAGTAGTTCCACCCTCCTCTCCATTTTTCCCCGTCTCTCCAATTAAAATATCTACATCCCTTCCTTCAAATAATTGCTCCCTCTTTCAATTCTTTCTTCCCTTGACTTATATAGCACTAGAGTCTCTCACTTCTCCTACAAATGTTTTGTCTGAACTTTCTATCTGATAGATTTCTTCTCCATTATCTTATTTTGTAAATTGAGATTCTCATCTCACCAAAAATAGTTCAATGTTGACAGAATGCCCAGATATTATGTACAGCATCTGGCAGAGTATAGATGAGAAATATTTGTTGAAAGAGTAAAAGAAAAAAGAAGGAAGGCAGGCAGGCAGGCAGGTGAAGGAGAGGAAGAATTAATGAAGCTAATTTCCTAATTTTCCCATCAAAAGATAAAGTTTATTTCCTTTTAAGTAAAAGTAAGTCTCTTTTTCTATTAATTACTGTGACTGAATGTGCATATTGTCATTGCATTGAACCAAGCACTAGTTAGGACAGAAGATTTTGTTTCCTAACATTGACAAATGGAAAATTTTAACTATTAGTGGCATATTTACTAAAGTCAGACATACAGAGTTCACAAATTGTATATTTTCACAAGGAAGGACACCCATCTAGCTATCAGTAGATGGAGAAATTGGTCATAACTAGGATACCAGATTCTTCTCATATGAACCTTCCTGTGAACTAAACCTCATTCTCTTTAAAACAATTACTCCTACCAACAAAAAATCCTTTAAATTTATATAAGTGTACTCATGCCTTATGTGTTCTTTTTTCTCTAGCTTCTTTGGCCAACATTTAATTGGCTGTGGTGGTGAGATAGATCTATATTACTGTGTTTTGATAATTTGGCTTATGAATTGGCAGTTACCTAAGTGAAAAAGTGGTGCAGAGTATCAGACTCACAATGATGCGTTTCCTTCTTTTAGGACTTAGTCCATCAAATCTACTCTAGCTTTGTGCCTCTCTGATGACCACAAATAATATTCTTTTAATTTAACAAACTTACCTATTTTTTTCCAGCAGTTGAATTAATCTGTTACAAGCTATTCCAGTATTGTAAAAAGCAGAAAATACCTAAATCCATTCTTACCTCCACAATTTTGCTATGTATCTTCCTCCCTGAAATGTTTCTTATGCAAGTCTCCAAATGCTTTCTGAAGTGACATCATTCAGTATGAGTAAAGGAAAGGCTGGTGTCAGATTTAATATAAAAGACATTCTTAGAAATAATACAGTGATGTATTCTTGCCCTTTGAGAAAGAAAAGCACAGCTCATACCAAAGAGGATTCAAACTTGCAGTAGGTTTAAGTCTAGAAAACACAATATATCAGAGGCAGCTTGCCCAGTGAAATGTTGTGAGTTTTATCATTGTCATAAATATTTCTAAGAAACACTGAAGGATTTGAACCAAAAAGGATAAACTCTCTATTTATAATAGTAATATGATAAAGTTAAAGAGGATATTGTATTGAAAACCTGGCTTTGCTCCAGTCATTAGAAAAAGAAGTTGCAGACAGACATACAGAATGACTGAGAGAACCCCCACGAATATTATTGTTTTCTTTTTACTTTTATTGAGCATGCCACTCACTCTTATAAGGATATTACTTGTATTGACACCTTTGCATGCATTAACCTTCTACAGTAGTTGTCCCCATTTTGCAGATAGAAAAAAATGGCACAGAGACAGACAAAGTCAGAGCTGGGGTTAAAACCAATCTCAGGGATTGTAACAGCTCTGACATACTAAAGCTGGCATTGCATTGAGACAAAACTCAACCAGTAAACTGACCCTTTGAGAGCAGATCTAACAAATGGAGTAATGAAACTAGAAAAGTAATGACCCAGTGGGGCCATAACACCAACATACACACACCTCCAGTAATATCAATCCTAAGGGAGAATTCAAGAAGCATGAAGATTATCTACCTTGTCACCAAGTGGAAAAGGGGTTCCACTTATTTGCTGAATTTAATGAATATCTTTATTTACTAGCTCTTCAGTGCCAAGTTTTAGACTACTAAATTCAGTTGAAACATTTCAAAGGCTAGAAGGAAATAAAATAATATTTCTTAGTTTATGTTGCATTAAACTCCCTTCCCCAACAGTTATCAACTTGCAAGTCAAATTCAAAGTAATTCTTTCTCAAAATGTCTCCCCTCCTTGCATTGGCCTCCATGGAACTCGCTCTATAAAAATCTATGTCTACACATTTTTTTGTTTCCATTTTAATGTTAATTCCAATCTTATAAAATAATATTCAAATAAATAAAAGGTATGGTTGGTAACTTTCAGGCACATACCAACTATGAGATTTTAAAAATGATTGGCATTTATATGTCTGTAAAAAGAAAAGGAAGAAAAATTAGAGTTAGCAATTACAGTTCCTTTCACTCTCAGATTTTAGATAACTACTGCTCTACAATTCCCCTCATTTCTATAAATTTCCATGTTTTTCATCTTCTTGGGAATTCACCCAGACCATTTATATATTGTTATTACTATAAATATATATAAATGTATATAAATATTAATAAAGAGTAACTTAATGAACTCATATATAAATAATGTTAATTAAAATACATAGTAGGCGTCTATTAATTTATAAACTTTATATGAATAATATATTGTTGATATCCTTCTGGAACATGGGGTTTTTTTCGGTATTTTAATGTCAAGATGTGTATGTTTTTTTTTTTTTAAAGGAATCTCATTATCTTTATTTTTTAAATTTTTATTTATATTGGAGTATCATTGATTAACAATGTGGTGTTAGTTTCAGGTGTACAGCAAAGTGACTCAGTTATACATATACATGTATAAGTACTTATTCAAATTCCTTTCCCATTTAGGTTATTATGGAATATTGAGCAGAGTTCCCTGTGCTATACAGTAGGTCCTTGTTAGTTATGTATTTTAAATACAGCAGTGTGTACGTGTCAATCTCAAACTCCCTATCTATCCCTCCCCCCACCCCTCCCTCCCCAGTAACCAAAAGTTCATGCTCTAAGTCTGTCAGTCTGTTTGTTTTGTAAATAAGTTCATTTGTATCATTATTTTAAGATTCCACATATAAGCGATATCATATTATATTTGACTTTGTCTGACTTACTTCATTTAGTATGATAATCTACAGGTCCATCTATATTGCTGCAAATGGCATTATTTCATTCTTTTTTTATGGCTGGGTAATATACCATTGTATATATGTACCACTTCATCTTTATCCATTCCTCTTTTGGTGGACATTTAGGTTGCTTCCATGTCTTGGATATTGTGGACAGTGCTGCCATGAACATTGGGTGCATGTATAATTTTGAACCATGTTTTTCTCCAGATATATGCCCAGGAGTGGGATTGCTGGATCATATGGTAGCTCCATTTTTAGTTTCTTAAGGAACCTCCATACTGTTCTCCATAGTGGCTGTACCAATTTACATTCCCACCAACAATGTAGAAGGTTCCCTTTTCTTCACACCCTCTCCAGCATTTATTGTTTGCAGATTTTTTGATGATGACCTTTCTGACTGGTGTGTGGTGATATCTCACTGTAGTTTGCTTTGCCTTTTCTAATACTTAGCAATGTTGAGCAAATTTCATGTGACTCTTGGCCATCTGCATGTCTTCTTTGCAGAAATGTCAATTTAGGTCTTCTGCCCATTTTTTGATTGGGTTGTTTACTTTTTGATATTGAGCCACACGAGCTGCTTGTAAATTCTGGAGATTAATCCCTTGTTGGTCACATTGTTTGCAAATATTTTCTCCCATTCTATGGGTTGTCTGTTCATTTTGTTTATGGTTTCCATTGATGTGCAAAAGCTTTTGAGTCTAATTAGGCCCTTTTTTTTTTTTTTTTTTTTTTTTTTTTGCGGTACGCGGGCCTCTCACTGCCGCGGCCTCCCCCGTTGCGGAGCACAGGCTCCGGACGTGCTGGCTCAGCGGCCATGGCTCATGAGCCCAACCACTCCGCGGCATGTGGGATCTTCCCGGACCGGGGCACGAACCCATGTCCCCTGCATCGGCAGGCGGACTCGCAACCACCGCGCCACCAGGGAAGCCCTAGGCCCCATTTTTTTATTTTTGTTTTTATTTCCATTACTCTAGGAGATAAGGAAAAATATTACTGAAATTTATGTCGCAAAGCATTCTGCCTATGTTTTCCCCTAAGAGTTATATAGTATCTGGTCCTACATTTAGGTCTTTTATCCATGTTGAGTTTTTTTTTTATTTACATGAAGCTGTCCAGTTTTCCCAGCACCATTTATTGAAGAGACTGTCTTTTCTCCATTGTATACTCTTGCCTTCTTTGTCATAGATTAGGTGACCATAGGTGTGTGGGTTTATCTCTGGACTTCCTATCCTGTTCCATTGATCTATATTTCTGTTTTTGTGCCACTACCATACTGTTTTCATGACTGTGGCTTTGTAGTATAGTTAGAAATCAGGGCGCCTGATTGCTCCATCTCTGTTTCTCTTTCTCAAGATTGCTTGGGTTATTCAGGACCTTTTGTGTCTCCATACAGATTTTCAGACTTTTTTGTTCTAGCTCTGTGAAAAGTGCCATTGGTAATTTGATAGGGATTACATTGAATCTGCAGATTGCCTTGGGTAATATAGTCATTTTGATAATATTCTTCCAATCCAAGAACATGGAATATCTTTCCATCCGTTTGTGTCACCTTTGATTTCTTTCATCTGTGTCTTATAGTTTTTGGACTACAAGTCTTTTGTCTTCTTAGGTAGGTTTATTCCTAGGTATTTTATTCTTTTTGAGGTGATGGTAAATGGGATTGTTTCTTTAATTTCTCTTTTCAATCTTTCATTGTTAGTATGTAGAAATGCAACAGAGTTCTGGGTATCCTGCAACTTTACTGAGTCATTGATAAGCTCTAGTAGTTTTCTGGTAGCATCTTTACAATTTTCTATGTATAGTATCATGTCATCTGCTAACAGTGATAGTTTTACTTCTTCTTTTATAATTTGGGTCCATTTATTTGCTTTTTCTTTTCTGATTGCTGTGGCTAGGACTTCCAAAACTATGTTGCATAAAAGTGGCAAGAGTGGACATCCTTGTCTTGTTCCTGATCTTAGAGGAAATGATACACACTTGCCTATGTATTTATATGTGTATGTATATGCACATATTTACATATAGGTGTGTATGTGTGTGTATACATTGTATATATGTATGTGTATGTATCCTATATATGATATGTGTATGTATATATATGACGAATTTATAGATGTAGTACATATATATTTTTATTCTACATGCTTTTATATGTAGGTGTATATGTGTGTCTATATGTATGTACGTGTATGTATTGAATATATGTGTATGTATGTATACTGTATATATACACACCTAAATATCTTTGTACGTGTGTATATATGTATGATATAGACGTACCTAGGTGTGTATATTGCATATCTTATACGAATGTGTACATATTGTATATATATACAAACTATGCATTTCATATGTGTGTATGTATAGTGTATATGTATGTGTCTATTGTATATATTATGTGTATATGTGTGTAGACATACTGTATATGTACAAACTGCATTTTATATATATGTGTGTATATATGTATTTGCGTATTGCATATACTATATGTGTATATGTCTGTATGCGTACTGCATATATACACAGCTGTATATTTTTGTATGCGTGTACATATGTACGTGTGTGTGTATATACACACACACCCTATGGATTCTGTTTGTCTGGAGAACCCTCACTGATACGGACACTTATGACAATTGAGCACCTGCTCTTTGCCAGCCAGGGAGCCAAACGCTTGTCCTTTCTGTGTCTCCCTTAAGTGTCACAAGTCCCGGGAGGGAAGGTGATGCCGCTCCTACCAGTTGAGGTGCCTCAGGGTCAGAGAGGTGCACAGGGCGGGGGGCTGGAGCCTGGTGGAGCCCAGGTGGAGTTCTAGCAGCAGTACAGCCTAGCAGTCCCACTTCCCCGGGTGCCTCTCACAAAGACGCCGAGGGAGAGACGGGGTCTGAAGGAGGGGATGAGGAAGCTTCCGTGGGTCTGCAAGCCCAGACCAAGGCTGACTCGTCAAGGGTGTTAGAGGTCAGGACTCTGCTTACCTTGGGGATGGGGTTACACAGAGCCATTCCCATTCTGAAAAAGTATCCATTCTGCTCTTGTTTGTATGTTTACCCCCCCTCCCCCAAATCTTTTAAAAACACATTCTCTTGGTTGCTGGGAGCACACAAGGGGAAGTTGTGTGTGAGGGGGTGTGATCCAGGGGACAGGGAGGATAAGCCCCCCACTCGTAGGGCCAGGAATGGCTCAGCTTTGTGAGCTAAGGATGGCCCGCGAGGTCCCAGAGAGAAGGGTCCCTGCTCCGTCCCTGCTCCGTGCACCCCATTCCCAGCCTGAGAAGTCCGGAGCCCACCCCACCCTCCCCCCCACACACACACCAGGGAGGAGAGCCAGTCACCCTGGCTCCCAGGCTCCGGCTCCAAGGCTCCCGGCACTAGCAGCTATTTTCAGCTTTCATGCCCTAGGACACGGCCAGAGCTAGTGTCTCCGGAAACTCTCTGTCTGTCTCTCGCCCGCCCGCCATCCCTCCCTCCCTCCTCCGCCTCTTCCCCTCCCGCTCCAGCTGTCCTGCCCTCCACCCTGCATTTCTACACAGGATGGCTCACAGACAGCTGCTCCCCGTGCCCACCCGCCACCATTCGATGGATGTCAAAGCAAGCCCTGGGGACTTCCCTGGAGGTCCAGCGATTAAGACTCTGAGCTTCCACTGCAAGGGGTGAGGGTTCGATCCCTGGTCAGGGAAATAAGATCCCACATGCCGCCAGGCACCGCCAAAGAAATAAATGAAAAAAAAATAGTTATAGTGATGAAACAGCCCTAGTGGTGCAAGGATGGGACGTATAGCTCTATGGTAGAGAATAAAGGTCCAGAAACAGATAGATGAGAACTTGATAGGACAGAAAGTGGGGAAATTAAGGAGTTTTCAATAAATGGCATTAGGACAATTGCATATCCATGTGGGAAAAAGTAAATTAGAAAAAAAAGAAAAAAAGCAAGCCCTGGTCAGGTGTGACCTTGGGCCCAGGGCCATTGGCACACGTTGTCGTGTGGGATGTTCTTCCTTAGACTCCTCCCTCCCTCCTGTGTCACTGTCACTTCCTCCAGAACCTTCCTGGACTCCCCTACACAAGCTCGGGGTGTGCCCTCACCCGCCCACCCTGGATCACCGGAATTCCAATCCCGGTCCACCCTTCCCCGCCAGGTAAAGAACTGGGCCTGGTCAATAAGACCGTAGAGGTCCTCGGCCATTGCTGTTGCAGTTGCAATTGTTACTGTGTTTACACAGGGTGACCAACACCCGCCCCCAGTTTGCCCAGGACCGCTCAGGTTTGAGCGCTGGAACTGTGGGGAAACCCTCATTTCCGGGGAACCCCAGAAGGCTGGTCAGCCTATTTAGGATGGATCTTTCACTTGATATCCCAACCCCCGAGAGTCAGAAAGGGAATCTCCCCCCTCCTTCCATGGTAACCTTCATTCATTCATCCACTCATCCCTTTATTCAACTCCTTTATTCAGCAAGTATTTAGGAAGCATCTACTACATAGCAGACACTCTTCTAGGTGCTAGGGACAGTAAACTGAGAAGGTGTGATTTGTTACACGGGGATGATGTCTCGGAGACCACTGCAGGGCATGGGAGGTGGGAGAGCGAAGGGGCAGTTCTAAATGCAGGCTCTGACGGGACTGGGGCGGACCTTGCCCTAAGCCAGGCTGGTTGCTTCAACACAGCTGTCCTCACCCAGGGCCATCCTGCTTCCGCCTCACCCAGTTCTTCGGTGATGTCTGGGGAAAATCTGTGGTTGTCACAACTGGGGGGGAAGGGGCCCCTGGAATCAAATGGGTGGGGACAGGGATGCTGCTGAACCCCACACAGTGCCCAGGAGGGGCCCCCAGCAGAGAATGACCCGCCCCAAATAACCCCAGTGCCATGGGGGAGACCCTGCACTAATATTATTCAGACCCGCTGGTGCCCCTAGATTCCTGCACAGGCTGGGACTCTAACCGGGTCACCTCTGTATCCCGAGGTGACCTAGAGTGGGCCAGCCAGGAGGGCTGAGTATCAGGGATGAAATGACAAATCTCCGTGCCCACTCTCCCCGCCGCACCCCAGGGTCGATGGCCTCTATCTCCTCCCTGTGCAGGTAGCTTTTCCCTGAGCCATTTCTTCTTGTCAAGGTCCCTGTCGCAGGTTGTGTTCCCCGAAGATGACGTTGAGAGCAAGCAGTGGAGTGCAGGTGGTTGATGTGAGACGTGCAGAGAACAGATACAGCTGCCATAGGGTCCCGCAATTCCACTCCTGGGCATAGATCTGGAGAAAACTCTAATTCAAAGATATACATACACCCCTGGGATTTCCCTGGTGGTCTAGTGGTTAAGACTCTGTGCTTCCGGTGCAGGGAGCATGGGTTCCATCTCTGGCCAGGGAACTAAGATCCCACATACTGTGTGACCAAAAAATAAAGAAAGAGAGAAAGAAAGAAAAAGAAAGAAAGAAAAGAAAGAAAGAAAGAAAGAAAAGATACATGCACCCCAATGTTCATTGCATCACTATTTATAATAGGCAAGATGTGGAAGCTACCTAAATGTCCACTGATGGATGAATGGATAAAGAAGATGTGGTACATATATACAATGGAATATATTCAGCCATAAAAAGAATGAAATAATGCTATTTGCAGCAACGTCGTGGATGGACCTAGAGATTATCATACTAAGTGAAGTAAGTCAGAAGAGAAAGACACATATATGATCTCTCTTATATGTGAAATCCAAAATACGACACAAATGAACTTGTCTACGAAACAAAAACAGACTCACAGACATAGAGAACAGACTTGTGGTTGCCAAGGGGGAGAAAGAGGGAGGGAGGGTTGGATTGGGAGTTTGGGGTTAGCAGAGGCAAACTATTAAATATAGGATGGATAAGCTACAAGGTCCTACTGTCTAGCACAGGGAACTATATTCAATATCCTGTGATAAGCCATAATGGAAAAGAAAAAGAGTTTTATTTATAGGTTCCATCCCTAACTGAGCTGGCCCATCCCCTCCCATGGTTCTAAGTGCAGCCCGAGGCTGCAGACTTCCCACCGTGGTCTTCAGCTCCAGAGCAAGCCACCTGCAAACCAGCCGCATCTTCCCAGGGGCTGGCAACTCTCCTTTGCTACTGATTCCAAGACACATCCAGATAGCACAAATGTGACCATGAAAACAAACTCAGGCATGTTCAAATCAGGGAAATAACATTCTTATCTCTGTTTACTAGTTGCTTAATTTTAGAATAGCTTAGAGTTACAAAAAAGTTGCAAAGATCTGTACAGAGTGTGCAGAGTGCTGTGGACCCCCGACCCAGTACCCCTATTTCCAACACGTTAGTACTTTAGTACGTTAGTACGACATGCTTATCCAACTAAGGAACCGAGATGGATACGTTATTATTAACTAAAGTCCACACTTTACTAGAATTTCCCTAGCTTTCCCCTAACATCCTTTTTCTGTGCCAGTCTCCTCTGGGCTGTGACATTTCTCAGACGTCCCTGGGTTTTGATACCTTGAAAGTTTTGAGGAGGACTGGTCAGGTATTTTGTCCCTCAATTTGTTTGTCTGTTGGTTTTCTGATGTTTTTCTTATGGTTGGGCTGGAGTTACGGGGTTTGGGGCGGAAGATCCAGACAGAGATAAAAATGTCATTCTCCTCAGGTCACATCATCAAGGATACACACCATCAAGGATACACACATCAAGGATACACCCCATCAACGGGACTTGTGACAAACAATTTTACCCTTGATCACCTGGCCAGTATCGTCTTTTTTTTTTTTTTTTTTTTGCTGCGTTGGGTCTTCATTGCTGCACACGGGCTTTCTCTAGTTGCGGCGAGCAGGGGCTCCTCTTTGTTGCGGGCACGTGCTTCTCATTACAGTGGCTTCTTTTGTTTCGGAGCACGGGCTCTAGCTGTGCGGGCTTCTGTAGTTGTGGCATGGGGGCTCAGTAGTTGTGGCTCCCAGGATCTAGAGCGCAGGCTCAATAGTTGTGGCCCACGGGCTTAGTTGATCTGCGGCACAGGGGATCTTCCCGGACCAGGGCTCGGACCCGTGTCCCCTGCATTGGCAGGTGGATCCTTTTTTTGTTTTCTTTGTTCCTTTTGGAACCAAAACTTTAATCCCAAGGAGTCTCACAAAACATATTACAAATGACAGCATGAAAAAAAAAAACTGCACAGTAACTCAAAGTTCAGCTCTACAATATACTCTTCATCTGGCAAGACATTGGTATCTTGATCATCTCAACTTCCAAAAAACATTACAAAGAGCTATGTATTCATGTACGGCAATCACAGAGGGGACTTATGACCTAACTCAAAGGGAAACTAACTTCCTTGAAACTTCTTAGATTCGAAACTCACTGGACAACCTCTTGTCCAGTGTGAAGACTAGTGGAATTCTTAAACCTCTAATCTAGGGTAAGGGTGTGGCTTTCACTTCTACCTGCTGGCTTGTGTTCACAGCACCTTTTAAAGACTGCTTGCTTAACTACAGCTGCATACCATATCCCAGCTACAGAAAGTCTCTTCAATGTTTGCCAGTGTTGTTTCCATAATAATAAACATCACACTTTAGGTGGGCAGGAGTTAGAGTTTTATTATCAGTCTAGGCAAGACCAAAAATTCAAAGCAAATTCAATTTTGCTTAAGAGAACATTGTAAAGAAACAATTCTTCATATTACATGCCTCATATGACCCATTTCAAACCATAGAGAATGACACCTTTATGTGTCACTGTCCCAAGAGACAAACAAATGTGAACAGCTAAAACATTTAAAAAGTGCATCAAGCTTCGGAAGTCTCAAACGAAACTTGAATTTTCTGTACATACTCCTGTCAAATGAAGTTATTTCCTGTGCACCACTCCTCTTGCAAAGTGGTCTGCTATTTCCTTTCATTTGACCTGGATCGGCTAGGAGACCTAGAGAAAGATCGGGACGGCTTGCGATTTCTCTCCTGGGACAGTGATCTCTCTCTTCTCCTATATCTACTAAAGGGACCTGCTCCGGCTGCGGGAGAAGCTTCTCCGTCTTGGACATCTGTGGTGAGGGGGAGGACTCCTCCTCCGATAATCATCTCGAGGGCGACGACCCCAAGAAGGAGGCGGCCACGATGTCGACTTCTCCTTTCCCCATTGGACAGGTCCACTCTTACTCGGCAGCCACAGAGTGTTCTCCCGTCTAGTTCTCAGACAGCATCCGCTGCACCTCGGGGATCTTCATTTTCAACAAGAGCGAAGCCGGGAGGGTTTTTAGCAACCCACACACTTCGGAGTGGTCCATAATATCCTAAAGCTCGTTCGAATTCAGTCTTGTTACCATTGTTTCCAAGATTCCTTACACAAACGTTACAGTCCAACGGACAGGAATCCCGATGCAAGACCCTCCTGGCTCCTGGGTTTCATGGGCCACAGGGTGATCCCGGGCCTCTAGAATCTCGCAGCTGAATCGGCTCGCACAAGCTGTCCTGTGGGGATGCTTTTCCCCCCATGTGTCCAGCCCGGGGCCCTGCTGTCTAGGCCCGACCTCCAGGGTGACAGGGTGAACCCCAGGTCCCTGGAGCAAACACTCAGAGCCCTGGTGACCAGACTCAGGGGGCTGGGGCGGCAGCTGGACATGTGTGGCCACCCTGGTGGTGTTTGGCCCCATCTGCAGTTCCAGTTCCAGCTGAGAAAGAGCCTCGCTGTGTTATTTTCTCCTGGTTGTGTAAGGATCCCCGGTGTCATTTGACAGAAATGTACATGGTGTGTTCTTCCTCTCTTTTCTCCCTGCTTCCTCTCGTCCCTCTCCCCCTCCCTCTCTCCCTCTCCCTCTGTCCCCCCCCTTCCCTCTCCCTCTTTCCTCTGCGTCTCTCTCTTTCCCTCTCTCTCTCCCCCCTTCCCCCGTCCCCGTCCCTCTCCCCGTCCCTCTCCCAACTCCCTCTCCACCTCCGTCTCCCCCTCGCTCTCCCACATCCCTCTCCCTCTCCCCTCCCCCTCCCTCTACCCCCTCCCTTCCCCCGTCTCTCTCCCGCCTCCCCCCTCCGTCTTCCCGCCTCCCCTGTCCCTCTTCCCTGTCCCTCTCTCCCTTCCTCTCTCCCTGTCCCTGTTTCCCTGTTCCGCACGCCCTCCCTCTACCTCTTTCCCTCTCCCTGTCCCTCCACCTCCTTCCCTCTCTGGAGAGGGAAGGAGGTGGAGGGACAGGGAGAGAGAGCAGGATGGGGGGAGAGGGAGAGAGAGGGGGGAGAGGGAGAGAGGGATAGAGGGAGGGAGCGAAAGACGTCTCTCCCTCCCTCCCTCTATCCCTCCCTCCCTCCCTCCCTCTATCCCTCCCTCCCTCCCTCTATCCCTCCCTCCCTCCCTCTATCCCTCCCTCCCTCCCTCCCTCTATCCCTCCCTCCCTCCCTCCCTCTATCCCTCCCTCCCTCCCTCCCTCTATCCCTCCCTCCCTCTATCCCTCTCTCCCTCCCTCTCCCTCTCTCCCTCTCCCTCCCTCCTTCTCCTCCCTCTCCCTCTCCCTCTCCCTCCAACTCTCCCGCTCCCTCCATCTCTCCATCTCCCTCACTCCCTCCCAGAGAGGGAGAGATGGAGAGGCAGAGACAAGGGAGAGGGAGAGGGAGAGAGAGAGAGGGAGAGATGGAGGGAGAGGGAGGGAGAGGAAGAGAGGGAGAGAGATATGGAGAGGAGAGCGAGAGAGAGGGGGGGAGAGGGAGAGGGAAAGAGGTCTCTTCCTCCCTCCCTCTCCCTCTGTCCTCCTTCTCTCCCTCTCCCTCCCTCTCTCCCTGTCCCTGTTTCCCTGTTCCACCCTCCCTCTCCCTCTTTCCCTCTCCCTCTCCCTCCACCTCCTTCCAGAAGGAGGTGGAGGGAGAGGGAGAGGGAAAGAGGGACAGGGAGAGCAGGACAGGGAGGGGGGAGAGGGAGGGAGAGGGGGGAAGGGAGAGAGGGATAGAGAGAGGGAGCGAAGACGTCTCTCCCTCTCTCCCTCCCTCTCTCCTTCTCCTCCCTCTCCCTCTTCCACCAACTCTCCCTCTCCCTCCATGTCTCCATCTCCCTCATTCCTTCCCACATAGGGAGAGATGGAGGGAGAGGCAGAGATAAGGGAGAGGGAGAGAGGGAGAGGGAGAGAGGGAGAGGGAGAGATGGAGGGAGAGGGAGAGAGGAAGAGAGAGAGGGACAGAGGGAGGGGGGCGAGAGAGAGAGGGAGGGAGGGAGGGAGAGCGGGAGAGGGAAAATGGTCTCTTCTTCCTTCCCTCTCCCTCTCTCCTCCGACTCTCCCTCTCTCACCCTCCCTCCGTCTCCCCCTCTCCTTCCCTCGCCCTTTCCCTTCCTCTCTCCCTCTTCCTCCCTCTGTCACTCCCTCTCCCTCCATCTCTCCCTCGCCCTCACTCCCTCTCAGAGAGGGAGAGATGGAGGGAGAGGCAGAGACAAGGGAGAGGGAGAGAGGGAGAGGGAGACCAGAACAGGGAAACAGGGACAGGGAGAGAGAGAGGGAGAGGGAGAGAGGGAGAGAAGGAGGAGAGAGGGAGAGGGAGGGAGGAAGAGACCTCTTTCTCCCTCCCTCTCTCCCTCCCTCTCTCCCTCCCTCTCTCCCTCCCTCTCCCTCCCTCTCTCCCTCCCTCCATCTCTCCCTCTCCCCCCTCCCTCTCCATCTCTCTCTCCCTCTCCCCCCTCCCTCTCCATCTCTCTCTCCCTCTCCCCCCTCCATCTCTCTCTCCCTCTCCCCCCTCCCTCTCCATCTCTCTCTCCCTCTCCCCCCTCCCTCTCCATCTCTCTCTCCCTCTCCCCCATCCCTCTCCATCTCTCTCTCCCTCTCCCTCCACCTCCTTCCCTCTCCAGAGAGGGAAGGCGGTGGAGGGAGAGGGAGAGGGAAAGAGGTAGAGCCAGAGCGTGCAGAACAGGGAAGCAGGGACAGGAAGAGAGGAAGGGAGAGAGGGAGAAGGGGAGAGGGAGAGGGAAAGGGGGAGAGGGAGAGGGGGAGGGAAAGAGGGAGAGAGAGAGAGGGACAGGGAGAGAGGGAGGGAGAGAGGCAGGGGGAGAGATGGAGGCAGAGGGAGAGGCAGCGAGGTAGAGGGAGAGAGGGAGAAAGGGAGAGAGAGAGGGAGAGCGGTAGAAGTGCTGAGGAGGGGGGCTCCCTCCCCGTCCCACTCCCATCCTCTCCCTACTGCTTTCTCTTTTCTCTGCTTCAACAAACACCAGGCGCCTTTTAGATCAGCCCTGAAGTCAACGTTGATGCTTGGACAGCCTGACCTCCCCGCTGACTTCCAGCCCAGGACCACCGCTGGGAGATGAAGTCTGCGGGGCCCTGGGCGCAGGCTGCACAGGCACCTCCCCTGATGCCCAATCTCTCCTCGTTTACGAGGCAGCCGACACTCCCCTCCCTGACTCCCCAAGATTTGGGGCCTTTTTAGTATGTGTCGATAATGCCATGAGCTACTATTTAACTCTTCCACGAGGACCCATCTCCCAAAATGCAGTGGTTTTCAGCCTTGGCTGCACTAGAGAACCCCCAGGGAAGGGAGAGACGTCTCTCCCTCCCTCTCTCTTTCTCTCCCTCTGTACTTCTGTCTACCTCTCTCCCTTTCCCTCTCCCTCTGGGGTGATGCCCGATGAGCTCAGAATCGCAGATGGCCCCCCCATCCCCTCTCTGTGGCTTGCATGGGGGATGCACCTTCTCACTGTGGCCCAGGCATGGCCTTGACATTCAGACATCGGGTCCTGCACGGACACTTGTGTTTGTTCCATAGCGCAGGTGGCTGCAGTCTGTGCTTCTGTAGATGGGGGCTGTGTGTGAGCCCTTCATCTTCCCCGCAGACACCACTGGCGTTTGCTCGGCCTCGCGGGTGATGCGGGGGGCACGGGGGACAGTCTTGTGTCCCCACCTTCTTGGGCTACAGACAGGCCACGCTGGTCCTGTGGTGACTGGGGGCTCCCAGGAGAACCCCACTGCAGACCGGAGAGGTGGCCCCAGAGAAGGTGGCGTACGCCTGGGGCCGGGCCTCATCAGTGAGCCACGGGCCACCTGCAGCAACAGCTGTCTCACCGTCCAGGGGCTGGGTGTTCGGGCGCCGTGGGGTTGAGCCACTGTCTGCACGGCAGCCGTGTTTGTCTTGTTGAGCCCGGGGAGGCCCCTTGGTGGCTCCTGGAAAGACTGGCCGCATTTCTTCCTGCCCTTGGCCTTAGAGCCCATCACGTTCATGCCGTTTCTGGTTCCAAAAGGACCTGTGTTAATAAAGACCACGTGTTAGGACAGCACCAAAGTGTCTAGAAATCCGGGCCAGGAGGAGGAGGGAGGGGGATTGGCTGTGCCTGCCAGTGGCCTGGGAGCCCTGCCCGCCTGCAGAGACCTGGCCCGGGGCCCGCGGGGAGGCCGTGGCCCTCGGTCCCCAGCGCCTTCCGTCTCTGGGTTCCAGGAGAACTGCGTGATCCTCAGGGAGCTGGTGAGGCTGCAGGCCCTGAAGTCCCGCCTGCTAGGGTTCCGCACGCATGCCGACTCCGTGCTGGAGATGAACATGGACAAGACCAGCCAGGTGGTGGCCACTGTCCTAGGTAACACCGCCTCCCCCTGAGTCCCAGTGGGGACGGGGTCAGGCGGACCTTGACCGGACGTGGTGCTGCCCGAGACCCCACTGTGTCAGCCCTTGGGGGTCACCTTCCCAGACCCTTCATTCTGCCTCGAGGGGCGCGGGGTCGGGGGTGGCTGGGGGGCCGCCCCAGGGACGTAGCCGAGCCTCTCCCCTCCGCCCGCAGGTGAGCTGGCCCAGAAGCTGAAGCCCCTCGGGGAGCAGGAGCGGCCGTGATCCCGGAGCTAAAGAAGGCCAAGTGCCAGAGGCGGGGCCTGCACTTGGACGGCCCCATCAACGCCTGGGACCTGCGCTACTACATGAACCAGGGGGAGGAGACGCGCTACCACGTGAACCAGTACCTGCTCAATGAGGCTTTCCCCATGCAGGCGCTCACACGCGGGCTGCTGGGCATCTCCCAGGAGCTGCTGGGGCTGACCTTCCACCTGGAGGAGGGCACCAGCATGTGTCACGAAGACGTGAGGCTCTAAACGGTCTGGGACGCGGCCTCGGGCAAGGTCATCCATCGGCAAGTTCTACCTGATCTCTATCCTCGGTGCGTGCGTGGGGGAACCTGTCGGCCGTGGGCCGGGGCTCCTCTGTGGAAGCGGGGCCCCATCCACGTCCCTCCGCAGGGTGGGGAAGTCCGGGCACGCGGCCTGCTTCGGCCTGCAGCCGGGCTGCCTACAGCACGATGGGAGCTGCCAGATTGCCATCGCGGCCATGGTGGCCAACTTCACCAAGCCTACGCCCAACCTGCCCTCCCTGCTGCAGCATGATGAGCGGGAGACCAACTTCCACGACGTCGGGCACGCGATGCACCAGCTCCGCTCCCAGGCGCAGGGCTGCAGGCAGGGGGCGGGGAGGGCCCGGGCGTGCGTGGTCCTCAGGCAGGCCCTCGCCATGGGATTCTTCCACTGACATCACCCCGCACGTGGTGACGCCCTCGGTGTCAGCTTCCATCATCAGACCCCAGGCACTGGGCGCGTAAGTAACGGAAATGGATGTCCTCGAGGCTCTAGAGGCTGGAAGACCCAGATCAAGGAGTCAGGGCTGGTTCCCTGCATGTTAAATACATGCACTCAAGAGTTGCCTTGAAAAAAGACAAAAGAAAAGAAAGGCACGTTGCCTGCAAGTCTGCTGACAGCCGGTGATGAGAACCAGAGGGAAGGCTCTGGGGCCGGGGGCGCAGTGCCCTGTGAGCTCGGGGGCTGCTGCCAGTCTCCGTGGAGGCTCAGCAAGTCCCAGTGACTTCCCCACGTGGGGGGCGCCAGCTGAGCGTCTGGGCCCAGGACCCATTGCTCGTTCAGTCTTCCTGTGGTCAGCCCTTCATCCTGAGCGCGATGCTCTCACAGGCTGCACCGGGGCGTGTGGGGACAGTTTACTGAGCTGTACAGACGTCACTACTGCTTTGGACCATTTCCATCACCCCGAAAATGTCCCTCACGCCCTTAGCTATCACTCCATCCCCTCGCCAGCCCCTGACAACCAGGAACCCACTCGCTGACTCTGTGGATCTACCTGCTCTGGACGTTTCTCCTCAGTGGGGTCACGCCTTGTGTGTCCTTCTGTGTATGACTTCTCTCGCTGAGCATCGTGTTCTCAGGGTGTATCGATGCGGCAGCGAGCGTCAGGGCTTCACCGCGTTGCGTGGCTGAGGGACGTAAAGAAGACAAGAGAAAAGAAAAGAACGTTGCATGCAAGTCTGGTGACAGCCGGTGATGAGAACCAGAGGGAAGGCTCTGGGGCCGGGGGCGCCGTGCCCTGGGAGGCCCTGGCGCTGCTGCCAGTCTTGGTGGGGCACGGGCAGCACCGTCCCTCAGGAGCTGCTGGACAAGCTCATCAACTCCCGGGAGGCCAACCCAGATGCGGCCGGACCGAGGGAAGGGAAGGGGGCTTCCGGTCTGCCCGGCTGGAAAGCGCGGCCTGGACACGGTGCCAGCCCCCCGTCTCCTTCCTCCTGCCCCCCAGGCCTCTTCAACCTGTGCCAGATCGTCCTGGCCAAGGTGGTTCAGGCCCTGCACACGCAGACGCCCGCGGACCCGGCCCAGGAGAATGCCCGCCTCTGCCAGGAGATCCTGGGGTTCCCAGCCATGCCAGGTAGCCAAGCGCGCACCGGGCTCACCTCAGCGGTCGGTTGGCAGCTACTGCCCAGGTCAAGAGGATCGTCTGGTGGTGTGTGAATGGGGACCGACTGACGGGCTCTGGCCGAGGCCCGCTGACCTCTGGCCTCTTCCTGCCACGGTTCCTTGGCTGGTCCCTCCAGCTGTGGCCCGCGGAGTCCGAGGGTGGGGTGGGAGGCTCTGCACATGCTTTCTAGAGAGCCTGGAAGAGGCAGGAGAGGGCTTCATACCCCGAACAGAAGGCATCGACGAGGTCTGCCCGTGCGTGTCGGTGCGGACACGCGGTTCACTCCCTCGTGAGCGCTTTAACCAGCGATCTCCCCGTGGTGGAGGGCGAGCCCCGACTCATCTCTCGCAGCCTCGGCAGCTGACCTTGTAAGAGGCTTAGGAGTGAACCCTCGTGAGCTTCAGCAGAAAGTCGGCAAAGATTTATTTGTGTCCCTCCACTGAACTGCCAGCAAGGTCCCCGTTTTCTACAAGTGTTGGGCCAATACTCTCTCTAGTGGCAGGGGACTCAGACAAGGCTGCTTTGGGGCCCCCACCCCCGCTCTGGGGCAGGGGCACTGAGCGGCCAGGGAGCCGGGCAGGAGCCCCTCCGCGTGTGTCCCAGTGACCCACCTGCCTGCGACCTTCGGCCGCCTGGCAGGAAGCTACGACGCCCAGTCCTGTGGCCAGTCATTCCTGCAAGAAACACTGGAACCAGTTTCTGCCAACCCGCCAAAAAAAAACCACTTCAAAGGCAACGTGGTGTCACAGGAAGAGCTTGTTTCTGTGTTTCTTTGTTTTTAGTTCATTAGGCCTCACTTAAAATTCTGATTCCACAATGCACTTGCTTTGGGATCTTGAACAACACTCATAACCTCTGCAAGTTTCAGTAGAGTAAGTTTATGTGATTACCTTCATCTGTAATATCCCTGTGTTGCAATCTTAATTAATTCAGATTAATTCATCTTAATCTTAATCTCAAGTTCAGATCAAAGACTAGTTCCTCTGTGACTTCTCCTCTGAACTGATTCAAAAGCCTCCTCTCCCGTCCTCATCTGGCTTCTCTTCTCTTCTGGAATCTCATAAGAACTTCTATGACCTCTCTGGTTTTTTGTTGTTGCTGTTGTCTGTTTGTTTGGTTTTTAATTGAAATATAGTTGATTTACGATGTCGTGTCCGTTTCAGGTGTACAGCACAGTGATTCCGTTTTCAGATTCTTTTCCCTTATAAGTTATTACAAAATATTGAGTACAGTTCCCTGTGCCATAGAGGAGATCCTTGTTGTATCAATTCTATGCCTTCTTTGAATGACCGTAGCACTTGTTGTCTGTATCATTTTTATGTCTGTTGTGGCTTTGTGACTGAAAATGAAAATTTTCTATTTGTTCATGTCCTGGTCCTTCCTTAAAAATGTGTTCATTTACCTATTTCATATTTATTTGACTACATCTTAGACACCGTGTTAGCTGCTTGTTCTAGATGTTAGTAAAACATAGACCTTCCTGCTCAAAGGGTCACAGTATTTGTGGGAAAACAAACAAACGAACAACTTACGTCTCAAATAGCTTTGTACTTCCCAAAGAGAGCACACCTCGTAGGTACAATAAATATATGTATTATACATAAATGTATAAATAGTTAATGGCATTAAAAACTTGAGATAACTGCTTTTCTATTCTGAGGAAATGATGATAATATTTCACCAGGAGCTCAACACCACTCTGAGAATGAGGGCTTAACCCCCGACCTGGCTCACTGCATCGCTTTCTTATATGAAAATAGACAAGTCTGTACATGCTCTCTACAAAAAGGCTTATCTGGCATGAATTTCAGGTAGCAAGAAGAAAAATTCAAGAGGTTCAGAGAAGCATCCAGAAGCTCAGCTGATTGTCTGGCACTAATACAACTTGCTTGACAGGAAAATAGAGCTGTAAATCTCACAAAATTAGATGATCTTCTAAGAATTTCAAAACCGCCTGCTAGTAATTAGAAATCCTAGAAGAACCGCTTCTTTTAAAGCATACTGATAATATGTTTTACAGCTTAATATTCAGAAGCCTATGTTTTGGCTAAGTGAGCTTCAGGAATGAAGGAAACTTGTGGTTCAGTTCCATCTACTCTGGAACCTCTGGTCAAAACACCTACTTCTGTGCTCAGCCATCTTATCATCTGTAAAATGGAGGCAACTCTAAGAAAACATAGTTACAGAGATGTTGCACAGTTTCCTGTGTCACTGTCTTCATTTGTTTCAGAAAACCAATAACGTCTAAGCTACTACTGCAAAGAGTGCAGTGTTACTTGGGGTCATCTAGTGCAGCTCTGTCAAAGTAAAGAAAAGGAAAGGGGCCTAGAATAACTATAATTTTCCCAAGAGGACACTATTATTTTATGGCAAATCTGAGTCAAGAACCCTGATCTCTTTGATGCCATTCCATTGTTCTTTCGTTGGGTTCTCAGCAACCCAGAGAAAGAAAGAGAAATAAAACTCCTATGTGCTGTGTCACTGGTACAGGACGTGGCAAGATTGGAATTGGAGAACTACATATTAACAGGTATTTGGGAAATTCTTCAAACTAATTAAGATATATACCAGGTACATAAAAAACAGTTATGTTTTCCCAAGACGATTCTGTGGAATGAGCAGAACTGGTAACTGAAGGTGCCTGTGTGCTGCAGTTCCAAACAGGACAGGTGAATGCTTGTTTTCTGGCACCTTTAAGACTCCACCCCAATATACACATTAAAATAAAATTAACATTTCAACTGGGTCATATTTAATTCTGCATGCTCTTGTAAGTCAGCAAAATAGTCCATATATCATTTAAGTTGTCACTCACTTTCTTTTCTTTTCTTTTCTTTCTTTTGCGGTACACGGGCCTCTCACTGCTGTGGCCTCTCCCGTTGCGGAGCACAGGCTCCGGACGCGCAGGCTCAGCGGCCATGGCTCACGGGCCTAGCTGCTCCACGGCACGTGGGATCTTCCCGGACCGGGGCACGAACCCGTATCCCCTGCATCGGCAGGCGGACTCTCAACCACTGAGCCACCAGGGAAGCCCGTCACTCACTTTTTAACTTGAGTTTCAATTTCTAAAAGTCTTTCCAAACACAAAACAGAGGTGGGAAAATGGTATATGGGAAGCTGCAGAGATGAAATAAGCTTACTGCATTCGGCATAAAGATGAATACCCAAACAACTTCTGCATAGCTGGAAGTGTCCAAATCTACTATCTTCGTTTTGTAGTCAAGGCTTCCGGAAAAATATGCTAACGGATTCCTAATTACCCAAATGCCCCATATCTGTTTCAGTAAGTATCATTATATATTATGGAAATTTTTCTCAGTGACAGAGAAAGACATCCTGGCCGAGCATCCCCCTGCCCATGACACACAGATGATGGGTCTCAAGCTACCTTGAAGGCGTTGGAGCCCACTTTATCCATTACTAATATTAATGGAGGACAAAACTTCATATTCTGTTTGCTCTGTGTCTGTTAAATCACTTCTTCCCTTCATTAAAATGGATGACACATAATTGAGTCTGTAGTGTGTGTATCACTGGAAACTGAACACATTTTTGTTGGTGTTATTAACGTCATAGGTTTCTAGGGGGGGTCTACTAAATAACTAAGTCTAGTTTCACAGTTACAAATAAATTATGATGTAATTTTGAATAAAGTAAGCTCATCATAAAGGAAGGATACTGAGAGTTGCTACTACCCCTTCCTTGAGGGGCTCTTGTAAAGCACTAAATCAAGTAACAGAGGTTTATATGCATGCATATATTTTCAATGATATTTGAACACACTTGAAAAGAACTCTACAGAATGCATTATAAAACCTCGATGCTGTGTGTCCCTAGTTCCCAGCTCTCTCGTTCAAACTATTTAAATGAACAAAATGTTATCTATTAGGATAGCTATCAGAGTACTCCAAATACTACTTCTTGCAGTACCCTGTCCCAACCATTTGCCTTCCTCTTCCCATTAGTTCTTAATTCAGAAACCCCAGAGATTTGTTCAGTAATTTATGAACATATTTCTTCATTCAGCCAAGAAAATTGATGGATCCCTTACCAAATTTCAGGCACCCTTCTTCAGGATGTTTTCTAGGCATGTTCAGGAAACACAGCAGTGATTAACACAGATGAATATAGCCTCTCTCGAGCTGAGGGGAGAGACAAAAGTAAAGAAGCAAATATAAAATCATAAGTGTAAATACGTAAATAAAAATTGAATAAATGGGTAGAATAACTAGTATATCAGGTAAGTGCTGGAGAAAAACAGCAAGCAGGGAAGGGGGATGGAGATTGTTAGCTGGTAGGAGGAGGCTGCGATCGGAAACTAAGTGATCACTGAGGGCTTTCTGGGGAAGATAAAATTTACGAGGGAACCTAAGGTTGTGAGAGGGAGCAAGGTGCATATCTGGGAAGTGAATAGTACAAGCAGAGGGAACAGTCAGATGGAAAGGCAATGAGGCAAGAGTGGGCTTGGAGTATCCAAGGAGCAGAAAGGATGTCAGTGTGTGGAAAACAGAGGGAGCAAAGTGGAGAGGAGAAGGAAACAGTCAGAGAGGAAACAGAGGCCCAGATTTCTAGGGCTGTGGAGGCACTTTGAGGACTTTGCTTTTCCTGTGAAGAAGCCATTGAAGAGACTTGAGTGACGTGATCTGACTTATGTTTTAACAGGATCTCTCTGGATGCCATGTTGATTAGAGACTGCAGGAGAATAAGGACAAGCCCCAGAAGACCAATAGTTGATTCAAATGTCAAGAAACATTTATGCCTTCACCCTTCAACTTCACAAATGATGCCATTTCCACTGAGCTATTGAAAAATATCATCTGGCTTTCAAAACAATAAACCAGAAGGCATTTTCTCACATAAGCAAGGTCACAAACAACTGTCAGCTAAAGTTGAAATAGCAACAAATCAAATAATAACAAAAACATTTTTTATAGATTTTAAAACCTTACAAAGCATTTTCTTGTCCATTATCTAAGTTAATCCTCAAATCAACGCCATGAGATAGTTATTATTTTCCCATTAGAAGTGACCGCATATTAAATCCTTAGTGATTGCTCAAGAAAAGCTGAAATCTTGAGTGTACATCTATTAATGCCAAGGTTGGGTTTTTTACCCATGGGAACATTGGATGCTAAAATCCACGGGGATTTTCAGCTCAAGATGGCAGACTAGGAAATATATTTACTTTCTGGTCCTCCTGAAACCATGTTTAAATAAAACTGCAGAAATACCAAAATTAATCAACCAATAAAAGCCAAGACATTGTGGAAGTCATCAACCACAGAAAGATTTCAACACATTTCGAGAAGGCAAACAATGAAATGGAGGGGCCATGAATAAAATAATGAAGAAAAGACTACCCTAAGTAGGGTCTGCACAAAGCCAGGCAGCTTTTGCTGAGCCCTGGTTATAGTAAAGGACAGAGGAAAGAAGAGGGGCTGAAAACAAGGAGACAAAAGTCATTTTAGGAAAAAACGTTCACTTAATGAGCTCCAGGGAACACTCAGCCTACTGCCATACTCACTCATGGATTACAGTGGATTGTTGGTAAGCAAGACAAGAAAACAGGGAACCAACAAACAAAAATCAAGACACGGTTTCTTACTGAGCTCTTCTCAAATGAGATCAAGAAATTATGGTTCAATGCCATAGCTGTAAATCATTTCTGCTCCTGGAGAGGTTAGAAAGGGCTTATAATAGTTACCCTTTTTCTTCAGACAGAATTTAGGTCTGAGCAAAAGCTTTTGTGTCCTCCAACCTCAAAGTTTATTGGGGATGGAAGTCCAAATTTGCTTTGACATACCATAAAAAGAATCTCATGAGCAGAGGGTCAAACTACTTTTGGAATATATGAATTATGCCCAGTGTGATTTTAAATAGATTTTAAACAAAAATATATAAATTTTCACTGATCTATATGGTTCTGGGTTCTGAAACTTCTACATGTTACATGCCTGATAGATAACACACAATGTCAGTCCCAGGAGAGAGAAAACACTCCAATGAAGCAAGCCAAAGAAACAAGATTCGAACAAGGTAAAGTGATGTGTAGACCAAGACCAGGATTTTTCAATTCTTTCCTGTCATGCTGTAGCTTCCAGCTCCTGAATAACAACACATGTTTCCCTTGTCCTAGACACACAAGAGTATGTCTCCTCTATGGGGCGTAAGAAGCTCTAGAGTTACATATGTGTAGTAAAGAGTGGACCCAGCCGGCATACTCACAATGACCAAATTGTGTTGATCGTACTTTATTTTAAACCAATACATCGCTCCATGCTGAAGTTGCAATAAATGATATATTTGCTTTCTAGACATGAATGAGATGCCTTACTGGATATACTCCAGGAAGGCCAGAGAAACTGGCTTCTAATCCATACAGAATAATTCATTGATGAATTCCTTTCAGGAGAGCCCCTGATTTATCTAGGATATAAGCTTTACATACCTGGATCCTTCAAACTAGACCAAAGGGACAAATCTAGGCTGCAAGCCTCAATTAGAAATGTGGGATGGTGCTATGCTGACAACTGGTGGTCCCTGACCTATCTTCTGAGATTAGAAGCCAGTGTGGTGGATGACCAATTCACGCGTTGAACAAAAGAACACCTCCTACAGGGCAGTGTATGTGTTCATTACAGGTATGGCACTTAGGGCTAAAAGTAACACATGAAGCATATATGATAAGGAGGCACCAGAGTCCAGAGCACGAGCTCTGGAATCACACAGGCTTGCTTCGAATCCCGGCTAAGCCACTACCATCTGTATACCCTGAAGAACAGTCGAAGGTTTAAATGTTCTTTTACCAAATTTCGAAAAACAAGTGAAGAAAGAACCTACCTGCCAGGAAGGGACATCGTGGGGTGCAGCATCCAGTCGCGTCAGGGCTCTGCATCCCCTGCTCAGAAACCTGCACCGCCTGGCTCATGGTGATGCTGGCGCTCCTGTCTCCAGGGCTCGCGGACAAGCTGGGGAGGTCCACGGAGGCGGCGGGCCACAGCCTGGCAAACTCTGGGTGCCTCCTCCACTCAGCTCTGGGCAGGCTCTGGCCTCTGGGCCCCGTTGCGGGGAAGGGCTGGCCGATACATAGCTAGGGCTGAGGGGTCTGCAGAGCCGGTGCCCAGGCAGGGTGAGCTCTGGAGGAGAAGACTTCCACAGTCCCCAACAGTCTCCGCATGGTGGCCCATCCAGTGCCAAACACCTGCCACCCACAGCGACAAGTCCCAGCCGCTAGAAAGCCCAGAAGGGGTCGGGCTCTTTGCCCTCGGGCCGGGTTTCTCCAGGGGCTGGGCTTGTGTGGGGCCCCCATACCACCCCCTGACCCGCCCTTGCTCTGTGACACGTACAATGCAATGTCAACACCCAGGCTGAGCCGGCCAGTGTTCAGTGCGTGCTAGACCTTGAGAAGACTTAGCAGCTAGGGAGAAGCCCTCCCACTTTCACTCGCTTTTCTCAGATCAGGCAGGCAGCCCATCTCACCCCAAAGCTATGGACACCACACCTCCTTCCCAGGCTATCGTTTTCTGTTCTGCCCCTGTTTTCCCTTTCCATTCTGCCCCTCTTTTCCCCAGCACCCCATTTACGGCTTCGGGTGTCATCGGTGCTGCAGCAGGCAGCACCTCTGACCCCGAAGCTATGGACACCACACCTCCTTCCCAGGCTATCGTTTTCCGTTCTGCCCCTGTTGTCCCTTTCCATTCTGCCCCCCTTTTCCCCAGCACCCCATTTACGGCTTCGGGTGTCATCGGTGCTGCAGCAGGCAGCATCTCTGACCCCAAAGCTATGGACACCACACCTCCTTCCCAGGCTATCGTTTTCCGTTCTGCCCCTGTTGTCCCTTTCCATTCTGCCCCCCTTTCACCCAGCACCCCATTTACGGCTTCGGGTGTCATCGGTGCTGCAGCAGGCAGCACCTCTGACCCCGAAGCTATGGACACCACACCTCCTCCATAGGCTATCTTTCTCCGTTCTTCCCCTGTTTTCTCTTTCCATTCTGCCCCTGTTTTCCCCAGCCCGCCCCCCTCCCATTTATGGCTTAGGCCGGCATGGGAGCTTCAGCAGGCAGCAGCTCTGACACCAAACCTATGGACACCACACCTCCTTTCCAGGGCTGTCATTTTCCAGTCTGCCCTGTCTCCAAGTAGAACCGCTACCTATTTCACACGGCTGTTCCTAGTTCTGGGAACACACCACTCACTGGTAGCAATGCCTCAGCCCATGCCTCGACTCATTTACCTGCAACGCTGGCCAACAGATAGACCAACACTTCAAACTTATGACAGAAAGTTGAGTAAGTTATACGCTTGGAATTGCATTTATTATTATTAACAAGCACAACTGTAGTGCTTAGACTATAACAAGTAATCTTCTAAGTGCTTAGCAAATATTAACTCACTTAATCCTCATAATGGCAACCCCATAGGTAGGTAATGTTCATAATATTCACCTGTTTTGGGGGAAACTGAGGCCCAGAGGGGTTGAATAGCTTGTCTAATGCCACACAGTAAGTAGCGGGCAGAAACCCAGGATGAAAACCAGACCGTCGAGACTTTCATCACTTTGCTGTGTCACCTTAATAGATGTTGTGGTTAGGGAAGGGACTAAACTGACAAGACTCTGAACTTGAGAAGGGAGAAATTAGAAAGTGACTGATCCTAGAAACTAGAGAGGATTTCAGCTCAGAAATTTCTGGTGATGAGACCCGAAAGAACAAGAACATGGTTGGATTATTAACTTGGGGTACTATCTGAATCCATTGAGAAATGGTTTTGTCTTGTTTTTTTTTTTTAACTTAGAAAGGCCAGTTGGATGAAGATTAATCAAAAAAAAAGTAGAAAGGAAAAGAGGAAGGTGCCTGAAGTGAGACGTAACCTCTTCCCTGTAAGTACTAGGGGTGGGTGTCCTGTGGGAAAGGATGGAGCTCTCTCTACAGGTTTGTCACCAGGATGAACAAGGAGGAACATGGCAACCATTGTACTGGTTTTGATGATTCCTCAAAAACCAAGGCTTTAGTTTCCAAGAACTACCCACAGTAGCATACCTACCGTGTGTCAGACATGCCAACAAGTGTGTTTCCAGTCACACATTTTAATTGGAGAAATAGTTCCTATGAGGTACCCATTAGTTCCCTATGGCTGCTGTAACAAATTACTACCAATGAGCTTGCGTAAAACAAAACACACTCATTCTCTTATGGTTCTGGAAGACAGAGGTCCAAAACCAGTTTCCCTGGGCTGGAACCAGGAGTTGACAAGGCCGTCCATCCACCTTCTAGAGGCTCTAAGGGAGAATCTGTTTTCTTGACAGCATTCCTTGACTTCTGGCCACATCAATCCAACCCCAACTTCATCATCACATTCTCTTTGGAGTAAAAACTCCCTCTGCCTCTCTCTTACGAGAACACCAGTGGTTACATCTGGGTCCATCCAGGTAGTCCAGAAGAATCTCCCCATCTCAAAACCCTTACTTTCATCCCATTGGCAAAGTCCCTTCTGCCATTTAAGGTGACATTCACAGGTTCTGGGGATTAGAAGGTGGACATTTGGGGGCAATGGTACTATTCAGTCTACTACAAGGTAGATACTATTATCTTCCTCAGATGTAGGAAATGAAGTTTAGGGAAGTAATTTGTCTCAGGTCTACAATTTCCAGAGTAGAGATTTAAATTCTGCCAGTGAGACTTTAGGACACACTCTAAACAACTTTAACCTGTGTCCTTAATTACTGCATAATCCTTGGTTAAGAGTCACACTTAGGTATCAAGACCCAACTGAATATAACACAAGTACTGTCTCCTCTTTCACTATGTTTGCCTGGTGTATTTATGAATCTTGCCCAGAGCAGAAGAGTTCAGAAAATTGTTATGCACCTTTACTAGGAGAAAGCATTTACTGTTTGATGTGCACGGAGTAATGGAAGGCTATTTAAAATAAAATAAAATAAAATAAAATAAAATATGCCACCAAATCGTCAAGTGTCACAACAGAGGGAACCCCGTGGGAGTCTTGAGGAGACTAAAATTATCTCCAATTGTGCAGGTGAGAAAAGTGTCACTAAACGCAGTTGTAGTTCAGCCAAGCCCTACGGCACAGAAGTAGGAATTTGGATATGTACGAATGGGAAAAAAAGACATTTTAGGCATGGGAAACAGTTTAATGCTGAATGTATCAGAAATATACGTTAGACCTTTCTAAATCAACTGGCTTATTAACTCAGTAAATCAGATTTGGTCAGTCAAACTAGCTTTAGCTGATTACTTATCCAGGGCATAGCTGTTGAGAGTAATTTTTGTCATAGAACAGTAAATAAAATTGTTGAACTATAACTTTAGGCTTGCTAAGTGAAATAGATTGCTCTAGCTGATGTGCAAGTGACTTACTTGGTACTATTCACGAAATTGGGGGTTAACAACTGCTTAAGACAACATAGAGAATTGATCTTAAATAGTACTTGAAGTAGTTACTGTGTAAAGTATCTGTTCAGTAGCTCATTGTAAATGGATGTTTATAATCCCCACTGGACAACCAACTGCTTTTTTGCAAATGGTAATGTGAATTGCTGTCACATAAACTATAGTAATGACCACCTATCTAATTTGTTGTCCAAACCAGAAATCTTCTAACAATACTGGTCTCCTAATAAAAGTAAGCATGAAGCTAACACACACTGGGTGTCTCCCGTGTGCCTGTGCATGCATCTATATCTCACTGAACCCCCATAACAGCCCCCAAGAGAGGGACTCTGAGTGTCCCCATGCTGCTGGTGGAGAAACAGGCACAGGAAGGTTCAATAGTCTATCTACCTAAGATAACACAGAGGGTGGGAGAGCCTGTTTTTAAACCATCTGCCTCCAATTCCAGGTGCCAGGAGCCAGATCCAGCCTACAGGCCTCTTCTGCTCATCTGGAGGTGACACCACGTGTAAGGATTAGTCAAATCCTGTCTTCACTCCTCAAGGTAGCTTGAACACTTGCACGTCCTCCAAATAGCATGTAGCATAAGCAATAAGATGTTTGCCCCGGGTATTGTCCAGGAACTTGGAATCAGCTGTGTCTAGTTAGGCTGAGCTGGTTGAGACTGGAGAGGACCACCGATCTTCCACCTGGGCCAGTGCCTTTTGACCTCCTGCCATCAGAGGGCCGAAAACTACAGCCTGAGAATGTGCTGAGCCCCGTAGCCTAGTTACGCCAGCTCAGAACAATGATGAGCACACCTTTTTCCAATCACCTTTCCTCATGCTCCCCATGCCTCATACTGCCCTGCTTCTTTATTCTTTATCCCATAATTACCCCAAGCCCCTTGCCTTTGGGGAGGCGGATTTGAGACCTATTGTCACGTCACTTCCTCGCTTGGCTGCCTTGTGAATAAACCTCCTCTTTGCTGCAAACCTCAGCGTGTCAGTGTTTTGGCTTGCTGCGCCTCAGACAAAATGGTAGGGAGCTGTGGTAAAGGTCCCTTGCCTGTGAGGGAAGCTGGTTACTAGTAGTCACGTTGCGGATGTTTTCTCCTCCCGGGGTGGGGGGGCAGACGTCCTGCTCTTCCAGAAAGAAGGGAGAAAGGCAGGAGCTGGACCCTTGCTCTCAGGGTCACCGTCACCTAGGAGCTCGTTAGAAGCACAGAATCCAGGCCCCACCCAGAACTACTGAATTACAGCCTGCATTTAACAAGATCCACAAGAGAGGCATACCCATAGTAAAGTTGGAGAGGCACCAAGCTGGAGTCCACGTAGCAGAGAAGCAGACAGGATTCTAGACCACGCAGAGTGTTAAAGGCCAACAGTTTGTTTTCTATTCTCAAAACAATGTTTCTGAGCCATGTTTATGAGCAATGTCCCAACTTGCTTTTAAGGTTTCTTCTGTGAAGAATGGATTGGAAGGAAACAAGATATATGGACACTGGTTAGGACCTCATTGCAACAGACAGGCAAGTTCAGTATTAGGATGTTGAGGAAGAGTTGACAGATTCAGAAGAAATTCAGGAGATAAACTGAAGCGGGCTTAATGGGGTATGAGATGGAGGAAAGGAAGGTCTTAGGGAATTAAAGGGTTTACTACACGTATGAGCAAAGCCTCAAAATTAATCCTTTGAACGTACAGAGGTAGAGCTCTCAAAGGACACCGGTTAGGAAGCAACTGTACGCCCTTTATAATTCCAAGAGACAACACAGATCAACTGTTGCGATGGAAAATTCGGCGGTACCGGTGCGTTTTTTCACTCAAACTTAGTTCCAGTGACTATTACTCACATTTTCTGTGCCTAAACAACACAGCTTGAGGAACTGAAGGGGATTCCATCCTGGTAATTAAGGAGGGTCCCCAACACTGACAGTCCCATATTAAAAAGCAGTCCCCCTGCATTTTACCCGAGGAGCAATGGCCAGAGCCTCCCTTTTAAAACGATGGGGAGAAACCAGAACATCACACACTGTCCCTTTCAGCTACTGTGAACTGAGCCGCGAGACGACCAGTACCCCCTAGCACAGCGCGGACGGGCCAGCGCGCGAGGGCCACTGTGACAGGCGACAGCACAAGAGACGAAGCCCAGGCCCAGGGGCTCTGAGCTCCACCGGCAACGCCCAGGGGCCAAGGCGTATTACCTTTCCAGGATGTGCTTTCCGCCCTTCCTCGTGGCCGACGAACTGGCTCATGTCACCCCCAAGATACCGCCCACCCAACGCCAGGACTCCCAAAGTCGCCAACCCGGCGTCCCCGGTGCCAGCACAAGGCCACGAACCACAGGCGCCTAGGCACAAGCCCACGCAGCTCGCGGACCTCCTTCTACCGCGCATGCGCCACCGCGTGGCGTCTCGAGATGACTGTCATCACGCAGGCGGATTAACGCGCTTGATTGGTAAAGAGGATTCTGATGCCTGCAATCTCCCTCCTTAGCCGGAGGCTGGGAGCACACGTCCATTAGTTCGTGTGTGTACCCTTCAGAATTCCAATCATACGGGACATGGAAAGTTGTCCGACTCTCCCAGTTCCTTGTGTGGTTCTTCCAGATATTTCCCAAGTGCTTACATTCACACTTGTATCTTGTATGTAAGTATTTGTACATAACAGGTATCCTGTAGTTTATAGAAGAGCAGCACACTATACACATACTATATACATAGTCTACAACGTGTCTTGGATAGTGACGCTGTTATCTTTCTAAAATATAAACTTGGCTGGATTGCTCTGTTGCTTGAACATCTTCACTTAGCACAGAATACAGCCCAGGTTGTAAGCATAGCATTGAGAACTCTTTATAAACAAGTATCAGTCTGTCTCTCCAACTGAATTAGAAGTTCAAACTATGACTTCCAAAGACCTACATCATCCACCTCCCTCCTTTGCCCTGCCAGCCTCCCCTGATCTCATTCTCTACTGCCCTGCCCTCACTCACTTTCCCCTGTCCAGCCACACTGGCTTCCTTACTATTCCTCAAACATGCCAAGCACACTCGTGCCTCAGGGACTTTGCACCTACTATTCCTTCTGCTTCAGAACACACCCTCCCACCCCATCTCCACTCTCCCAGATAGCCAATGGCTTGTTTCTCACTTCAAGGCTCTGCTCAGTCGACATCTTAATAGAGGGGACTTCCCTGATCACCTACCACATTCCCTCACCTCTTCATCTTCTTTTGTTATTCTCCAAAGCATTTACCACCATTTGACACTCCATATATTGACTTATTTATTCATCTCTCTCCCCCACTACAATGGAAAGTACATAAGGGCAAGAACTTTGTTCTCTTCCTACTTCCTAGAACAGTGCCTTCAATTTAGAAGGTGTTATACAAATATTTGCTGAAAATGAATGTATGACTTCTTTGCCCTTTCACACTACCCTCTAGTCACACCAGAGGCTGCCCCTCCAGAGCACAAGTTCAAGCCCTGTGCCTTCTGTACCTGTCCCCAATACCTGGGCTGTCCTTTCCTCATTCCGGCAAAATCCTCTTCCCCCAAGCCCAGCTCAAACGCTGTCTCCTCAGTCAGGCCTTCCTCAATTTCTCCTCTATGTTCCTGCTGCACTTGATTCTTTTATCATAATTAACCCACTTATACTCACTACATGTTTCTCTTCCTAGATAACTGTAAGTTGCTACTGAACAAAGACTTCTACTCACCTCTGTATCCCCGTGCCCTAACAACAAACCTATAAGGCTCTCGGTGTTTACTGAAACAATTTATTTTCTGAGTCTCTACCAATTCTAGGGAGTGCATAGTATAGTCTCCTCCTCATTATCAGTGAGCCTGGCACCTGTGGGAGGGCCTTACAGCAGAGGAGAGTCACCAATGGATCATAACTAAGGTCCTGAGACTGCAATGGCAGACAGCATGGTGAAGTTAGCCCACTGCATGCAGAAGACCCACAGAGGAGTCAGCATATGCAATGGACTACACTTGGTATAATATGTGAACAATCAAGGTTTACAAACGTGTTCTCATGCACTTGTAAGGATCTTCTAGCCCACGCGGAACAGACAGAACACAAAGAAGCCTGGAGGAAGTGAGTAGGCCGGCAGCTGCGCCCTAACATCTTAAGAGGGAACATTTCTGTGACTACAGTTTAAACAAATCAGATAATTTGCCTCCTTTCTAGACACCCTGGTTATCACAGGACAGGCCAAGCCTCTCAAGTTTTAAAGATAAAGTACACGGAAGATCTGTGAAGAGGGCTTAAGATATTTAAGAGCTAGTACCCGCATTAAAGCAACCAGGTTATAGAATGAAAATTTATCTTGAAATTCCAGTCTCTCCCTCTCTCTCTCGCCTCCTATCCCCTATCTTCCCACCTCCATCTCTATTCCTTCTCCCCTACTCCCTGTTTTATGTATATACGTGCATCATTTTATATATACACGGATATTTACTGTCTGTTACGTTTATTTAATAAAGTGCACACTCCTCAGGCTAAATTTAGAAAGAGGACAAAATGAACACTTTCACATGGGCGTCAGTGGTGTTCCAAAGACAAAAGATTCCTCAGTCTTAAAACATGGCAAACACCACGTTCCTTCTGATAGTTAGATGCTAGAAAAAGGCAAGTGGATCCTTAAAATTCACACGCTATTAAGACCTACTATCAACAGAGTAGATCTTAAAGCGGAAACAAGAAAACACCAGCCTTTTAAGTTCTTCCTGTCTGAAGATAAGAGTAAGAGGTGGTAGTGTTCTTCCTCACTTGCACCGAAGTGTAAAAGCGGCAAAAATATCTTCAACACATATATGATGAGGAAGCCGCTCTTCTGGTCCACTCTGTTTTGTTTTGCTTCTAGGGATCTGTCTCACTCGGAACCTTTGCTTTTTGTTTTCTCTTTTATGTACGCTAAGAACCCGAGAGTCTTAACCTTTTCTTCCACCTCTCAACCAATAAATAGGACAAAAGAACATTTTTATGTTTTTATGTATTTTCCATTCACATTTTTAAAAAAGAGATAAGTAAGCTAGCTCAGTTCATATTTCTCACAAAAATCACTTTCCAAACTAAACTAAATTGTTTGTGACCATAAACAGGAAAAACACCGTACTCTATTAGCACCATCTGACATTTCCACCTTAATGTTACCAAACACAACTTGACACTAATGTCAGAACTATTAAAAATGTTAAAAACCCCCAAGCCCACTCAAAATGCATACCAAAGTTCAGGTAAAGGAAAAACAAAAACAAAAACAAAAGCAACTCACCGTTATCTTTATGTTCTTTCAGAAACCCATTAACAGCACACTGGAATTTAAAACTAGCGTCGTCATCTGACACCTGATGCCCAATTGTACAAATTTTTAAATAAGGAATAGTTTCTGGTAAGTCCTATAAGGCAAAACCATGAAAATATGTATTATTTCCTTTGTAGGGAAAGAATAAAAAATTAATTAGAGAAGGCAGACTATAAACCAGGAGAGTACATTAAACTTTGTATGTCAGTCATTCTGATGAGAGCCATTTTTTCCAAAGCTGCTTTAACCAGTAATTATCACTTGATTTTCATTAAAACTGCAGAATGGACAGTTACCAGGCATGCAAAAGGAAAAGCAAATCTATGTGAATGAATGCACATGTAACTCAAAATGATATAAACAGTTCTACCTACACTTATGTTCTATCTTACATTTCAAGGGCCATAAAGCAGCTGTGATTTAAGGAGAGTAGTAGAATAGAGTCAGAAGAACTTGGATTCGAATTAGGAAATAGAGGCAATTTCAGGCATTGTTGAGAACTGGTATTCTTGAGGTGGGAGAAAGTAGACTATCAATAGAAGACAGAAAAGGATAAGTGAACATTCTCTAGTTCTGAATTTAAATGGAAAGTAGCAGCAGGAACCTATGACATATTTTAAAAATATTAAAAACAAACATACATATTTCCTAGCTCTGACCACTGAAAAAGTCTAGAAACAACTGATGTCATGTCAAAAGGACTCAGGAGTCACCGAGAAGCTCCAACTGGCCAAAGACAGGGCCTCAGTTAGAATAATAACTGTAACGGAGTCCACGGTGATAGGAATAAATAAAATTTTACAAAACTGCTCACCACTGGAGGATATTTGTGAATCAACTCATTATTCTGAAAACTGTTAAATAAAAGAAGAGAATCATGCCTCTACAACTGGGCAACCAAACAGTTGATGAGGGGAATCTTCTCCTCGTACAAATATACCCAGCTAATAAGTGAAAAAAAGAACAACAGAATTCACCATTCTTTGAAGCCTCAACTGAATTAATGGATGTAGCTATGAATCATCAGTGACTGCTAATACCACAGAAAGACACAATTATATATGTCTCCATGGAAGAACACATCATCACCTATGAAACTGTCTCGCCAAAACAAAACATGCAAGCTTCATTCGGATCAACTACCAATTTACAGGAAATAAAAGGACTGAAGAATATGTTACCAACACATGGAATGTAATCATCGACATCTAGATGGGACAAATTACCTGGTTTCTTTAAAAACAAAATTCAAGGAGGAAAAAAAAAGTGAGAGAGACATGGAGGGAGAACCTATAGATTAAACAAGACTTCAGAGACCTAACAATCCACGGCAAAGTGTGGACCTTATTGGGATCTAATTCAAAATTCTTATAAACAATTTTTTATGACGTTTAGGAGACAACTGCAAATTTGAGCACTCCCTGGGTATTTAATATTAAAAAATGATATTAAGGAATAAAAGTCCTATATTTAAATGCACGTACCAAAAACGTACAGGTGTAATTACATGCTGTCTCGGAGCTGCTTCAAGATAATATGGAATGGGGTGAAACAGGTGGGGGTACAGATAAAACATGACAGCCATCAGTTGGTAAATAAGAAAGCTGGATGAGTTCATGGGTATACAAGGAACACTCACAGTATTTTTATACTTTTGTATATGCTTAAAATTTGTGATAATTGTTTAAAAACAAGACGACACTGTAGAAAACAGTTTGGCACTTTCTCAAAGGTTAAGTGTAGAGCTACCGTATGATCCAACAACTCTGCTACTACCTACGCTGCACATCTAACAGAACTGAAAGCAGGGATTTGAACAAATATCTGTACACCAATGATCATAGCAGCATGATTCACAATACCTACAAGGTGGAGAACAACCAAGTGTCAATCAACTGTTGAATAACAAACTATGGTCTATATACACACAATGGGATTTTCTAAGCCAAAAAAGAAACGGCATTTCGTTACGTGCTATAACATGGATGAACCTTGAAAACATGATGTTTAGTGCAATAAGCCAGACACAGAAGGACAAATACTGCAGATTCCACTTACACGAGGTACCTAGAATAGGCCAATTCACAGAGACAGAAAGTAGAATAGAGGTTACCAAGGGTTGGTGGGAGGGAAAATGGGGTTGTTACTGTTTGATGGTTACAGAGTTTTTGTCGAGGATGATGAAAAAGTTTTGGTTATAGACAGCGGTGATGGTTACACAACACTGTAACTGTACTTAATGCCACTGAACTGCATATTTATAAATGGTTAAAATAAATATGATTTCTCTATATTTTACCACAATAAAAAAAAGGAATGACAGAGCTGAAATTCCAATTCTTCCTTTTCCGAGAGTCAGTTTCATCGTCTGTAAAATTAGTAATTGTAGTTGTCTATCCTCTGAGCTTAGTGCAGGGTAAGCACTCAGTAGGAGATAGCAGTACTACTTCCACTTCAAGAGCAAAATATTGCTGTGAAGATTAACTAAGTCAATGGATATGAAAGAACTTTCTAAATGGCAAACTGCTCTATAAATACTAAAAGACATTAGGTGTTACTGTCTCCCAAGGCCATGGAACAGGTCAGAAGAAGGATAATTCTTTTGCACTGGAATGTCCTACATGGGCCAAGAGAATATATGGGTTTCTGTACTATATCAGAAGGCATTAGGAAAAGGAAGCATAAAACTTAGAGAACAATTGTCTTTTACAGTGATGCTTAAACACGCTCAGGCAACTGCTTAAAATAAGTGCTAAAGACATAATGGACATACCTTTCTTTCTTTTTAGGATACTACTGTAACTACTAAAAGTTTACTTCATTTTCAAAATATAGAACATGGAAGCTTATAGAATTTCTTAAGCATATCTAGAGCCTACTGCCAAATACTATAGTTCAATTCATATCTTTAATCTCATTTTGAAACAGCAATTACAAACGTGTATTTAAGGAAACCACTAGCTTCCCTTTTTGAACCCACGAGAGAAGGCCAGGATTCACCTTAGCTTAAGATGATAACTACTGAACTACTATGAAGTATTACAGTATCAGAAAGAAGGTCATTTTCAATTACGGCTTCCATTTACCTCTGGCTTGTAATAGCGGCGAGTATTTGTTAAGTCAATAATCAGCCCAAGTTCTTCATTCTGTCCTTGGATTTTGTTAAGAGATCCAAGGGGGAGAAACGTTCTTCTGGAGCAAGATTCTTTTCAAAACTCTGTCAGAAAGAATAAAATAAGGAAGAACATATGTTTAAAATCCTGTACTACATTATCCATTTATTCAAACCCTGTGATGCTAACATATGAGATTCAAAGTAAAGTTTCCTCCTCTGGAGTTTACAAGCGATATTACAATCCTTTCTTCCAGAGAGATTAGACGGAAGAAAATAAGCTCACTTCTATATAGTTATTTCTGTGTTTGTTTATTTCATGTTGGTCTCCTAACCTGACTCTAAACTCCCAGAAGGCAGGGACCACATCAATTTTGCCTACCACTGTATTGCCAGCTCCAAGCAGAGTGCCTGAAAATAGACACAGAAATAAATACTTCTTGAATATCTACATATAGGAAGGATGGCTTTCACTGCTAAATATTCTTTCATGTATTTGGCTTATACATGTACCCTGTTCCATTGATCTCTTTGGTTATTCAAGTGTCAGCAACACACACTTTTTTTAAAATTAGTAGACTCGTTTTAGAGCAGTTGGAGATTCACAGCCAAACTGAGCAATATGTACACAGTTCCCACTTATACCCTCTCTCCTTCATCCCACACAGCCTTCCCCATTATCAACATGCCATACCAGTGTGCTTCATTTGTTAGAATTCATGAACCAACACTGACACATCATTACCAATCAAAGTCCATAGTTTATTGCATTCATGCTACAAGTAACTATTTCTTTATTTCTAGTATAGTCATCCCCAAACATTTACATACTGAGATACATATTACTTTCTTATAAATTACTTTATTCTTTATTTATAGTTAGGGCATTGCATTGTTTTTTAATTAAGTACAAAAGTTGGTTGTATTTGTCTATGAATCCATTTCTGGATAGTAAAAGAGGTATTAAAAAGTATTTGCTATAAAAAGGGAAAATGGAGTACGACGGGCTTGAGAGCCAGGGCTCTATATGGTGAATTCAGATTTCTGGAAGAATAAGGTATTAACTTTTGCTCACCTTTTTTAAAGGAACTTTGAAAGCAATGAAACGAGTCCCAGGCATCCGCCGTTCAACTGGGAGATAGTCTTTTTACCTGTTAATATATTTTTTGTTAGGCAAATTTTATGTTAGGCTGTCTCCCTGCATAGGATGAATGCGCCTTGAAAATGGAAATCACATCCCTCTACATCGGCTCCCAGGTGGTCCCAGCGTCCCGACCCCGGCCGCGACACACTTTCCACAAACTGACACACACGGAGCCCGCGCGAGGGCCGGGTCGCGCGGGCCTCCCCGCCGGGTCGCCTGGAGGCCGGTCCCCCGCAAGCCGAGCGCACGAAAGGGCGCCCCAAAGGCGCCGGCCCAAGGCGCCCGCTGCGCTTTCCCTTCGGAAGGTGGGCTGCGGGGCCCAAGCGTAAACCCTGACACAAGGAACACGCGCACCACGCCGCCACGGGGGACGAAAGGCCGGTCGCCCACCTAGCCCGACACCCTGCATTTCTGGAATCACCGGACGCCTGTGTACATTTCCGTCTGGCCTGTCATTTTCCAAAGGCCACTCAAGATCAGGGGACAGAACGCCTCCTCTCCAAGTGTCCTGCCAGCCCACCCACTCAAGATCAGAGGGACAAAATGCCTAACTAAAACAAAACAAAACAGAAACACAAAAAAACTGGAGAGAGGGAGGAAAGGGTGACCTGAAAAAAAAAAAAAAAAAAAAAAACTAAGCACGTTGACAGCGCTAAGAATAAACTACCAGGAAAAAGAAACCCTACATGTCAGATCCTAAAGTACAGAAGGGCAAGCCCGCCGACATTCCAGGCCCGGGGGGACCGGGGTCCCCAGCCCTGCAGAGCCAACCGCAGACCGGCTCGGGCGCCCCGCAGAAGCGCGGGGTCCCCACGGCCGAGTCTGTGCCCCCCGGCCGGCGCCGGCTCCCCTCTGCCCACGCTGCGCGCGGGGGCTGGAAACTGCCGCGGAGAACCACGGCGGGGCGGGAAGGGGGGCTCCAAAGAGGGTCTGGCGACTCGAGTCGCTCCGTTTCTCAGTGGGCTCAGCGCGCGCCGTTGGGTAAGAGGAGCGGGGTTCCGGGAGGAGGGGACGGGCGGCACTTACGTAGACCGGCAGCGGACACGGGCAGACGGCGGGCTCGGTCCCCAAGAGCGACTCCAGCCTCAGCTCCAGCTCCTCCCCCATGTCTTCGCGCGCGGCCCATATAGCAACTTTGAATTTTAATAATAAATACATATATGTATCAAACATTAATAAAAGAATGAAATGATCCAATATGAGTACATTTGCTCTTGTTTTGCAATTAGTTCTAGGATTCTATTTTAGATTACTACTTCATATCTGCGAGAGTTGGCTGTGTGTTTGTGTGTTTGGTTTTGTGGAAGCTGCATTGTGCTAAATTTTACATTTCTTTCTTGAATTAAATGGCTTTTGTTATCCCTTGGGAATACAGCAACAGCAGATTACTGAAGACAGCAACAGCAGATGACTACCTACCAGTGGAAAAGTGTAAATAGCAATTTTAGCCGCTAGTGATTCTGAAATTGCCTTAACTTTGTCCTTATAAAAATGCTCCAAGAATTACGTTTTGCAAATCCACAGATTTACTATCCATATTCAAGTCATTTATGTGGAGAAAGAAGGTAGCCAGCCTTATCAGTAACACAGGATGTTATAGCCATCAAGCCATCAGCCACTGAAGCCACACCCAAAGCCGCACCCTGAGGGGATACAGGATGGAGAAAACAGGATACTGGCCCTAGATAATTAAAGTGAACATCAAGGGACTGATTTCCAGGAGACCAGATTCTTGCATCTCACCATATATAGAAAAGTGCTACATTTATTAACTTAAGATGTCTAGTTTCTTTAATTAACAGTAATCTTTTGATGTTCCAACTACCTGGTTTTTTTTTTTGCAAGAACCTCTAGATACCCTGTGCCCTCCCTTACCTCTTCAGAACAGTCCCTCAGAGCTATCTGAGAGGCTGTCTCCTGACTTCAGTCCTCACTATGTCCTCCACATAAAACATAATTCTCAATTTCTAGGTTGTGCATTGTTTTTCAGTCAACATTTAATTGTATGGCTCATGTAGGTACTATGCCTAAATGTAATGGGATGGGCTGTAAATTATGAAAACTAGATAAATTCTGTCAGCTCTACCACTAGCTGAGATCCAGGCTTTCACCTCTGGATACCTCTGGCAGATATGGGGTCTGTGTTGGTCTTAAAATTATTCTTAGAATAGTGGGGACACATTCATTCTTTCAACCAATTTTATTGCTTATACTCTATAGGTCAGTTACAGTGCTGGGTCTTGAAATACAGAAGTCAACACACGAAAATACAAGGATAAAACACATTTTCTACCATATTAAATTTTTTCGTTCATTAATCATCCCTAAGTCATTCAACACGCATCTTCTTATTGAATACTGATGAGGGGTCAAATGCTATGCTAAACACTCAGTATATAACTGCAAACGAGATGGACAGGCCCTGATTTTGATGTCACTACTATCTTTTGTCCTGCCATATAATGGGACAGCTTCATTATTCCCTTTACCCTAAGTTTTTGTCACAAATTGCTAATGAAAATAAAGCTGTTAGTGGAGTTTCAACATGCATAGGTAAATGAGAACACAGAACTCCCCTTTCGCATGCCCCATTCTCCTCCTTCTAACTCCCTATGTGAACTCACTTTGTGCCAAGACCAAGAAGCTGTGCCCCAATAAGAACCAAGCTGATTTCCTCACACTGACTGGGGCTATTGCTCACTTAGAAGACTTGATGCTTAATTTTGATAAGCAACTAGAAGACCATGGAGACAACCTATAAAAATGATTTGTCTTGGGAGAAAATACTAAAGAGGGTTAATGTGCTGTTCCACATGTCTAACCTCCTGGGATTCAACCACAGGCACCAAGATCACCAAGTGTACTTGGCAACAATGAGCTAAAAATTAAAAAAAAAAGCATCATACTGTTATTGTATTCATTTTCCCCCAAGGCACTCTCTGATAAGCACCACAACCTCTAAGGGAATTGAGAACAGCTTCCTTGTGGGGTAGGTTATATAACATATATGCATCTTTTTCCAAGCAGTTAAATCACATCCAGCTATCAGCACACCTTACTTAAGGTGATCGTAATGTATGAGATTAAATGTTCCTACCTGATTGGAAACCTTCTTGTCCTCAATTCATTGGCTGTACTGGATTTGTTTTTCTTGGGTCAGACCTTCAGACTTCTACCAGAAATCGTTCCTTTGGGGAAACCAGGCCTTCCCAGAAACTCAGGAAACTGAAATGGAGACAGCAAGAGAGAAGGAAATTATTTGGACATATAGACCTCAATTGTTTGGTTTTAAGTAAACGTCCAAGCAAACATCTTCTAAATGGTATAATAACTTTAGGGAAATTCACGGTTTATAAGTTTGTGTACTCATGAACTGAACATATTATGGTAAGAGTACAGGTTGCATTTTGTGTCTTCAACTCAAGCAAAGGCTTCAAAAAAGTCCCAGTTATCCTTTGTTCATTTAGACACAAAGAGAGGGCAAAAAGGGCAAGTTTCAAAGTCTTTTTCTTTACAATTTACCTCCTTTCTTCAGCCTTCAACAAGATCTTCAGGAAATTAACTTTACTAAAGTTAATTATTCATAAAATAAAGATAGGAACCTGCAGAAGACTATTTCACAGAGACCTGTAATGTACAATATCCATTGCATACATGCACCATGAGCTTGTCTTTTCTAGCACTGGCATACACAAAACTCTATGTGTGTGTGTGTGTGTGTGTGTGTGTGCGCGCGCGCGCGCGCGCACATGTGTGTCTTTTTTTGTGATGGAGCCATAGGGAGAAAATAAATCTATTGGCTGCAATTCAGTGATGTAGAAAGACTTAAGGGTAAAGGAGAAGGTTACATCAAGTGAAACAATAAAGTCATGAGGTTGTGGTTCCATAATAATAACAATAGCAGTCTTCTGTAACCAAGGGAGCAGGCTCCTCAAATTATAGTCACACCTGTTAGACCATCTGCCCATACATTTCACACTATCATTAATGGAAAACAAATGGCACTGTCTCTCCTTCCCTTTATCCATTGGCCGTCCTCATATAAACTCTTTTTCTCTTCAAGGTCATGCTCTTTCCTATCTGTTTAAAAATATTAGGATTTAGGAGGAGTGATACGTAATGTGCCGTGCCTTGGTACTTGTACCAGTGACGGCTCTGTAAGGAGCACTGGGTTGTTAGGAGGCTATCAATTGAATTCCCCTAGAAGCAGAACTTGAGGCAATAATTTGAGTGCAAACTGCTCATCTGGGAGGTGCTTCCAGAAAACTCAGAAGTGGAGTGGGAATTGAGAATGGAGGCATGGAAGGCAGTCAACAGAGGTGCATTACCGAATAAAAATTACTCCTGCAGGGAACTGCTGCCAGTACTTCAGGGGAGTTCTGTGAAACTCTACGGAACATGTCTCAGAGTTATCCCAAGAATCGGTGAGAAACTTGAAGTACTTATCTTCCAGTCCCCTCTGTCCTTGGTTGAAAGCTACACCCAGATACATTAACTCCTGTACACTTCTGGCCTGCCCTAAGGTGGATAATTGCAGGTGGCAGCATGATTCTATCAGCATATACTGGAAGGATGAGTGCTGGGGAGATATGAGTGGAGCATCAAAACCATCTAATACAGTCGGGGCAGGAGATATCAATTATTGGCTTGAAAGTCCAAATGGATAACCTTAAATTCCTGGGTTTATGGTTTTACTTTGAGGTATTTAAGCATGATGTATGAGTAAAAATTTCCTCTGTTAAATCAAGTTTAAGGTCCTAAATCCCTAATCTTCTGGAAAACGGTGGTATCTTTTAACAGATTTTGGAAAGGTAACATGATTAAGATTTCAAATTGACCATTCATTCATTCCCTCATTCAACAAACATTTATTGAACACCTAAAGTATGTCATGGCTTAAACTAGGCACCAGTGTTACTGTTACTAAAATCATTATAGTGCCACCTAGAATTCAATGTACTGTGACACTCAAATAAGAAAATCCATAGTTACCGTAAAAGATATTACAGAGTGCTATAGGAAGACACGGTAAGACCTTAATTCATGCTGTGGACAGTAGTATATGGGCGGTATCAGTAGGGCTTCCTGTAGAAGGCAATTGAAATGGATATGTAACATGAAGGAAGGGTGAAATTTTGAGGAAAAGAGAAGATAAATTCACGGTTGCCAGAAAATGAATGGTTAAGGATCAGTCCAGAAAGGAGTTCCATTCATAATCAGTATAAGAAATGCTCACTGGGGCTTCCCTGGTGGCGCAGTGGTTGAGAGTCCGCCTGCCGATGCAGGGGACACGGGTTCGTGTCCCGGTCCGGGAAGATCCCACATGCTGCGCAGCGGCTAGGCCCCGTGACCCATGGACACTGAGCCTGCGCGTCCGGAGCCTGTGCTCCGCAACGGGAGAGGCCACAACAGTGAGAGGCCCGCGTACCACAAAAAAAAAAAGAGAGAAATGCTCACTGGAGTGTAGGAAAAGAAGACAATGGAGAGGGTGGTAGAAGCCAGATCATGCATGGTCCATGTATGGATAGTAAGTGCTATGGTCTAGTCTTTGTGTTCCCCTCCAAATTCATACGTTGAAATCTTAATTTCCGTAGCTGATAGTATTAGTAGGTGGGGCCTTTGGGAAATGATTATGGTATTAGTGCTCTTATAAAAGAGACCCCACAGAGCTCCCTAAGCTCTTCTGCCATGTGAGGATACAATGAGAAGTCTGTGATTCAGAAGAGGGCCCTCATCTGACCATACTGGCACCCTATTCTTGAACTTGCAGCCTCCAGAACCGTGAGAAAAAAAAATTCCTGTTGTTTAGGAGCCACCCAAGCTGCAGGATAATCTTACAGCAGCCCAAAAGGACAAAGAGAGTTTGGATGTGAGATTTTACTCCAAGAAAGATGGGAATCCGTTGAAGGGTTTTACCTGATAGCTTAGAAGAGAGAAAAGTTTCATAACACAGTCAGGTATTTTTATAAGAAAAATTTGTTTTTCAGAAAGATCACTCTGGAAATACTGTGACTAGATTTTTGGAGAAGTGTGATGGCAGACCCGGATATAGAAAGATGAGTTAGTAGTCCATTAACATAAGTCAAACAAGAAAGTGGATATAAAAAGTGTGAATTTGTGGCTGAGAGTTCTTTTCTTTTACTACTTGAAAAATGTTATGTCAATGCTTCTGACTCCATAATTTTAGACAAGAAATATGCTGTCATTGGAACTGGTTTCTCAATAAGTGATGCATCGTTTCTGCCTGTCCACTTTCGAGATTTTTTTTTTGTCTCTACTTTTCAGAAGTTTAATTATGACGCATCTTGACAAGGATACATTTGTGTTTTTCCTCTTTGGATTTGCTCAGATTCTTCAATGTGTGCTTATGTCTTCTAAAAAATTGGGAATTTTTAGTCATTATTTCTTTGAATACTTTGTCAGTCCTACGTGCTCTCTTTTTTCATTCTGGAACTTCGATGATATGAATGTTAGTGCTTTTGTTACTGTTTACAGGCTCTTGAGATCCTGTTCTTTCTCCCATCTCTACCCCTCAGCCTATTTTTCTCTGTATATTTGCTACACTGTATTGATCTCTTCTAAGTTCATGATTCTATGCTTCGTAATCTCCAGTCTACTCTTGAGCAAAGTTTTTTGATTGTATTTTTCAGTTCTACTGTTCTCATTTGTTTTTATTCTTTTAACTTCTAGTTCTTTGTTTACATTTTCTATTTTTCCCATTTCCGTCAAGGAACACATAATTGCTAACTGAAGCATTTATGTGACAGCTTATTTAAAATCCCTGTCTGATAATTTCAATAGATGTTTTATCTCAGTGCTGGTGTAGGTTTATTGTCTTTTCTCATTTATTCTGTGATTTCCTGGTTCTTGGTGCCATGAGTATTTTTCAACTGGATTCTAAACATTGTGAGTTATTACATGACTCTGTATCCCATTTAATTTTATTATTACTTTTTAGAAGGAAGTCATCCTATTGGAGGTGTAGTATGAGGACTGGGGGGTTACGTACAGATTTCCATTGGGCCCTACTGTCAATATCCCAGCAAAAGTGGGCACTTACATTCTCTCACTGCAGACAGATCAAGTAGAAGTTCAGCTATCCTATTGGCCCTTCTGACACCTTCCCCCCAAAAGTAGGAACATTAACATCATTGTGTTGCCTTTTAGTAGGAGTGGAAGTTCATCTCCCCAGTAGATTTCTTGACACCAGGGGAGGGGAGAAGTGAAGTGTTTGCTGTCCTTCCTCCCACTTCATTCCTTCTTGTTGATGCCGGGTGTGGGTAGAGGGTCAGCTACCTGCTGGCCCCACTGACACCAGGGGAAGAGGAAGAGAACTGCCAACTAGCCCTGCTTGTGCCATCTCATTCTGTCTTACTGCCTCAGGACGGTTATGGGGATTCAGCACCCCATTGGGTCTCACTGGCACCATGTGTTGGGGGTTAGTGGGGTGCCTACTCCCTCCAACCTGTAACATCCTATTCTTATCGATGTCAGGGAGAGACGGAGGCTAGGTCCCACCATTGGACCCCACGACTGTGTGAGGGCAGCCCAGTGTTAACTAGCCTGTCAGGCACCACCTTTGAAAGTCTCTTTGCTAATGCAAAGGGGTGGTGGCTCAGCTCACCACTGCACCACACTGAAACAGCCCTGGTGGCGAATCAGAGCGCTGCCTCTTCTGGAGGGCAGGAGTGGGGTGGTGTGGAAGATCAAATCCTAGCTTGGCCCAACTGAAACCACAGGACATAGGGGATGGGTGCAATATTCCACTGGCACTTGGCTCGAGTAGTGTGTATATATTATTGCCCAAACGCTTTTCTGTCTTTGGCAACCCCTTTCCTCACACCTTGGCTAGGGGGAACGGGGGTTTTGTGTTTTCTTTTTTGAAGCTTTTTCGTCTGTTGTTCTGTTGGTGGTTATTGATTGGGGGTTCCTGTAATACCCTCTCCAGGATGTATGGGAAGCAACAGGAAACACAGGGGACTCATCACCATGTTATTCCTCAAGTCCCAAAGTCCCTAGTTAAGTCTGCCTTCTCATTTCCACCTTTCAGTGTCTTCCTATGTTTGTCTGTTGTTATGTTCAGGGTTTTAGTTTTAAGTGGAAGAACCTGGGAGAAATGGGCTACTTCATCTTCTTGGAAGCAGAGGTCTGGAGGCCTATGGATGTTACAAAGTACTGCTGACTGTAAATTAAAATTTGATGATATACACCTTGCCCTTTCAGAATTATTCTGCTAGATGATGTGGCTTCCCAAAGTAGCTACAATTTGATTTTCATACTTCTAAAAGTCAAGTGTTTTGCTGGAGTTGAAATTTAAAGATAAGCAAGAAAAAAAAAAATAAAAAAATAAAAAAAAAATAAAGATAAGCAAGAGATGAGGCTAAGATGATCTATGTGGTAACAGATTAAAGTTGGAAACATCAATATACATTCATGTTTAGCTTAATATTGCTTCATATTACCTTAATACACATGGTTATGTAGAGAGATACTTATAGACATGTGCATATACATGGATAATGTACACACATGTTATCTCTTTGCTCTGTCAGCTGAGAAGATCTAGAAACAATGACATCCGGGCAGCAATCAGCACACCCCACACCCAGATCCTGCTGTCTAATACTGTTCTCCACTAAAAAGACCTGGTTATCCTTGAAGAAGTAGCTGATTCTAGGACTGGGGCAGTAAATATACAAGATTTATATACAAGACCATCTTATAGTGTCAGAAAGTAAGGAAGTTCCAAAAAAATATATAGGATGGGGATACCTCAGAGTGGTACACGAGCCACTGAACTGAAAAGAGTTCACAAGGGTCAGGACTAGAGCAATTTGAGGAACAAAGTAACTAACGTGGAATTAGATTATAACCCAAAGTATAAAATAAAAATCCATGAGTTCTTCTGATATAAATAAATGATTGGATACGTAAATAAATGCGGGAGAATAGATAAATCTCCAGTGCAAAAGAATTCCAAATAGTTTATGTAGTACTCCATCTTAAGCATAACTCTCCATTCCTTAGTTGTGGGCTGAGCATATTGACTTCCTTCCAAAAAGTACAATATGGAGAAGGGAAAACAGTAATTTTACAATGGAGAAACCTGAAAAACACTACCTCAGCCTGGTGATCAAGGTCGACCTCAGCATTCATAATGCATATTGATACTTTGTACACTTGATGTGATCTGACAAAATAACCCTTCTACTCTTGTGGTCTTCCTCCCCAAAACACATAATCCCAATATTATCATGAAAAATGCATCAAACAAATTCTAGTAGTGGGCATCCTACGCAAACCTAACTACTCAAAATTGCCAAGGTCATGCAAGGAAAATCTGAGAAGCTATCAAACCCAAGAGGAGCCTAAGGAAACATGGCAACTAAATGTAATGTGATGTTTTGGATGAAATCCTGGAATAGAAAAAGGACATTAGGTAAAAACTAAGGAACTGGACTAATGTATGGGCTATAGTAAACAATAATGTATCAATATTTGTTCATTGATTGTAACAATGGAACATACTAATATAAGTTGATCATCATAGAGGGAAATGGGTATAGTGTATATGGAAACACTTTATACTATCTTCTCAATTTTTCTGTAAAATTAAAACACTTCTAAAAAATAAAGTCTATAAAAACGTTGTGTTTTCTTATTTTATGATTATGTGCCTGTATTTCCTAATAAATATGCAAATTTGCTTTGCCTTCCTTGATACTGATATTAAAGAAAATACTAAGTAACTCTTAAAGAATTTGTAACTCCAATTTAACAAGCAATAATTCTTGGTATTAACTTTTTAGGAGAATCCACTGAATAAATCAAAGCAAATTGTCTTTAAAGGCTGAATTTCTTTTCAGTGTTTAATCTTTTATATGATTAATGCATACCACAAGCATGGTTCTGTTTCAAAGGGCAGAGAACATTGATTGTAGGCCATGTCTAAAATACAGTGAAACATTAATGTATGATGCTATAACAACTTTAATGTATTTTATGTTTTCAAAATAATGAATTGTTATTTCAGTCAATAAAGTATTCACTTGTATACATTTCCTACCCACCTTTCCCCAGAACACCCACAAGGAAATGATACTATCATCTGATATTAGGTTCATCAATTTAAATTGGAGTTTTTGGTAGCTGTGGTTGCCAAGGGTACTGGAACGTGTGATACTTTTACAAATCCTCTCCATGGCAAAATCTGATCTTCACAAGGTAAATCACAGTAGGTGCCTAAAGCCAAATGACATAGAGCTTTGTAGCTAGATTACCAAGCATTTTACTTAGAGGCACAATAGAATGTAGAAAAGGCCATTTCTCCTTCTGTCTTTTTCTGCTCAAAGGTCACTCACCATCTCAGAAGTTTTCCATAAATTTAGACTATATAATGTCACTTAATGTGAATGTAGCTCAACATTCTGTTTTAGTACAGCTAATCTCACATTATTTTATTGGTCCTAAATATGTAAATCATCAGCAAATTTTTGTACTTAACTTTTTTTTTTGATGTGGACCACTTTTTAAAGTCTTTATTCAATTTGTTACAATACTGCTTCTGTTTTATGTTCTGGTTTTTTGGCTGCGAGGCATGTGGGACCATAGCTCCCTGACTAGGAATTGAACCCACGCCCCCTGCATTGGAAGGCGAAGTCTTAACCAGTGGACCACCAGGGAAGTCCCTGTACTTAACTTCTAAAAATAATTAAAATAAGCTATTCAACACATTTTTCCTAAAAAAAAAACCAAAAAACAAGCAATTCTTCTTAGGCTGGCCCTGGGCACATACATGACTTTGCCATTTTTTCCATGGATTATTTTCTTATCTGTTCTACTGTGTGACATTTGTTCTACCTTCTCAAAAAGAAGCATTTAAAAATTCATCTACGCGTTCATGCATTCATACGTTTATTAAATAAATCTACCGAACACCTACATACGGCACAGAAAAAGAGGCAGAAAACTAATCTGGGTTGCACAGAAAGTGATGAACTCAGTTAAAATTTTTGGTGAAAACAGGTGTTACTCAATCTACTGGAAATTACATTTCATTATGGGGACTCACAGACTCAAGGAAAACCAAGACCGAAATAATAATAAAGTAATAAAAGCACTAGCCATTTACTGAGTGCCTGCTTTTACCTGACTCTGAAACTCTAAAATCATTACGGATGTTTTGAGGATTGTCTGATATAATTGTAATTTCTATTTTACAGATGAAAACAACAAGGTTCAGAGACATTAGGTTACTTGCCTAAAGTGAAGTGGCCCAGAAACTACAGAACTGGAAATTGAACCTTAGATTTCATAATGCCAAAATCTGTGCTTTTAATCACCAAGCGTGTGTGTGTGCGCGCGTGTGTGTGTGTGTGTGTGTGTGTGTGAGAGAGAGAGAGAGAGAGAGAGAGAGAGAGAGAGAGAGAGAGAGAGAGAGAGAGAGAGAAGAGAGAGAATGTGTTTAATAGAGAACGTCCGAGAAATGGCAAGAAAACTGCCAGGTATCCATAAAACAATAAATTAGGAGCTTCTTACTATACAAGTAATTGTAATCATATGGCTGAACTAAGGATCTCTCACTTTTGAACTAAGAAATCAAAAGCTTCCAGAAGTTGAGTCTAAATTTTACACTTACATAAGATACTTCATGCAGAATGCTAAAGTATACTAACTAAAGAGCTCTGAAAATACTGGAAGCATTCATACTAGTATGATTTCATAATTTAGATAATAGAGGATTTAAGAAATTGGCAGATGCAACTGCAGACTCATTTGTTATCATTTCTGTGAAGGGCAAGGTAAATCAATAAAATGAGAAAAATGAAAGAAGAATGGCTAGCAATTTTAGGTAGTTTGCTTCATCTCCATACTAGGAAAGACTAAGCAAAAAAAAAAAATTCTCGAAATTTTATTTTGAAAGCACCTACAAGTGTATATGGTCTTTTTATACCAAATAACTTGGAATTATGAACTGTCAAATAAGTCTAATCTTCTCTGATAATAAAATTGCTGACTTTATTTGAAACTATGAAATGAAAAATGGGGTAAGAGTCAGAAATTCTTAAGAAAAGGAGTAGACAAAATTATAAGAGTTATGTTAAAAAATATTTTAAAACAAACATAAAATCCCCATTACTGGTACAGAGCTTTTAAAACTTTATTTTGGTTTTAAGTTTTAATAAATATTGATATGTTTACATAATTACTGTCACAAGGAAGACACAATTTTAGGTCAGCTTTCTTCATTCTTTCTTTATTAAGCATTATTTTATTTTGCTCCATCATCGTGTAATTATAATATAGTAACTGTGTCACTTTCTACTAAGTCGATATAATTTCCTAAACCGTTTTCCTATTGTTAACAATTAAAGGTGTTTCCAATTTTTTGTTATTACAAATGACATGACAATGAGCATCTTTATATAATAATTTTCTGGATTATAAATTATTTATCGGCATAAGCTTCCAGAATTAGAGTTAATGTGTAAAAAGCTATTAACATTTTTATCTTGCTAGACATTGCCAAATTACTTGTCAAAAGACGGAACCAAATTATATTGCAAAAATCTTTGCCAACAGAAAACATTATAATTTTTGATTTTGCTAAATTAATAAGTTGGAAACCTATGTTCCATTTCTTTGAATTCTTTGATAACAGAGTGCTGCTGGAGGCTGGGAGGGCAGCCATGTCCATGAAGGCTCCCCAGAGTTGGAGCGGGGAAGTGGAAAACGGTAAAAAAAAAATACTAATTGTATTTTCCCTCGATTGTTATCTCTCATTCTTTTCTGCCTCTGTGTAACTTATATCCAGGTAGCTGGAGAAAAATCATGTGGCAGGGCAAATTGGCATTCCAATAAATTAATAATCACCAACTCCAAATGGATTTTCAAGACTGGAAATATTGCTCTGACTTACAGTAAGTTCTTTCTAATTCTCCTTAAGGACTATTTTCTTAGAAGCTTTCCCTACCCTCCTCAAATTTTCCTCCATCCTCTCTACTTCCTTCACTCTGAGCTGGTGAGGCGCTTCCTAACTCATTAGGAACACAGAAGTCAGTAAATAGTCCACTGCCAAATCCGTTAATTCATTAGCATTTGCATTGATCTTTGTATTCCCTTTCACTACAGGAGTTCAAGTTCAAAGGCCACGTGCACTACAGATAGCATTTCATTTTCTCTCATCTTCTCAAGTACTTCACAGCACTGCATTTTCTACAACCCATCTACTCCTTATGAATGATTCTTGCCAAAATTCAACCTCATTCGAGACTAGTAACTCCAACTTAAAATGTTGAAAACTGTACGTGTAACACGAAAGCCTCCCTCCTCCTCTAATCCCTGCATATCTTCTTTAGCCAACTCATGTCTGAACTTTTCAAAATTGTTATCATCATATATTGTTTCCATTTCCTCACGTCCCACTTACTCTATAATTTACATCCACCTGACTTCTCTCACCGTAATCTCTCTGCCCACTGTCCTGAAATTTTACTTATGAAGGTCACCAGCGATCTCCATGTCAGTATAGCCAATGAATAGTTTTTGTCCTATTTCTAGGCTCTTTCCTTCTTTACAAAAGAAAAAGAAATACAAAAACCATTTTTTTCCTCTATGCTTTCACACTCTCATCATCTTCTGTCCTGGTATATTTTACTGGCTTTCTGCGTTTAATCTGATTTCTAATATTCTATGAGTTTCCTTTATCTCCAGTGGAATAAACCACTATATGAAGGATTATTCTCAACAGTTAGTTCTCATAATAACAGTACTAGTAGCAGCAGTCAATACTTCTATAATGCTTATCATGTGCCAGACACTATTCTAAGACACTGTTTAAATACATATATATAGACACACACACACACACACACACACACACACACGTAAAGTTCTCCTCCTCATAGGCATATGAAATAAGCCGATTATTATACCCATGTTACAAATGAGAAAACTGAGGCAATGAGAGGCCAAGGTCACATGGTCAGTACTTGGTGAAGCCCCGCCTGAGTTAATGCTGGAACTTTAGAGTAGACAAGTTAAATAATGTCTCACAGATTGGCCTTAAAAGTGAGCAACATTTAATCAATGACTTGTGAAAGTATCAGAAAAATAAGGGAACATTTTAAATTGAATGGGATCTACTAAGTCACGTATCAGTAACTAAGAATGACTGATTGAATGAAATTATTTTTCATTATTCTTTTGAAAGAAGAATATTCTTGTGTTAGTGTTCCACAGTTTTTTTTTTCATTCACGTATTTATTCTTTATTAGACACACATTTCCTACATACCTATGTGCCAGTGTGTGCTGCAAGCCTTGGAAGATTCAGTGGTGAGCAAAAAATTACAAAGTCCCTGCTCTTAAGCAAATGTCCAGTGGTGGAGGAAGACAGAGTAAACATGTAAATAAATGTTGTACAGTGACAGAAATATGACTGGACAAAGGGATGGAGAGGCACTGAGGAGGCAGGTCTCTTTGGTCAAGATAGTAGTGGTGGCGTTTGAACCGAGACCTTAACGATAAGAGGGAAATTGGTCTGGGTACATGGATTAGCCAATCTAAAGCTGGGAGAGCAAGAAGTAGAGCTTGTTGCATCTGAGGGACTGAAAAAGACAACTGTGCCTCGAACCCCATGAAGGTCAGGGAAAGATGTAGTAAGTGACCAGAGCACATGGTCTCTGTGAGCCTGGCTAAGTAGTTGAAAATTTAATCTCTTTACAATAGATAGCCTTTAGAGGTTAGAAGCAGTGCAATAATAGCGTCTGATTTGTGCTTTTTAAAAGACTACTTTGACTGTTGAGTGTCCTACAAAAGCAAAATACTTGTGTCTCTATGAAGCGCAGATAGTAAATTTTAAAAAGCCCAATGAGCTCATAAGCAGTTGGTTTACTAACTGTAATCATTTATCTTAACTAGACTTCATTAATATAAGCTTGGTGACCTTGGGGTCCTGGGACATATTAGATCTGGGCAACCCAACTATTTTCAAATAGTGTGATTTGAAAAATTCTTGAAATTGTTGGGGTTCAGGAAGATTATTTTATTGCTGGGGCTGGATGGGAAGTTTAGAATAAGAAAAGAAAGTATGATGGCTGGCTTTCATCTATTCTCCCTTTCCCTGGGAGAAATGATGGTGGGGTAACTACTTTGCTGTTGACCCAATGCTTAAATTTCAGAGCTGGTTCAATCCAGTAAATATGTGCTGAACAACTATTATATGTTAGGCACCTAGCTGGAACTGGGAATAGAAGGAGAATAATTAATAATAAAAGCAGGTATTACTAACAAGAGACAGGCACTGTGCTAATGCTTAACATGCACCATCTCAAGTTACATTAATTTACACACTAACCATATGAGGTAGATGCATTTGTTATACCATTTTCCGGGTGAGAAATCTAATCCCTTTAAGGGGCTTAAGTTACTTCTCCAAGGTTACACAGCTAGTTAGGGGCATAGGCAGTATTTGGACTCAGGTCTGGTATCAGCACCAATTCTCTTAGCCATTATGCTCTCTAAGGACCTTACTTGAGAAGTTCAGGATTATACATATATGGGTACAACCAACCCTAAGACCATCTGGCAAAACTGGCTGCTTGAGAAGTCCTGGATTTATGTAAGATGCTCTTGGAATGCAGAAGATCGTGAAGGAGGGTCCCCAAAACACACTCTCTATACTAAGGGGCGACAGAAGAGAGAAAGAATTAGCCTACAGCAGCATGATATTGAGGACCAAGAAACAGTGTTTCTCTCTTTTGTGAACAGTTATTAAATTATTTCTACTTCAGAATATCAGAAAGGAATCACAGGACTATGGACAGTTTGCTGAGCCACCCTATCTATCTTAGCGTGAATCCTGGCAGGTGTAGAGCTCATAGTATGACCCTGGCACCTAAGTGTAGTTAAGTAAGCTTTCATTTTTTCTTCAGCCTTAAAGCAAAGCAGCTTTCTGATAGGTATAATTTAGGAAAGTCTTCCAAGAAAATAGTTAAAGTCCACTTTAAATATCTCAGAGAAAAGCAATTTTGCAAAAGATCAATCAACAAAAGCAAGGCCAAACACACCAATTATTTCGTGAGACTTGTATTGTTATGTCATTGCTCACGTTGTTTCTTTATGCATTTACCTGGAAGGCGGCTTTTAATGTTCAACAATTCTCAAAGAGATAAAGACCCACACTGATGTGTCAGAAAGAGCTTTGCCCTGGAATTAGATCAGTTTAGGTTTGGCTGCTTACTAGAATTAGGTAACATTCTTAATCTTTCTGAGCCTGTTTCCTATCTGCAAATAGGGATAACACTATCTATTACAGAGGGATGTGGTTAAATTAAATGACACATGTCAGTGAAATATATCCTTCCAGACTGAGAACATACCTAGTAAATGTTAAGTGATCTGCAAATATTCTGCTTTCTTGAAATGGATGAAACCTGTTATCATGATTTTAACCAATGGTCTAAATATCAAGACAATATTTAGTTAAAAGTTATATTTGTTCTTTCACTGTCCATCTGCATTTTAACATATTCTAACATATTCTCCTCGATAAATTGTGTCAATATTAGTAACATTTGTCATTTCAGCTATTACTGTTCATATGTTTAAAATATTTCAATGTGATATAAGCCATTACGCAAAGGGATGCCTAGCTGGCTTTGTCAAAGATTTATCTTAAGTAAAAATGAAAGACTCATTTTCACCAAGTTTTATTGAACAGTGGATTCATTAACTGTATGAACTTTCTGGCCAACCCAATACAGTAGCCAAGACATGGAAACAACCTCAGTGTTTTTTTGTGGATGAATGGATGAAGAAAATGGGATGCATACAACCTACTATTATTCAGCCGTGATAAAGAAGGAAATCTGCCTATTTGTGACCACATGGGTGGATTTGGGGGGCATTATGCTAAATGAAATGTCAGACAGAGAAAGATAAATACTTTATGATCTCATATGTGAAATCTAAAATACTGAACTCATGATAGAAAGAATGGAATGACGGTTGCCAGAGCTGGGGGTTGGAGGTGAGGAAAATGAGGGAAGACGATCAAAAGGTAAAAACTTCTAGTTATAAGACAAGGGAGTAATGGTGATGTAATGTACAGCTCAGTCACTACAGTTAACAATACCGTATTTTATGTTTGAAAGTTGCTACGAGAGTACATCTTGAAAGTTCTCATCACAAAGATAACATTTGTAATTATGTGAATTAAGGTTAACTAAACTTATTGTGGTAATCATTTCACACACTATATATATATATATATATATATATCAATCATCACATTGTACACCTTGGACAGATACAATATTATATATCAATTAAGTTAAATTTCCGTCTGGCCTGTCATTTTCCAAAGGCCACTCAAGGTCAGGGGACAGAACGCCTCCTCTCCAAGTGTCCTGCCAGCCCACCCACTCAAGATCAGAGGGACAAAATGCCTAACTAAAACAAAACAAAACAGAAACACAAAAAAACTGGAGAGAGGGAGGAAAGGGTGCCCTGAAAAAAAAAAAAAAAACACTAAGCACGTTGACAGCGCTAAGAATAAACTACCAGGAAAAAGAAACCCTACATGTCAGATCCTAAAGTACAGAAGGGCAAGCCCGCCGGCAGTCCAGGCCCGGGGGGACCGGGGTCCCCAGCCCTGCAGAGCCAACCGCAGACCGGCTCAGGCGCCCCTCGGAAGCGCGGGGTCCCCGCGGCCGAGTCGACGCCCCCGGCCGGCGCCGGCTCCCCTCTGCCCACGCTGCGCGCGGGGGCTGGAAACTGCCGCGGAGAACCACGGCGGGGCGGGAAGGGGGGCTCCAAAGAGGGTCTGGCGACTCGAGTCGCTCCGTTTCTCGGTAGGCTCAGCGCGCGCCGTGGGGGAGGAGGGGTGGGGGTCCGGGTGGAGGGGACGGGCGGCACTTACGTAGACCGGCAGCGGCCACGGGTAGACGGCGGGCTCGGTCCCCAAGAGCGACTCCAGCCTCAGCTCCAGCTTCTCCCCCATGTCTTCGCGCGCAGTCCCCGCACCGCGCTAGTCTGGCGCTTGGGGGAGGGGCGCGGCGCCGCCGGCGGGGGCGGGGCAGACGGGCAGGCGGGAGGCTGAAGGGAGGGGGCCTGGCCTGGGCCTCAGCTGCCGCCGCCGCGCTCCCGTCCGGCCCCCGGCTCCCTCTTTGTGGTCACAGGCCCGGGGCCCCCAGCGCTGCTCCGAACTCGGGCCGGCGTGAGGCGAGCACAATGAGCCGGGGGCCGGACTGAAACACTCCCGGCGCGCGCGGTCCGCCTCCTGGACTCGCACGCTCCCACGCACGCACGCTCTCACGCACGCACGCACGTCATCGGCTGCCCCTGGCCACACCCACCGGCCCGAAGTGGGGACGTGGCCAAACCTCTCAGGGCCAGTGGTGGCGGATTCGACTCCTGACCTCGACATACCGTCACACACACACACACACACACACACACACACACACACACACACACACACACACACACACACACACACACACACACACACACACACACACACACACACACACACACCCCTATAATTCCTATTAAATATGACAGCTGGAATCCCGGCTTCTGTTCACAAAAATGCCGTGTATTTAGCCTATGCTAGGCACCAGACCGCGGACGCTCAGTACTGGCAAAAAAGGAAATGCCCTGCCCTCATAGCACTGCCATTTTAATTGGAATAGTAGTGACAATGGTCAAGGGAGAAAATAAAGTGTCATCATCGCCACGGGGATGGTTAATCTCATGTGCGCACTGCGTGGGGCCCCGGCAACCACAAACATTATTCCAGATGTGGCCAGGAAGGTATTCTTCAGAAGAGATTAACACTGAAATTGGTCCACTTTGCGTAAAGGAGATTGTCAATGCCGCGGCGTGGGTGGGCCTCGTCCATCAGTTGAAGGACTGGAGAGAAAAATGAGGTGCCCTAGAAAGAGGGAAGTGTTCCTCCAATGGACTTGGCACATCAGCTCTTCCCTGTGTCTCCAGCCCAGAGTCCTGCCCTGACTTGCCTGCCTCACGGTCACAAGAGTCAACTCCTTAAAACGAAACTATATATGTAAAAATATTGAATATATACAAGCCTATTAATTTGTATATGTGTGTATAGATATTATATATATATGTATACACATATGTTTATATGTGCATGCGTTTGTAGTATATGTGTAAGTACTATATACAGTATACATACAAGCCTAAATATTTGTGTATATATTGTATACATGTATGTATGTGTATATATACAGTATACATATAATAAAGGTGAACATGCTGTATATATACACACACCCATATATTGATATATGGGTGTGTATATGTACAGTATATGTACACTGTATGTATGTATATAGTGTATATTGATATATAGGTGTGTATATATTTTGTATACCGGTATGTGTATAGGTATTATATGTATATATGTATGTAGTATATATATACACACTTGCGTGTGTATTTATATGTGTATGTACATGCACATATTTACATATAGGTGTGTGTGTATACATGGTATATATGTATATGTATCCTATATATGATATGTGTATGTATATATACGACGAATTTATAGATGCAGTACATATATATTTTTATTCTACATGCTTTTATATGTAGGTGTATATGTGTCTATATGTATGTACGTGTATGTATTGCATATATTATATGTGTATGTATGTATACTGTATATATACACACCTAAATATCTTTGTATGTGTGTATATATGTATGATATAGACGTACCTAGGTGTGTATATTGCATATCTTATACGAATGTGTACATACTGTATATATATACAAACTATGCATTTTGTGTGTATGTCATATGTGTGTATGTATAGTGTATATGTATGTGTCTATTGTATATATTATGTGTATATGTGTGTAGACATACTGTATATATACAAACTGCATTTTATATATGTGTGTGTATATATGTATTTGCGTATTGCATATACTATATGTGTATATGTCTGTATGCATACTGCATATATACACAGCCGTATATTTTTGTATGCGTGTACATGTGTACGTGTGTGTGTATATACACACACACCCTATGGATTCTGTTTGTCTGGAGAACCCTCACTGATACGGACACTTATGACAATTGAGCACCTGCTCTTTGCCAGCCAGGGAGCCAAACGCTTGTCCTTTCTGTGTCTCCCTTAAGTGTCACAAGTCCCGGGAGGGAAGGTGATGCCGCTCCTACCAGTTGAGGTGCCTCAGGGTCAGAGAGGTGCACAGGGCGGGGGGCTGGAGCCTGGTGGAGCCCAGGTGGAGTTCTAGCAGCAGTACAGCCTAGCAGTCCCACTTCCCCGGGTGCCTCTCACAAAGACGCCGAGGGAGAGACGGGGTCTGAAGGAGGGGATGAGGAAGCTTCCGTGGGTCTGCAAGCCCAGACCAAGGCTGACTCGTCAAGGGTGTTAGAGGTCAGGACTCTGCTTACCTTGGGGATGGGGTTACACAGAGCCATTCCCATTCTGAAAAAGTATCCATTCTGCTCTTGTTTGTATGTTTACCCCCCCTCCCCCAAATCTTTTAAAAACACATTCTCTTGGTTGCTGGGAGCACACAAGGGGAAGTTGTGTGTGAGGGGATGTGATCCAGGGGACAGGGAGGATAAGCCCCCCACTCGTAGGGCCAGGAGTGGCTCAGCTTTGTGAGCTAAGGATGGCCCGCGAGGTCCCAGAGAGAAGGGTCCCTGCTCCGTCCCTGCTCCGTGCACCCCATTCCCAGCCTGAGAAGTCCAGAGCCCACCCCCCTCCCCCCCACACACACACCAGGGAGGAGAGCCAGTCACCCTGGCTCCCAGGCTCCGGCTCCAAGGCTCCCGGCACTAGCAGCTATTTTCAGCTTTCATGCCCTAGGACACGGCCAGAGCTAGTGTCTCCGGAAACTCTCTGTCTGTCTCTCGCCCGCCCGCCATCCCTCCCTCCCTCCTCCGCCTCTTCCCCTCCCGCTCCAGCTGTCCTGCCCTCCACCCTGCATTTCTACACAGGATGGCTCACAGACAGCTGCTCCCCGTGCCCACCCGCCACCATTCGATGGATGTCAAAGCAAGCCCTGGGGACTTCCCTGGAGGTCCAGCGATTAAGACTCTGAGCTTCCACTGCAAGGGGTGCGGGTTCAATCCCTGGTCAGGGAAATAAGATCCCACATGCCGCCAGGCACGGCCAAAGAAATAAATGAATAAAAAATAAAGTTATAGTGATGAAACAGCCCTAGTGGTGCAAGGATGGGACGTATAGCTCTATGGTAGAGAATAAAGGTCCAGAAATAGATAGATGAGAACTTGATAGGACAGAAAGTGGGGAAATTAAGGAGTTTTCAATAAATGGCATTAGGACAATTGCATATCCATGTGGGAAAAAGTAAATTGTCTAAATAAAACAAAACTTGGTAGAATTGAATTGGTAGCTTTACAAGTTGGCCTTCCTCTCTAGCTACATTTTTTCCTTATTAATTCATATAAATTACTCATTTATACTTCAAAATTGAAAATATGTTTCCACACTCTATATAAGATATATCTGGTAACTAGTTTTCTATTTAGAGAACTGAAAATATTCCATAAAGTTTAAGAAAAAACTCAACCTAATGTTTTATTCTAATATTTACACATAGCCAGTAAATGTAGCTTTTATAAAGGCATGCAATTATAATTCAATTATTATTCTCTTCAGTTCAGTAAGATTTTCCTGAGCAAAGTATTTAAAACATTTTATGAAAATACATTACAGTTTTAGTTACTTTCTTCACATGAACACTTTGAAAATATACTTAGTTCCAGGCTTCTTAAAGCATTTTGATACAATACCTCTCCTTTCTTCAGTACATTACATAGCATCAGATTCACAAAGTATACACAAACAGTACTTTTAGAAAATATAACCAGTAGTTATTATAGAATATGAAATCAAATATTTTAATTTGCAATATTTGCTTATAAGTTTGGTATTTTTTCCCAACATGGACTTAATGAGAAATCTAGAACTGTATTCTAATTCTACTCATTCAAAATATTTTAGCATTTTCATTTCATGTATTTCCTCCTCCAAAGCAGTGAGTCCAAGCTAAAATGAACTATAATAGATTTTATGTATTTGATTCTTGTACTAAATACTAATAAGTGGAATTCATTAGTTGCAATGCTTGTACAGTCTTCAGGAAATAGACAAAATATATATATGTATTAAGATTAGGTTTTTTAGAGAGAATGATGTTTGTGGATGACATCTGTATTCATCAGAGTTCTCCAGAGAAACAGGATATATTGATATATAAGAGGAGATTTATTATGGGAATTGGCTCATGTAATTTGGGAGGTTGAGATATCTGACTACATGGGGTTTGCAAGTTGAAGATCTAGGAAAGTCGGTGGTATAATTCAGTCAAAGTCAAAAGGGATGAAAACCAGGAGTTCTGATGTCCAAGGGCAGAAAAATGGATGTTGCATCTTAAGAGAGTGAGAATTGCCCCTTCTCTGCCTTTTAGTTCTATTTGGGCCCTCAATGGATTGGATGATGTCCCCATCCACCACCACATTGGTAAGGCAGATTTTCCTTATTCAATCTACTGATTTAAATTTTTATTCCTTCATGAGACTTCTTCATAGACACACCCAGAAATAATGTTTTACCAGCTATCTGGGCATCCCTTAGACCATTCAAGTTGATACATTAAATTAACCATCACAGTACCTCATAACATGTGTGTACCACAGTATATTACACAAAGTTGGTGTAACTGGCAATCACTGGAACAATAATTTGCTTCTTATATCCACTGTTTTTAAACTGATAATTGATCATTACTTATATGCAAGCATTATGATAAAGTCAAGAGACACAGGTACAGATATTTTGAAAGACATGGCTCCATAAAACAAAGGCACCACAGGGTAAAGATCTTGGCACAGAAAACAGACATTTGACATGTTTTGTTAAGAGGAAAATCATTCTTATGCGTGTGACATCAGTGTAGCATGAGGATTTTAAATTCTAACACATTTTAAAATTATTTTTGAGGAAAATATTTCTAAAATGAGTACATCTTTCCTTTTTTCTTTTTTCATTATTATCAAAGTCATACACATCCATGTAAAATATCTAGAAAATACAGATCAATGAATTTTATAAATTTTATTAAAATGTTATTATAATAATTTGATAAACACAAATAAATAATGTATAACATTATACTTCTGAACCTGTCATTTATGGTCTATGATGTGAATCCAATCTGGCTTTAACTTTAATCACACGTTGACCTCCAATTATGGATATTCTGTACTCAATATTGTTGATATATGTGATTTTTCATCCAACCTTGAGAGTGTCAGATAGGAAAATTCCAATGCAGCTATGTAAAGATGACAAATTGATATGTGTGCACAACTATTTCTCTCATGCTTCATTAGTCCTAGGATGAGGTGAGCACAGTAATTGTGTCCCATACTGCCCTTCTTGCACTACATCTATAGATTTACTTTGGAGATTCAAGAATCTCCACGTATGTGCTTATGTATTTAGGATTGTTTATTAAAGAAAAAGAAGAGACTTCTTCTCTACCAATGTATATTATTTTGTTTGGGATGATGAATTCCTGAAAGGGGTCCTTAACTTTTACTTAAAATAAATGTCTTCATAAGGCTTGTGATATAGCTCAGTATTTCACAAAGTGCATTCCTCAGACCACTAATTATCTTTGATATTAATAAATATTAAAGGGACTCCATATAGTCAGGATGTGCAAAACAGAGTATTGTCTTCAGAACTCTTCATGGTTTTGGATATGATTCATTAATTTTGTCTTGTGAATCCGAGGGAGAGCTAAATTTAAGATTTAATTTATTAATTTATACAGGTAAATTATGCAAATTGCATGTGAGAGTTAAAATGTTGAAAAAAAAGCACAAAAACTCTTGTGAAATCCTGACACCAGTAGATTGTACAGAGGTTCTTCAATTTTCTCTCATAATAGTAACCTGTTTTGTCTGCATGATATCAGTTATATATTATTTAATGTTGAATATAAAAACACATATGTGAGACAATGTATTCAAAGTAAATTTCCAAAAACAGAATTAATAGGGAAAGCGTATGTGTTCCAAAAGTACTGTACCGATTTAAATTCCCAACGCAAATATTTGGAAGAGCCTGAACCAAAACTAGGTTTTGTCTTGTTTTAAGTTTTGTTAATCTCATCAGAGAAAAATATATTTTCTTATTTTATGTCTTTAATAATATCTGAGAATTAAGTTCTTTGAATAGAATAGAATGTTTCTTTCAATTCAGGGTGTTTTTTTTTAATTCACTATTCTTGTCTCTGCCAGTGTTTCTTTGAATGTGTCCACAGTCAGATGCAAAGCAAACAGACTTCCCTATATTTTTGTACTTTTTTAGTTTTTTTCTTTTTTTTAATCCATTATCATTTCCATGCATTCCTTAAAGAATAAATATTGTTGACAGGAAGCCACTCTGGGCTTTAAGTTGCTTTTATTATAAATCTGTTACATTTATCTTTAGAGTTAGTAATCAGAATGATACCTCTTTAAACATATTCAAATGTTTTGTTCTATCTTTCTATTTAAAAAAATATTATTGACAGAGAATAATATTCTTAACACTGAAAGTTGTCAAAATGCTGTCACTGTTAATAATTTTTGTTTAGAGACTTATAAGTGCTCACATTGTGTATCATGCATTTTGTGTCTGCATTACGGACATGGACATTTTCCCTCTTTTATGTGAATCTACTTACTCCTAGATAATTAATTCTATATTTTTATTTTCATGGTAAACTGTAATCATGTTCTAAATTCATGTTAGATGTCTCCACTACAAAGGGCTTTCTGACTTTTATCCAATACCAATAATTAGCCTCTTTTTTCTTAATATTACTGTTGCACCTTCCATAATTATTCTGCATGGCAAATAACACACTGTTTGCTTATCCATTTATCTGTCTGACTCTCCAATTATATAGAGAGCTCCCAGAAGAGAGGAGTTATATTTTAATCATTATTGAATTGAAAATTGCATTTAAAATACAAAATACATTAAAAATGTTATAATAAAAATGTAAAACTAATAAAAATTAGAAAATTCTTGAGAATTTTAAAATGTGCTAAAATTTAATTGGGTGAATTAATTCTATTTTGATAAAATTTGATACTTTTATGTTTTGATAATATATTATGTTTTACAAAGGTGAAATTTGTACAAAGAAAATTTGCAGATGTTAAAGTCAGTATAAGAATATTAAAGTTGGACTTCCCTCGTGGCACAGTGGTTAAGAATCTGCCTGCCAATGCAGGGGACATGGGTTCGATCCCTGGTCTGGGAAGATCTCATATACCTTGGAGCAACTAAACCCATGTGCCACAACTACTGAGCCTGTGCTCTACAGCCCATGAGCCACAACTACTGAGCCCATGTGCCACAACTACTGAAGCCCGTGCACCTAGAGCCTGTGCTCTGCAACAAGAGAAGCCACCACAGTGAGAAGCCCACACACTGCAATGAAGAGTAGCCCTGCTCACTGCAACTACAGAAAGCTGCATGCAGCAACGGAGACCCAATGCAGCCAAAAATAAATAAATAAATAAATAGTTAAAAATAAAAATTTTAAAAAAAGAAAATTAAAGTTGATCCATTGTCTTAAAAGCACAGGTAAATATGATATTTGATGAGTCTTGACTTCTTTCTAAATCATCATTTAAATGTTTAAAAAGTGACATTTCCAGGTAATGGAACTACCTAGAAAAAAATAATATTTTAGCTTTAAATATTATACTATATTCTATAAAATGAAACATTTTAATGAAAAATAAAGAATTCTATTTTAGGTTTTTCAAGTGTCACATGATTTTTGATAGTTACTGATAGATTCCAATCCAAATTCCTACTGATTTTAGAAATAGAAGATTTTTTAAATGGGGCAAATTTCTATTGATACTGGAAAGTAGTAGATAAAGCATGTTAACCATGAATTCAGGGAGCCTAGATTCAATTTTCAGATTAAACAAGTATGAGAATGGAAATTTAGAAATGTACATGATACACTAGTTGTTTAATCTCTTCTTCCATAAATGGAAATAAATGAAAGTACTCAACACAAATTAGTTATTTGATTATTAAATGTCTGAATCTCTTAAGTGATCATACAAATAAAGATACCAAAACAATGGTTAATTTTGATAATGATAGAGATATTAGTGTTGCCTAGTGAAAAGTAATTAGAATTATTCAGATGACAGCAATATTAATACATGAATATTTGAAGTAGGAAATTTTGGAGATAATCAGTCCATGGAGTAGACTCATCAGAATTTTACTAGCACCCCTGTGAGGACTGATGATGGATGTAATATCATATTTCCTTCTTCTCAGCACTTACACTTGGTTGGACTGCTAAAATAGGAAAACAGAAGAAGATCTGTCCATCCCCTAGTGACTCTTATTAATACCAAAAAAAAAAAGCAGGTCATGATGGCAGAGTAGGAGGATGTAGAGCTCACCTCCCCCTATTAACACGTCAAAAATACAATACATGTAGGGCAACTCTCACTGAAAATAAACTGGAGAATGGCAGAAAGAATCTCTACAACCAAGGCTGTAGAGAAAGATCTACATGGAGTCAGGTAGGAAAAGAGAAGCAATCACGTCAGGACTTGTGCCCCTAGGATAGGACACAGAAGGGGTGCAGTGTATCACAAGCTTGGAGAACTTTTCTGAGGAGTGAGGGATTCCAACCACATGTGTACCCCAGCCCTAGGGTCTGACTCCAGAAAGATGAGTCCCCTTAGCTGGTTTAAAGCCAGTGGGACTTATAGGAAGGCTGTAAGAAACCAAGACTTCATTTGTGAAGAACATGCAAATGCTTACTTACTGCTTATTCCCAGCAACAAGGTAGATGAAACAGACTGAAACTGTCTGGAGGTCTCACTGATGTGCCAGGATCATCCCAGCATGTGCTCTACCCATGCTGAGTGCCAGCTCTGCCTCCTTTAGCTCCAGCACTAGGGCAAATGCTGCCATTATGGAGGAGTGCCCACTTGGGGGCACAGAGCCTCCTTGGACATGGCACTGCATCTGAAAGGGCAAGGGCAGCCATTGGTGACACTCGCAGAGATGGTGGATTGGGAGCTATCTGGAGCTCTGAATGGTGAGCTGGAACTAGCCCAGTATGTGCCTGGGCTTGCACCAGGCACCCACTCCAGCCCCTCTTGCTTCAGTGCTGCTTCTGGGGCAAAGGTGCTGTTGCCAGGGAGAGCACACACTTTGATGAAATGGAGCCAGCTTGGACCTGACCCTCAGGGCTTCTGCTCCAGCAACTTGGGACCTGCACCCATCCCTGATAGGTGGCTGATGGCCACTAAGTATAGAAGAAACCCAGGCTCACATCTGGCTCTGGGTCTAGCCCATTCATCTCCAGCTCTACCTCCCACCCACCCATGATAAAAACTCTCATCAAAGTTGCTATAGAGGAAACATATCTCAACAGAATAAAGGCCATTTATGACAAACCCACAGCTAATATCATACTCAATGGGGAAAAGCTGAAAGTGTTTTTCTAAAATCAGGAGTAAGACAAGGATGCCCACTCTTGGCACTTCTACTTAATATAGTATTGGAAGTCCTATCCACAGCAATCAAAAAAGAAAAAGAAATAAAAAGCATCCATATTAGAAGGAAAGAAGTAAAACTCACTAATTGCAGATGACATGATACTGTATATAGAAAACCATAAAGTCTCTACTCAAAAACTATTAGAAGTAATAAATGAATTCAGTAAAGTTACAGAATACAAGATTAATACATAAGAATCTTTTGCTTTTCCATACATTAATAATGAACAATCAGGAGGATACAGAAAGAAAACAATCTCATTTAAAATCACATCAAAAAAATAAAATACATGGGAATAAACTTAACCAGGAGAGAAAAGACCTATACTCTGTAAACTAATAAACACTGATAAAGGAAATGACAGATGATGTAAAGAAATGGAAAGAGATGCCTTGTTCATGGACTGCATGAATTAATATTGTTAAAATGTCCATATTACCCAACACAATCTACAGATTTAACGCTATCCCTATCAAAATACCCATGACATTTTTCACCAAACTAGACCAAATAATCCTAAAACTTATATGGAACCACAAAAGACCCCAAATCACCAAACGAATTTTGAGAAAAATGTACAAAGCTCAAGTGGCCATGCTCCCTGACTTCACACTATATTACAAAGCTACAGTAATCAAAACAGCATGGTACTAGCACAAAAATAGGCAAGTAAATCAATGGAACAGAATAGAGAGCCAAGAAATAAACCCACGCACTTCTGGTCAGTTAATTTATGACAAAGGAGGCAAAAATATACAATGGGGAAAGACAGTCTCTTCAATACGTGGTGCTGGGAAAACCAGACAGCTACATAGAAAAGAAAGAAATTAGAATATTTTTTCACACCATGTACAAAAATAAACTCAAAATGGATTAAAATCGTAAATCTAAGACCAGACACCATAAAACTCCTAGAAGAAAACATAGGCAGAACACTTTTGACATAAATTGTAGCAATATGTTTCTGAATCTGTCTTCCGGAACAAAGGAAACTAAAGTAAAAATAATCAATTGGGAACTAATTAAACTTAAAAGCATAAGAAAACATCAACAAAACAAAAAGACAAACTACTGAATAGGAGAAAGTATTTGCAAATAATATGACTGATAACGAGTTAATATCAAAAATATATAAATACTACACACAAGTCAATAACAACAACAACAAAAAAGCCAACTAAGAAATGGGCCGAATAGATATTTTTCCAAAGACTACATACAGATGGCAGCAGGTACATGAAAAGATGCTCAACATTGCTAATCAGCAGAGAAATGCAATTGTAAACCACAAGATATGACCTCACACCTGTCAGAATGGCTATCATCAAAAAGTCTAGAAATAGCAAATATTGGTGAGGATGTGGAGAAAAGGGTACCCTTGTACCCTTTTGGTGGGCATGTAAATTGGAACAATCACTATGAAAACAGTTTGGAGTTTCCTCGAAACAATAACAATAGAACTACCATGTGACCCAGCAATTCCACTCCTAGGCATATATCCAAAGATAACAAAAACACTAATTTGAAAAGTTACATTCACCCTAATGTTCACAGCAGCATTATTTACAATAGCCAAGATATGGAAGCAACTTAAGTGTCCATTAACAGATGACTGGATAAATAAGAAGTGATAGACACACACACACACACACACACACACACACACACACACACACAAAATGGAATAATAGCCATAAATAAATTTCGCTGTTTGCAACAACATGGATGGACTTGGAGGGTATTATGCTTAGTGAATTAAGACAGCAGAGAAAGACAAATGCTGTTATCACTTGTATGTAGAATCTACAAAATGAAACCAATGAATGAGTATAAACAAACAAATAAATTTACAGGTATAGAGAATAAATTAGTGGTTACCAGTGGGCAGAGGAAAGGTTGGAGGGGACAAGATAGGGTAGGAGATTAAGAAGTACAAACTATTAAGTATAAAATAAATAAGATACAAGAATATATACATATATATATATATATATTTTTTTTTTTTTTGCGGTACGCAGGCCTCTCATTGTTGTGGCCTCTCCCGTTGCGGAGCACAGGCTCTGGACGCGCAGGCTCAGCGGCCGTGGCTCACGGGCCCAGCTGCTCTGCGGCATGTGGGATCTTCCCGGACCGGAGCACGAACCCGTGTCCCCTGCATCGGCAGGCGGACTCTCAACCACTGCGCCACCAGGGAAGCCCCACGAGAATATATTTTATAGCACAGGGAAAATAGCCAATATTTTATGATAACATTAAAAGGAGTATAATCTATAAAAATATTGGATCATTGCGCTGTACATCTAAAGCTAATATAATAAAGTATATCAACTATATTTCAATAAAAAAGGTGTGTTTATGTTATATAGTAGTTAGATTTTTTAGCAGTTAGTTCAAATACATCAGAAATACATCTACATGTGGAACAACTCCTACAGAACACCTACTGAATGCTGGCAGAAGACCTCAGACCTCCCAAAAGGCAAGAAACTCCCCACGTACCTGAGTAGGGCAAAAGAAAAAAAAAAGAGAGAGAGAGACAAAAGAATAGGGATGGGACCTGCACCAGTGGGAGGGAGCTGTGAAGGAGGAAACGTTTCCACACACTAGGAAGCCCCTTCACTGGTGGAGACGGGGGGGTCGTGGGGGGGAACTTTGGAGCCATGGAGGAGAGCAGAGCAACAGGGGTGAGGAGGGCAAAGCAGAGAGATTCCCACACAGAGGATCGGTGCTAACTAGCACTCACCAGCCCGAGTAGCTTGTCTGCTCACCCACCGGGACAGGCGAGGGCTGGGAGCTGAGGCTTGGGCTTCGGAGGTCAGATCCCAAGGAAAGGACTGGGGTTGGCTGCGTGAACACAGCCTGAAGGGGGCTAGTGCCACACAGCTAGCTGGGACGGAGTCCGGGAAAAAGTCTGGACCTGCCAAAGAGGCAAGAGACCACTGTTTCAGGATGCATAAGGAGACGGGATTCAGAGCACCGCCTAAACGAGCTCCAGAGACAGGCATGAGATGCGCTTATCAGCGCAGACACTAGAGAGGTGCATGAAATGCTAAGGCTGCTGCTGCAGCTACTAAGAAGTCTGTCTGCAAGTACAGGTCACTATCCACACCTTCCCTCCCGGGAGACTGTGCAGCCCGCCACTGCCAGGGGCCCATGATCTAGGGACAACTACCCTGGGAGAACAAACGGTGCACCTCAGGCTGTTGCAACGTTATGCCGGCCTCTGCCGCTGCAGGCTCGCCCTGCATTCCGTACCCCTGCCTCCCCCTGGCCTGAGTGAGCCAGAGCCCCTAATCAGCTGCTGCTTTAACCCGATCCCGTCTAAGTGAAGAACAGACGCCCTCAGGCAACCTAAACGCAGAGGCAGGGCCAAATGCAAAGCTGAACCCCAGGAGCTGTGAGAACAAAGAAGAGAAAGGGAAATCTCTCCCAGCAACCTCAGGAGCAGTAGATTAAATCTCCACAGTCAACTTGATGTACCCAGCATCTCTGGAATACCTGAATAGACAAGGAATCATCCCAAGATAGGATGTGGACTTTGGAAGAACTGTAGACCTGGGGTTTGCTTTCTGCATCTAATATGTTTCTAGTTTTATGTTTATCTCAGTTTAGTATTTAGAGTTTATTATCATTGGGATATTTGTTTATTGATTCGGTTGCTCTCTTCTTTTTATATAGATATATATTTTTTATCTTTTTCTCTTTTTGTGATGGTGCATGTGTATGCTTCTTTCTGTGATTTTGTCTGTACAGCTTTGCTTTTACCATTTATCCTGGAGTTCTGCCTGTCCGTTTTTTTTTCTTTTCCTTTTTCTTTTTTTTATAGTATAGTTTTTAGCGATTATTATCATTGGTGATATGTGTTTTCATTTGGTTGCTCTCTGCTTTCTTCTTTTTCTTTATTTTCCTTTTTTAATTACTTTTTAATTATTTTAATTTTTATTTTAATAACTTTATTTCCTTCTTTCCTTCCTTCCTTCCATCATTCCATCCTTCCTTTTCTCTCTTTCTTTCTTTCCTTCTTTCCTCCTTTCCTCCTTTCTTTCTTTCTTTCTTTCCTTTTTTCTTTCCTTCTTTCCTTCTCTCTTTCTCTCTCTTTCTCCCTTATTTTCTGAGCTGTGTGGCTTACAGGGTCTTTGCGCTATGGCCAGGTATCAGGCCTGTGCCTCTGAGTTGAGACAGCCGAGTTCAGGACACTGGTCCACCAGAGACCTCCCGGCTCCACGTAATATCAAAGAGTGAAAGCTCTCCCAGAGATCACCATCTCAATGCTAAGACCCAGCTCCACTCAACGATCAGCAAGCTACAGTGCTGGACACCCTATGACAAACAACCAGCAAGACAGGAACACAACCCCACCCATTAGCAGAGAGGCTGCCTAAAGTCATAATAAGGTCACAGACACACCAAAACACACCACTGGACGCAGTCCCACCCACCAGAAACACAAGATCTAGCCTCATCCACCAGAATACAGACACCAGTCCCTTCTACCAGGAAGCCTACACAACCCACTGAACCATCCTTAGGTACTGAGAGCAGACACCAAAAACAATGGGAACTAGAAACCTGCAGCCTGTGAAAAGGAGACCCCAACCACAGTAAGTTAAGCAAAATAAGAAGACAGAGAAACACAAAGCAAATGAAGGAGCAAGGTAAAAACCCACGAGACCAAACAAATGAAGAGGAAATAGACAGTCTACCTGTAAAAGAATTCAGAGTAATGATAGTAAAGATGATCCAAAATCTTGGAAATAGAATGGAGAAAATACAAGAAACGTTTAACAAGGACTTAGAAGAACTAAAGAGCAAACAAACAATGATGAACAACACAAAAAATGAAATTAAAAATTCTCTAGAAGGAAGCAACAGTAGAATAACTGAGGCAGAAGAACGGATAAGTGACCTGGAAGATAAAATAATGGAAATAACTACTGCAGAGCAGAATAAAGAAAAAAGAATGAAAAGAACTGAGGACAGTCTCAGAGACCTCTGGGACAACATTAAACACACCAACATTTGAATTGTAGGGGTCCCAGAAGAGGAAGAGAAAAAGAAAGGGACTGAGAAAATAGTTGAAGAGATTATAGTTGAAACTTTCCCTAATATGGGAAAGGAATTAGTCAATCAAGTCAAGGAAGCACAGAGAGTTCCATACAGGATAAATCCAAGGAGAAACATGCCAAGACACATATTAATCAAACTATCAAAAAGTAAATACAAAGAAAAAATATTAAAAGCAGCATGGGAAAAATAACAAATGACATACAAGGGAATACGCATAAGGTTAACATCTGATCCTTCAGCAGAAACTCTGAAAGCCAGAAGGGAATGGCAGGACATATTTTAAGTGATGAAAGGGAAAAACTTACAACCAAGATTACTCTACCCAGCAAAGATCTCATTCAGATTCAACAGAGAAATTAAAACCTTTACAGACAAGCAAAACTAAGAGAATTCAGTACCACCAAACCAGCTTTACAACAAATGCTAAAGGAACTTCTCTAGGCAGGAAACACAAGAGAAGGAAAAGACTTACAATAACAAACCCAAAACAAGTAAGGAACTGGTAATAGGAACATACATATCAATAACTACCTTAAATGTAAATGGATTAAATGCTTCAACCAAAAGACAAAGACTGGCTGAATGGATTCAAAAACAAGACCCATATATATGCTGTCTACAAGAGACCCACTTCAGACCTAGGGACACATACAGACTGAAAGTGAGGGGATGGAAAAAGATATTCCATGCAAATGGAAATCAAAAGAAAGCTGGAGTAGCAATTCTCATATCAGACAAAATAGACTTTAAAATAAAACTATCAAGGGATCAATCCAAGAAGATGATATAACAATTGTAAATATTTATGCACCCAACATAGAAGCACCTCAATACATAAGGCAAATGTTAACAGCCATAAAGGGGAAATGGACAGTAACACAATAATAGTAGGGGGCATTAACACCCCACTTTCACCAATGGACAGATCATCCAAAATGAAAGTATATAAGGAAACACATGCTTTAAATGATATATTAAACAAGATGGACTTAATTAATATTTAAATACATTAAACAAAATGGACTTAGTTGATATTTATAGGACATTCCATCCAAAAACAACAGAATACACTTTCTTCTCAAGTGCTCATGGAACATGCTCCAGGATAGATCATATCTTGGGTTACAAATCAAGCCTTGGTATATTTTAAGAAAACTGAAATTGTATCAAGTATTGTTTCCAACTACAATGCTATGAGACTACATAAGAATTACAGGGAAAACAACTGTAAAATATACAAACACAGGGAGGCTAAACGATACACTACTAAATAACCAAGAGATCACTGAAGAAATCAAAGAGGAAATCAAAAAATACCTAGAAACAAATGACAATGAAAACACCATGACCCAAAACTTATGGGAGGCAGCAGAAGCAGTTCTAAGAGGGAAGTTTATAGCAATACAATCCTACCTCAAGAAACAAGAAACAACTCAAATAAACAACCTAACCTTACACATAAAGCAATTAGAGAAAGAAGAACAAAAACCCCAAAGTTAGCAGAAGGAAAGAAATCATAAAGATCAGTTCAGAAATAAATGAAAAAGAAATGAAGGAAATGATAGCCAAGATCAATAAAACTAAAAGCTGGTTTTTTGAGAAGATAAACAAAATTGATAAACCATTAGCCAGAGTCATCAAGGAAAAAAGGGAGAATACTCAAATCAAAAGAATTAGAAGTGAAAAAGGTAAAGTAACAACTGACACTGCAGAAATACAAAGGATCATGAGCGATTACTATAAGCAACTATATGCCAGTAAAATGGAAAACCTGGAAGAAATGGACAAATTCTTAGAAAAGCACAACCTCCCAAAACTGCACCAGGAAGATACAGAAAATATAAACAGACCAATCTCAAGCAGTGAAATTGAAACTGTGATTAAAAATCTTCCAACAAACAACAGCCCAGTACCAGATGGCTTCACAGGTGAATTCTATCAAACATTTAGAGAAAACCTAACACCTATTCTTCTCAAACTGCTCCAAAATATAGCAAAGGGAGCAACACTCCCAAACTCATTCTACAAGGCCACTGTCACCCTAATACAAAAACCAGACAAAGATTTCACAAAAAAAGAAAACTACAGGCCAATAACACTGATGAACATAGATGCAAAAATCCTCAACACAATACTAGCAACCAGAATCCAACAGCATATTAAAAGGATCATACACCATAAGCAAGTGGGGTTTAGCCCAGGAACGCAAGGATTCTTCAATATACTCAAATCAGTGTGATAAACCATATTAACAAATTGAAGAATAAAAACCATATGATCATCTCAATAGATGCAGAAAAAGCTTTCGACAAAATTCAACATCCATTTATGATAAAAACCCTCCAGAAAGTAGGCATAGAGGGAACTTACCTCAACATAATAAAGGCCATATATGACAAACCCACAGCCAACATCATGCTCAAAGGTGAAAAACAAACTATTTCCATGAAGATTAGGAACAAGAGAAGTTTGTCCATTCTCACCACTATTATTCAACATAGTTTTGGGAGTTTTAGCTAAAGCAATCAGAGAAGAAAAAGAAATAAAACAATCCAAATCGGAAAAGAAGCAGTAAAACTGTCACTGTTTGCAGATGACATGATACTATACATAGAGAATCCTAAAGATGCTACCAGAAAACTACTAGAGCTAATCAATGAATTTGGTAAAGTAGCAGCATACAAAATTAATGCACAGAAATCCCTTGCATTCCTATACACTAATGATGAAATATCTGAAAGAGAAATTAAGGAAACACTCCCATTTACCACTGCAACAAAAAGAATAAAATACCTAGGAATAACCCTATGTAAGGAGACAAAAGACCTGTACACAAAAAACTATAAGAGGGCTGCCCTGGTGGCACAGTGGTTGAGAGTCCGCCTGCCGATGCAGGGGACACGGGTTCGTGCCCTAGTCCGGAAAGATCCCACATGCCGTGGAGTGGCTAGGCTCATGAGCCATGGCCACTGAGTCTGCACATCCGGAGCCTGTGCTCTGCAACGGGACAGGCCACAACAGAGAGGCCCGCATACCGCAAAAAAAAAAAGTATGAGGCACTGATGAAAGAAATTAAAGATGATACAAACAGATGGAGAGATATACCATGTTATTGGATTGGAAGAATCAACATTGTGAAAATAACTATACTACCCACAGTACTCCACAAATTCAATGCAATCCCTATCAAACGACCAATGTCATTTTTCACAGAAGTAGAACAAAAAATTTCACAATTTGTATGGAAACACAAAAGATCCCAAATAGCCAAAGCAATCTTGAGAAAGAAAAAGGGAGCTGCAGGAATCAGGCTCCCTGTCTTCAGACTATAGTACAAAGCTACAGTAATCAAGACAGTATGGTACTGGCACAAAAACAGAAATCAAGATCAATGGAACAGGATAGAAAGCCCAGAGATAAACCCACGCACATATGGTCACCTTATTTTTGATAAAGGAGGCAAGAATATACAATGGAGAAAAGACAGCCTCTTTGATAAATGGTGCTGGGAACACTGGACAGGAACATGTAAAAGAATGAAATTAGAACACTCCCTAACATCATACACAAAAATAAACTCAAAATGGGTTAAAGACCTAAATGCAAGGCCAGACACTGTAAAACTCTTAGAGGAAAACATAGAACACTCTATGATATAAATCACAGCAAAATCCTTTTTGACCCACCTCATAGAGAAATGGAAATAAAAACAAAAATAAACAAATGGGACCTAATGAAACTTAAAAGGCTTTGTACAGCAAAGGAAATCATAAACAAGATGAAAAGACAACCCTCAGAATATGAGAAAATATTTGCAAATGAAGCAACTGACAAAGGAGTAACCTCCAAAATGTACAAGTAGCTCATGGAGCTCAATATCAAGAAATCAAACAACCCAGTCCAAATTGGGTAGAAGACCTAGATAGACATTTCTCCAAAGAAGATATACAGATTGCCAACAAACACATGAAAGGATGCTCAACATCACTAATCATTAGAGAAATGCTACAATGAAGTATGAAAACTACAATGAAGTATCACCTCACACCAGTCAGAATGGCCATCATCAAAAAATCTACAAACAATAAATGCTGGAGCGGGTGTGGAAAAAAGGGAACCCTCTTGCACTGTTGGTGGGAATGTAAATTGATACAGCCACTATGGAGAACAGTATGGAGGTTCCTTAAAAAAGTAAAAATAGAACTACCATACGACCCAGCAATCCCACTGCTGGGTATATACCCTGAGAAAACCATAATTCAAAAAGATTCATGTACCGCAATATTCATTGCAGCTCTATTTACAATAGCCATGACATGGAAGCAACCTAAGTGTCCATCAACAGATGAATGGATAAGGAAGATGTGGCACATACATACAATGGAATATTACTCAGCCATAAAAAGAAATGAAATTGAGTTATTTGTAGTGAGGTAGATGGACTTAGAGACTGTCATACAGAATGAAGTAAGTCAGACAGAGAAAAACAAATACCATATGCTAAAACGTATATATGGAATCTAAAAAAAAATTGTTTCTGAAGAACCTAGGGGCAGGACAGAAATAAAGATGCAGACGTAGAGAATGGACTTGAGGACACGGGGAGGGGGAAGTGGTAAGCTGGGATGAAGTGAGAGAGTGTCATGGACATATATACACTACCAAATGCAAAACAGATAGCTAGTGGGAAGCAGCCGCATAGCACAGGGACATCAGCTCTGTGCTTTGTGTCTACCCAGAGGGGTGGGATAGGCAGTGTGGGAGCGAAACTGAAGAGGGAGGAGATATGTGGATATATATGTATGTAGAGCTGATTCACTTTTTTAAAAAGCAGAAACACACATACAATTGTAAAGCAATTATACTCCAATAAAAATGTTAAAAAAAAAAGGAGAAATGAGGCTTTGGAATGAAGGCCTGGAAGGATTAAAAAACTTAGATCCTCCCCCAGTGATTGTGCGGTTGACTGAGCAGAAGGAGACTGTGGTTTTGCCAAACAATTGGAGGCAGACAGTTCACAAGTGTAGCCACACACTTGGATGTTTGATTTTCTCCCTAAAATCTTACAGCTGGCCTAGGCCTGGAGAAGTCAGTTTAAAGAATATGTCCAGAAGTAAGTGTAACTGGGCTGAGACTGTGAAAGAAAAACAGGCAAAACACTTTCTTAAGCACTAGGAAAAGAGAGGTTGGAATCAGAAGCCAAGGGATTTAAAATATAGAAACAGAAATGAGAAGATGATGGAAGGAGGTCGAAATGTGAATGGACTGGAAATCCCAGTAAAGAAGAGCAGGCATTGTGGGGACTTGGACCACAAAAGGGGGAAGTATGGTAAATGATCCTAAACTTCCTCTCCAGACTAATTTTATATTATTTAATTAAGTTTCATAATACCCATTGAGATTTTTCATTAAATTTTATTATACGTATACATCCACAAGGAAAAAGTAATATATTTACATTGTTAGACATTCTCAGTCAAAAGCATGTTAAATATCTCAGTCCATGCAAACCTTATTTTCTGTCACTTTGCCGTGTTTGGTTGTTGTCTACAATACAAATTGTAATTGCGTGCACAATTCTCATTCCACTGGGTGTTCACTCTTGTGTCTTTAGAAAATTAAACGTTTAAGTCACCAAATTGATGACTGTTTCTTTAGTATTGAGCAGAATTCAATAACAGGGACTCCATGGTCTGTCAGTGAAAATCCTTTACCCTGCTTGTAGGGATGGATCTATTTGAGCCTATAATTAAATCTTACACGGGCTTATTCTGACATATTTACTTTTGACAATTTAAGAAGCCAATATTACCCATTATTATGTATACATTATTGATCTTTGAATTTTAGTTTTCAACTCCATATCATGGATTAAAAATATAGAATTTTATTCTAATAGAAAAGTTATCTTCTTTATTTCCTTTCAGCCAGCCTATTGTGAGGCTAAAAAATGGTCAAAATCAAACAAATATTATACAACGTAAATTATCATGAAATGTAATAGATTACCACCAATATTTATCAATATTTACAATATCTATCAATATTTAATATATACACCAAATTTGGATTTAAATATGTGTGGGTTTAAATATTTATATGTTTAAATTTCAGCACCATTTCTTATTTATGAACTGTGTCATCTAGAGCAACTACTCATATCTCTAAACTCTCTATTTCCTCATATATAAATTGCATGTAATAATACAGGCCTCAGGGACTTCTCTGGTGGTGCAGTGGATAAGACTCTATGCTCCCAATGCAGGGGGTCCGGGTTCAATCCCTGGTCAGGGAACTAGATCCCACGTGCATGCCGCAACTAAGAGTTCACGTGCCACAACTAAGGAGCCCTCCTGCTGCAACGAAGGAGCCCACGTGCTGCAACAAAGGAGCCAGCCTGCCACAACTAAGGAGGCCATCTGCTGCAACTAAGAACTGGTGCAGCCAAATAAATAAATAAATATTAAAAAAAATAATATAGGCCTCAAAGAATAGTGGTATTTATTTGTCAGTTATTAGTAATAAATTGATTATTATTGATGTGGAACTTCTTAGACAATATATTTTATAAGAAAGATTGATATATAATATCTTTATAAACGTTACATGATTGAGCTGAGAATTCTGAAGATAGAATATACTATATTCATCTTTAGTTTGCATTTTTATGTAACAATGTGCATAACTTATATGAATCATTTTTTTTTCATGTTAAACTGAGAACTTCAAACAATGCCTAAGGAAAACCACTCTAAGAGCACAGTGATGGATTTCTTGAAGTGTTTTGTTCCCCATCAGAGGAAGAAACAAAGTGAGGCCCAAGAAGATATAAGAAATAAGTAATCTGTTTAAGAACAAAAAAATGGCACCATGTTGGAACACAATGTGCCAGAAAAAATGGATTTGAAATGATACAGAATCTAGGCATACACAGTAAAGAGGAAAAAAAATAGATGTGCCATAATGGAAGAGAAAGATTACAGAAAAGGCAGTTCAGGAAGCACATTTCTATGTTGTTATCCTATTTTCCTTTCCCTCTTTTAGAAGTAATAACTCTCCCAATTAATTTCCATCTATGCACATATTCACTGTGTATTATTTAGAAGAGAATCAGTTCCATATTTTAAAAAGGGATGAGATTATAAAAGGAGGAAAGTGTAATGAGGTAGAAAACTGAAGGGAAAAAAACACGAAATAAGATTAGATAAAGAGAAATGAAAAAGAAACCATATAGTTGTATTTTAATACGTTAACCAAATAATTTTGCTGCAAAAACCAAAAACTGGCTAGGCCAAAATTTAACAAAGGGCCGTTTTATGTAAAATGTTTCTTCACAAGTAAAAGTTTATGAAATTCTGAGATCGTTCAGTAGATTAGATATATCTGCAAATCACTATCAATCAAGGTGAAACCTCTGCAGTATGTACTTTTATGAATATTATTTTTTAAAAAACAAATTCACCCCTATGAAACAAGAATAGCTCTTTTCTTCTCTTTGCTTAATAAAATTAACAAACAAATACACATATATAGGAAAAAAACATGTAAAGTGTGTTCACTGCATGACCCAGTTGTGCACACAGTTGAATGTCTTTCCTATGTCTTTCTTGTGTTTTCCTGGAGAAAATACTTCAGTGCTTCCTTTGTCTTGTTTTCTGTAACTATTTTTAAATTTTCCCCAAATGATCCAGAGATCTATTCTCCTTCTAGAATTAGACTTTTTCCCAACCATAATATTTTCTTGCAGATGGTTCTTCTGTTACACTTTGAACTGGTTGTTCTCCACTCATGCAGCAGTCTTCTTCCTTGAACTTCCATTCATCTTCAACTTAGGACTTCCTCCACTACGTCCCATCCCTTGTTTCCTGATCTTCATGCTTTCCTGTTTTTAACTCAGTAATATTGTTGGAGTCCATCCCTCAGTAATTATCTTGGGTCTTGGTGTTGAATCTTTCTTGGATTCTTTATCAAATTGACTGGGTAATGGCCAGCATGCCTTAAGCAGTCACTCTGGGTGGTAACTTCTCTGACCAGCTGTAACAGTTATTACTCTTTCATTGTATTTCTGCTTCCTGAACATGTATTCAAACATATCATCTAGGATTTTCTTCTCTTTCAAAGAGCTGGAGGGCTGGAGTTGGGTATTTCTCTTCTGCCAGTGAGGTTAGGCTTAAATAAATTCCAAACTGTTTGGCTCTGGTAAAAGTTTCCCTTGAGGGTGCACTTTGTTAAGAACAGGGACATGTGGGCATATTTCAGAATAGTGACTTTTCCCCTCCCCCTGCCAGAAGTATGAGAGAATTTTTCCTCTATTCTTCACAGTAAGAATCGAATGGGACTCCTAGAGGTAAAACGTATAAAAGATTGGGGCCACATGGAGATTTTAACTCTCAAGCTAGTGCACACTGAGCCTCTAGCACTCTGTCAATACAGTTTGTGTTCCTACTGGGATTGGCACCAGTGATGGGATTCTGTTCCACTTCTGGGTTTATACTCCCAATAAGCTGTGATTCTCTGTATTCTCCTATTTCTCCAGGTTTAAGGGCAGCAGTTTGCCTTGTGGCTTTAGCTCCCTGATGACTCTAAAAAGAGTTGCTGCTTTTCAGTTTATTCATCACTTTTCCTGTTGTGAGGAAGCAAGTAACAACTTTCAGGCTCCTTACAATTTGGACTAAAACCCAAAAGTACAATCAACACAATATACAAAAATGCTTTTACGAATTTTTCTCTTAGATCGTCAGTTCATCTCTTAGATAGGTCAATAACAGTTATTTCCTATGTGACTTTTAAATCTTTTCAGTGTTAAAATGCATGTTTCATTTTATCCTTTCCCCAAAAGGTACATCTAGATAATTGTTCAATTTTGCTGACTTTTCACCAAATCAGTATTCTTAATCATTGTATTTAGGAACTGGGTCCAGAATAATTCTCTCACTGATGATGGCATTTATTAATCCATTTGGGAATTTTGTTCTAGACCTTGCTAAATGCAAAGACTTGGGCGAGGTACTGAATTCTACACAAAGAGGAGTAAGATGTGATTTCCACTTTCAAGGTCGTAACAGTCGATCGATAAGTTGCCAAGATACACTTGGAATGCACAAAGTGATAAAATGGCAATGCATTAGTTACCTGTGGTTCCTATAGAAACATCAGAAACAGGTGCCTTAAATCTATAGAAATTTATTGTCTCACAGTTTTAGAGGCCAAAAGTCCTAAATCAACGTGTTGGCAGGGCTACATTCCCTCCCAAAGCTAGAGCGGAGCATCTATTTTTGCCACTTCCAACTTCTGGTGACTCCATGTGTTCCTTGGCTTGTGGCTATACTGCTCCAGTCTCTCTGGGTCACACAGCTTCTGCCTCCTGTGTTTGTGTTTCTCCTTTTCTGTCTGTCTCAAAACTGTTTCTCTCTCATAAAGATAAATGTGATTGCATTTAGGGCCTTCCTGGTTAATCCAAGATAAGTTTTTCCTCTCAAGATTCTTAACTTAATCACATCTTTTACCATACTAGGAATAATTCAGACATTCTGAATATAAGGGCATGGACCTATATTTTGGGGGCCATGATTCAATTCATTATGGCCAATAAAACACCAAAATCTATAGAAATAGAGAAAGAAGTCAGGGAACCCCTGCTTTTAAGGTAGGTATATTTAACCTGGCAGAGAGAAAGAGTTTTAATGTTTTTTTGTTTTTAAAGACAAAAAAAATCCATGCTGAGTGATTACTTCTGTGTCTCTCATAATCCTAATCATGAATACATGTTATTTAAACATCACAAAATCTTAATCAGCATATGATTATACCAAGTGATTTGCAGCTGAGTTCAAGAATTTCAAGGACATTATAGGATTATTCTAATTTCTCTAGTCATAATGCTCATAGGTTATAAAGTCAGGACTTCCACCCACATTTTTCTGACCCAAAGCTCATGAGCTTTTAAGAAAAAAGAATACGATAATAATAATATTCGTATAATTAGTGTTAACTAGAAGAATATGTTTTCTTTTATCTTCAGAGTATGACGTGTTTACTCTAAGTTTGTTTTCTCTTCATTAACTCAGAATTTGAGGGCAGCACTTTTTGGATTATTCTACTAGCTCCCCAGTTATCATTAGAACTGCTACTACACTCAACTGGTGAGCCAGTAAAAGCCGGCTTTAAAAGCAAGAAGCTTTATGCCATGTGCCTATGGGGCTTGCTGTCAGAGCAGTCCTGACACATCCCATAGAAGCAGAGAAAATGGAACCTCTGAGCCAGAGGTAACAGCAGAACTGATGAAATGAGCAGCTGTGCTCACAGGCTTCAGTAGCATCATCATTTCTTCCTATTTATTGTTATATTCTTACTTAGGATACGAAAAGACTTTTTGAGGTAGGCTTGCCATCAATCAGTTCCAGAATGCTTGGAGGTGAGGGGAGCTTGGCTTATACATGAAGAGCAAAGAATCTACATTCCATAAAGCTGAGCATCACATAGGCTGTTTTGCCTTAAATCATAAATGAAGATCAAAGTAGAGAAGAGATTTAGTGGCACAATTTGATAGATCCTTGTTTTTTGGAAAATAAATCATATGACAAACTAATAATAGAAGACAAGAGACTTGAAAACTTAAAGAAAACTGGGCTGTTTATCTCCAGTTATAACACTGTTTGATGAAATTATTTTGAGGTTTTAGTAAGCTCTAGGCTTTGAGAGATCTAGCTATAATCCTGATAGATTGACCCTTTCTAATTTGTAGTTTTGTTTTCTTGTTCTTCATTTTGTGATGGCATGAGTACTTCTAAGCCACTAGTTGATAAAATGAAAAGACAAAGAAAAACAAATAATTTTAATAAAGTGAACCTTGATCTAAATTTTGTACACTTATTAAAAATAGAGAAAGTTTAATTTATGGCCCAAGAGCTATCAAAGATGGTCATTCTTTTCATGGCTTTGTTTATCCTCATTTTGTAGCTTTAGTGTTTGGAATATAATAATTCCTTAATAAAGAAAAATGTGGTGAGTCTAAATACATTGCATTTATAGGATCTTCAATGTTAACCGGCAGGCTCAAGATCTTTTATGTATTCTTGGCCTCTCCTCTTCTCCAAATTTCAGCCTAAGCAGAGGCACAGCTTGTTAAAGGGAATTTATTTTGGCCGCCCCTGCTCACAGCTGATCCTCATTAGGGAAAACAAACCTCACTTTAAAAAGAACTATTGAGTGCTAAGGAAGAGGTCAATGTAAATTAGTTCACAAAGTGAGACTTCAATTGTTACCTAGTAGAGGGGCAGGAAGTCATATAAAGAGACATCAATTTGAAAGAAAAGGCCTAAGGCCTGTTTTGTTCAAAGTTAAGCCTTTAAGTGAGTTTCTCTCTGTCTCTCCTGCTTTCTTTTTTCTCTCTCACAGATGTTTACCTGCCTGTAAAAGAGCACAGAGATCCTTTTTGAAGTCTGTTTTCATGCAACATCTGTGAGAATTTTGGCTTTAGGTCTTACTTCAAAGCTTTTGTACCTAATGATACCACAGAAAGATGATTCAACAGTAACAGCACACCCTCCCAGGAAGACATTTCCATGTGATATAATTTTTGATGTTTAATAGCAGCATAAATTGTCAAAAGGCAAACAAGGTATGTTAGGTGCATGTGAGGAAAGAATCAACTTCCCTGTGCCAAAGAATGATACCAAAATGGTAAAATGAGCTTCTGACACTACCTTTTCAGCAAATCTCTACTAGAATTTTTCTTAGCTCTAAAAAATAACACATTTGAAGTGAGCAAAAACTCTCCCTGATCCTCTTTTCTTACTGAAATAGAAAAGAATGCACATGCGAAAACAATGTCCATATACCAGAACCTGAGGCTCTATCTGTTCTAACAAAGTTACCACATCCATCATGGCAACTTCAATCAGGGCAACTACTGGGTTGAGCTTGCAGCGGTCTACAGTCACCTTCCAGGATCCATCTGGTTTTTGCAAGATCATTGCTAGGTAACTTAACTGGGGATGTGATAAGGACCACCATCCTTGCATCTGTTAGAAACTCATGGCTGATATAAATCTCCTAAACTCTATATAATACATATATGATACAATTTTTATTTATATATTTTTACTTACTTTCTCATGACAGGAACAGTTTCAGAGGCTTCCATGTGGCTTTCTCTATTTTGGTAGTTATCTACAACCAAGGACCCAATCTGGAAGTTGTACTAACTTCCAAGTATGTTAATACCAATTAAACATTCAGGGTCCAGGGAAATGACCATCAGGTGGTCTATGTAAGTGATTTATTACCTGTCTCCCATATGCCCCCATACATATAGGAAGGCCACAATAATGTTTCAAAGTATTCGTAGTTCAATATCACAGAAACCCTATAACCTATACCAACAGTGCTAAAAATATGAGTAATCCCCATCTCCCAATTTATAGTCAAGTGAGTAAATGGCCATAATTTTCTTGAGGAAAAATGCAGCACATTCACCAAGATACATCACATTCAGGGACATGAAACACACCTCAAACACATTTTAAAAGAATTGAAATCATCCGAAGTATGCTCTCAGAACACAATGGAAATAAACTAGAAATCAATAACAGAAAGTGGCTAGAGAATCCCAAAGTATTTGGAGATTAAACAAACAACACACTTGTAAATAATACATGGGTCAAAAAAGAAATGCCAAGAGATATTAAAAATAATTTGAACTTAGTGAAAATTGAAATAAAACCTATCAAAATTTATGAGATGCAGTGAAAGCAATGCTTAGAGGGAAATTTATAGCATTGAATGCATATTTTTTAGAAAAATAAAGATCTAAAACCAAAAATGTAAGATTTCACCCTAGGATACTAGAGAAAGAAGAGCAGTATAAACCAAAAGAAAGAAGAAGTAACAAACTTAAAGCAGATATTAATGAATCTTAAAATAAGAAATAGAGAAATATCAATAGAGACAATGAGAAAATTAATGAAACAAAAAGGTGGTTCTTTGAAAATATTAATATAATCAATAAACTTCTAGCCAGGCTAAGAATAAATATAAAGACGTAAGTTACCAACACCAGAAATGAAAGAGGGACCATCATTTAAAAATATAGTAGACTATTATGAAAAACTGTATGATCCCAGATTTGACAATTTGAATGAAATGGACTAATGCTTGAAAGACACATCATACCAAAACTGACACAAGGAGAAATAGATCATCTTAATAGGCCCATATCTATTACAGAAATTCAAACAATAATTATCCTTCCAGAAGAGAAAGCACCAGGCCCAGATTTTTTCATTGGTGAACTCTACCAATCATTTAAGAAAGAAATGATCCCAAATCTCTTTAGTATCCTCCAGAAAAGAGAAACAGAGGGCACACTTCCTCACTCATTCTTTGAGACCAGAATTACCCCCATAACAAAACCAGAAAAAGACAAGAAAACTACAGTCCGATATATCTCATGGGTAGCTGCAAAAATCCTAACCAAAATTATAGCTCACTGCATCCAAAGATGTATAGAAAGAATGTACGCCATAAGCAGCTAGGATTATCCCAGGTATTCAAAGCTGTCTAAACATTCAATAATCAGTGTAATCCATTGCATCAAAAGGCTAAAGAAGAAAATTTTGCAGCAGTATTACCTCAGACATGTTACCTTGCATTCTCGTGTCTCATTTTTCACATTTGTATAGTATGGTTTATAATAGGGCACACCTCAAACAAGGCAGGTCGTGAGGAGTAACTGCTGATTCCTTTTTCTCATTCATTTTAGGAGGAGACCACCAAGCACTAGTCTGAGTCTAGCAGGGGAATCAGACATGGCTGTCATAGAGTTCAGGAAATGATGGTACAGAGATACAAATACAGGCCTGGAATACAGTAGGTAATTGCTAAGTGTTTGTTGAAGGAGTGACAAAATGAACACAATACTATGGGGACTCAGATGAGGGGCAGCTAACTCTTTCTGGTAGTTTCATGAAAGACTTCTTGGCAAAAGTGATTTTTGAGCAGGTCTTAAAGGATGCATAGGAAGCTATCCAAAAGAGGAGATGTATATACCAAATTTCATAGTCAAAGAGCAAGGGGAGTCCCAAGTGACAGCAAGCGAGGCAGTGAGGCCAGTAATGCCCCTCCCTCCCTCCTTCCTTCCTTCCTTCCTTTAGGTTTATGGCTGGTATAGATTTAGGGCTTTATAGTTGTTGAGATTATCTGGTCTGGGAAACTTGCATTGTATCTGTTTTTGTAATATAATTTTCTTCCCATTGTGTAACATAGCAAGACTTCAGGTACTCAATCTAAACATTTTGTCTTTGGGCTGAGCTGACATTCTGTTTTAGAAATACCACTCTAATATTTAGGTGTTATATAGTTATGAGTACTGTTTACTACTGTCTGCTCTCATTTGCCAGGTCTAAGTTCTACCAGTTGTTACATATTTAGAAAATCACAAGATAAAAATACTAATTTTGATGCAAAATTTTGGCCAAGTGTAGACAACAGTATCCATTTGATATGACTTAAAAATCTTCTGCTTTTACTTTTATTTTCTTTTGCCTTTATTTTGACTATGTAAATATTTCCAAAATTTTGATATTTTTACAAAGAAAAAATACGTGCATAGTTCCATCCATTTTGTAAGTAGACTTTTAATTTTGTGTTTATTTCCAAGACTTCTTCTTTGAACACCACCATTTTGTCATTGAACTATCCAAACTATGTGAATTAAAAAAATTTTTGATTATATATTTATTAGTAAACTTTATTTTTTAGAACAGTTTTAGATTTACAGAAAAATTGTGAAGCTGGTACAGAAAGTTCCCAAATAGTTCATATTCAGTAGCCTCTATCAAAGCATCGTACATTAATATGGTACACTTGTCACAATTAATGAACCCAAATTGTTAATTATTAAATAATTATTAACAAGCTCCAAACTTTGTTCAGATTTGCTTAATTTTTACTTAATGTCTTTTCTCTCTTCCAGGAACTCACTGAGGATACCACATTACATTTAGTTGTAATGTCACCTTAGGCTCCTCTTAGCTGTGACAGATTATCATACTTGTATTGACTTTTGATGACCTTGAAAGTTTATTTTTTAATTTTTAAAAATTTTATTGAAGTGTAGTTGATTTACAATGTCATGTTAGTTTCAGGTATACAGAACAGTGATTCAGTTTATATATATATACATATTTCAGATTCTTTGGCCATATAGGTTATTACAAAATATTGAGTATAGTTCCCTGTGCTATACACTAGGTCTTTGTTGGTTATCTATTTTATATATAAAATATATAACTATGTATTTGTTAATCCCAACCTCCTAATTTATTCCTCTTCCTCACCTTTCCCCTTTGGTAACCATAAATTTGTTTTCTATGTCTATGGGTCTATTTCTCGTTTGTAAATAAGCTCAATTGTATCTTTGTTTTTCAGATTCCACATATAAGCAATATCATATGATAACTGTCTTTCTCTGTCTGGCTTACTTCACTAAGTATGATGATATTTAATCCATCCATGTTGCTGCAAATGGTGTTATTTCATTCTTTTTATGGCTGAGTAATATTCCACTGTATATATACCATATCTTCTTTATCCATTCATCTGTCAGTGGACATTAGATTGCTCCCATGTCTTGATTACTGTAAATAACTCTACAATGAACATCGGGGTGCTTGTTTCTTTTTGAATTACAGTTTTCTCTGGATATATGCCCAGGAGTGGGATTGCAGGCTCATATGGTAACTCTATTTTTAGTTTTTTAAGAAACCTCCATACTGTTCTCCATAGTGGCTGTACTAATTTACATTCCAAACAAGAGTGTAGAATGGTTCCTTTTTCTCCATACCCTCTCCAGCATTTATCATTTGTAGAAGTTTTGATGATGGCCATCCTGACTGGTGTGAGGTGATACCTCATTGTAGTTTTGATTTGCATTTCTCTGATAATTAGCAATGTTGAACATTTTTTCATGCACTTTTTGGCCATCTGTATGTCTTCTTTGGAGAAATTTTTATTTAGGTCTTCTGCCCATTTTTTGATTGTTTTTTTTCTTTTTTGATATTGAGCTATGTGAGCTGTTTGTATATTTTGGAGACATTGACAGATTTGATAACTGTTCAGGTATTTTGTAGAATGTTCCTAAATTGAGAGTTGACTGATGTTTTCTCATTAGACTGGAGTTTGGGATTTGGGGGAAGGAAAACTATAGAAGTAAAGTGACACTTTCATGTCATATCAAGGGTACATATTATGAACATGACTTAGCACTGTTGATGTTGACCTTGACCACCTGGCTGAGGTAGTGTTTGTCCAGTTTTTCCACTATAAAGTTTTTACTATTGAAAAACTTTTATTTTAACTGCCTCCTTTCCTTGCTTATCTGTAAACTGCCACTCCAATTACGTTCTTACTTTTCAAAAATAACACATATAAAACATGGAGAATACAAATGTATCAAGAAAACTGAAATTACTAAAAACCTCCCCACAAACAATACATCAAAGTAGTCTCAATTTTTTTCTGAACATAAACAGCTAAGATTAAGTTATCAGTTTTCTAGGGTGATTACTATCATAATAGTAGTCATGGGAAATTTCCCATATCTAATGGAATGTTTGATTTAAAAATAATTAATCTATGTTGTGAAATCTAAGAAATTTGCTCCAAATGGAAAAAAAAGCTCATCTTTTTGCCCCCTTCAACACATCTGCATTTTAGCAATAGTAATAGCTACCATGAATTTCAATGAATCTTACATACCAGGTATCATGTTAAGTACAATGCACATATTATCGTCTATAATACTCAGAGCCATCCTTTAATTATTTCTCTCATTTCACAAAGGAAACACCTGAGTTTTGTAGAGATCAGAAAACTGAGTCAAACAGAGCAAAAAACTCATTTCTTTACCACTCTTTTATATGACATCTTGCATTTTGGTCCTCTGTTCACCACTAGTACATTTAGAAACTACAACTGAACTGTATTGCTGATTATTTTAGTCATATAGAGTAGGTCGACATGATAGTGCCCTGAAATGTAGCAACTGTAGGTACAATTATTGTATGTGAACTTTACAGTTCAGAGATTATAGATATACTTTTATACATTGAATACTTCAAAACTTCTGTCAGGGTCACTGGCTAGCTCTAAAGGGGAAACCCAAATTAAAGGAAGTGTTTGATTATTTTCTGTCTCTATGCTAGAATGAAGTTCTTTGAGGGCAGGGAGTTTATTTTATTAAGAGATCTATTCCTAAATCCTAGAAAGTTCCTGGCATGAAGATACAACGTTAAACATTGCCAAATATTTGTGGGGAAGTATAAACTTAATATAGAGTTATTTTTCAATGTAATGCTACCAGATTTTGCTCCTATTTGTATAGATGAACAAAACCACAGCAACAAAATACTGCCTTCATAGAGCTCAAATTTCAGTAACTCATAATCATTCCTTCTCATTTCGCTGATGATCCTTTCAATTTATTCATTTCTAGTGATATTTTAATGGAATTGGTTGATCTCAATAAAGTATAGTCTTAATTATGTTGAGCTCTTAAGAATACAATGGCCACTTCATTTCGTAGTCGTGAAGATCTTCACAACAAAAAAGAGTATTTAACATATTTTAATCCTGGTTGGAATAAATTAAATGAAATGTGCAATACAAAATCATCTACAAAGCTCTTTTAGGAACTAAAATTTTGTTTCCATTTTGGTTTTATTCAGCTAAGAAAGTTAATTTTCTGTTCTGAAGTGCTGTGTGAAACAGGTTATAAATGAACTGAATTTCATAAGCCAAATGAACCTGCAATTCTTGTCCAAGTTTAGATAAAAATGTGGTATATAATACACATGCAATTAAGATAGTGAAATCGTGCAGGGCATATATTATTGGCTCTATATCTAAATACATATATCATACAAAATTGCAATCCAGAGGTACAGTGTACTTATAGATGGAATTATGTCTCCCCTAAATCCACACAGTGATGTCCTAACATCCAATGTGCCTGCATTTGGAACTAGGGACTTTACAGAGGTAATTAAGGTTAAATGAGATCATAAGGATGGGGCCCTAATCCAATAAGACTGGTGTTCTTATTAGAAGAAGAGAAACCAAATAAAAGGTCATATGAAGACACAGAAGGCAGGAAGCCAAGGAGAGAGGTCTCAGGGAGAAGCCAAACTTGCCATCACCTTGACCTCTAGCCTCCAGAACTGTGAGAAAATACATTTCTGTTGTTTAAGTCATCCACTCTGTGGCATTTTGTTATGACATCCCTAGTTGCCTAATACCACTGCCTAAACCCTAAAGACACAAGGAAAAAATCCCCTAAGGAAAACTTGATAGTGCGTGTAGAAAGCTTTTTTCATATATTTAATAGTTTTAGAGTTTATGCGTGCATGTGTGTGTGTGCGTGTGCTTGAAAATACAGCTCATGCAATATATACATTTCTATGTATATACACACACATATACCCCAAGCAACTTAAAATCGGCAATATGTATGCTTTTTTTGCATGCTTTTTTATTTTGTATATTTAAGAATGAATAGTTATTACTTTATAGGTGTTATACAAATGAGCCAAAGATGTCCCCTGTTTACTGTGGCCCCCATGTTTTTACTTCATCACAGCAGTCTAGACTGTTAGCTCAAAAGCCTACTGGTGCTAAACTCAAATTCTTACACATCCAATTGCTTTAAATATAGCCCCAATAGGCCTATTTTTAGTCATTTAAAAGCCAGTCTTCTCTGCAAACACCAAGAAATTGCACCCAACATCTACTAGCCATAAATAAGGTAAACCATGGCCCTTTAAAGATCCCAAGTCCCTGCTGGCTTTGAAAGCTCTCTGACCCAGGCATCACCTAGGCACTTAAGCCTCCTCTCCAGCTCTCTTCCCCAGTCATTTATTTGTCCTCTTCCCTTTATGGATGGTGGACCTAGGCTGCTGTGTCTAAGAGGTCTCCTGCTGTGAGGGATCTCCCCTCACATGCATCCTGTCCAAGTGCTGCCCACAATGCAGCTCCTTGTGTGCTACTGCCACACCCTTAGCATATGTCTTGTCCTTGATTAGCCACCCAAATCCTTTAATTCAGTGCAGTGGGTATGAGTATCTTAAATATGGATAAGCTTGTAGTCAAACTTAGAAATACATATAAATCAAATGGAAAGCAAACATTTATTAGAAGTGGCAAAGCTCTTATAAAGTACAACTATCTCATAAGGGTGTTGGGAGGAGTAATTAATGTAAAATAGTTAGAATAAAGTTCAAAACACAGCAAGTACCTAATGATATTAAGCAAATATTAATAATCTTGTCAGTCTAGACTCAAAAATGTGGATCTAATTTATTCATCTTTTTTTGCTCTGCTAACTTTTTATTATCATTTTATAACTTATTCAGCAAACATATTTGAGTACTTTCATTGTGCCAGGTCACTACATGGTAGGAATTTTCCATAACTGTTCCTCTTAATTTAAACAGAGTATTTCACATGGAACTTTTTTATTATATAAAGAGAATTTCCTGTCCAGATTAGTCAATTTTAATCATAAATCATTTAAGAGATCGTTCTATAATCACTGAAAAAAGCTGACTAAATACATGTAGATTAAATGAGTTTAAAGTCATTAAAGTTATAATGTAAGAGAAGATGATTCTAGGACAACTTATAAAAGCCTATGCTTTCCTTCCATATTATTTCCTTTTGTGATCATGTTTACTATTTCATTTGGGTTTGAGGTTTCTAGGGTACTGAATACACTGGTTTCTTTGATTCTTCAATTTTTATCAAAACTTATCTATTATGTCTATTTATCTATAATGTATTAAAAAACATCAAACCCAAAATGTATAAGAATTTTCGTATGTTAAATTCCTTTGGAAACGAGAGTCAATGTAAAAGACACATGGATTCCAAGTTGTGTCAGCACCTTGTGTCCAGGAATGTGTTAAACTTTATCTCAATTAACAGAGATGTTTATTAAAAAATTAATAGCAGTTAACACTGCTGTATGATATATCAGAGAGTTGTTAAAAGAGTAAATTCTAAGAGTTCTTATCACAATGAGAATGTTTTTCTTATTTCTTTTCTTTTTATTGTAGCTATATGAGATGATGGATATCAGCTGAAACCACTGTGATAATCATTTCAAAATACATGTAACTCAGACCATCATGCTGTGTGCCTTAAACTTATACAGTTATATATGTCAATTATTTCTTAATAAAACTCGAAAAGAAAATAAGTGGTGGTTTTAAAAATTTACCAAAGTGAAATTTACTAATCGGAAACTAGAACAGCAAAATAATGGAATAAAAGTTCCCACATGGCAGTGTGAATTTTCTCTTTGCTACCTCTCTTCAAATATCAATATTTAAGCCTTTGAAGAGAAGCTTTATAAACAACTTAAGTGTGTTTAAAAACATAGAACTATTGTGGTAGAAAGTCATTTATATTTTGATTACATCATGCTCAGACTGAAAAACCAATAATTAAAGATTAGATAATTAGGAAGTTAAAAATCTTCAGGTTTGGGGGCTTTTACTGAATTGCAATGCTTAAAAAGGAAGTTTGCACATAAGAAGATGCTGAAGTGTACCAGTATGAAAGTAAAGTAAGGAACAATCTATGTGACCTTGAACTTGGTGACACATTTTTAGACACAATACCAAAAGCACATTCCATGAAAGAAAAACTTGGTAGTTTGGATTTTTAAAATTAAAAATTTCTAAGCTCTGAAGTAAACTTTTAAGGGAATAGAAAGACAAGCCATAGATTGGGATAAGCTATTTGGAAAACCCATGTCTGATAAAGGTATTGTATGCAAAATACAGAAAGAAATTTTAAAACTCAACAATAAAAAAAAATTAAGGCAAAATATCTGGATACCTCACCAAAAAGGACATACAGATGGCAAATAAACAGGAATATGCTGAAAATTATTTGTCATTAGGGAACTGCAAATTAAAACAACAAAGAGGTATCACTACACAACCATTAGAAAGATTTTAAATCCAAAATTTTAATACCAATTGCTGACATGGATGCAGAGCAACAGGAACTCTCATTCACTGACGGCGAGAATGCAAAAGGTTCAGCCACTTTGGAAGACAGTTGGCAATTGCTTACAAAGCTAAACATACTCTTACCACACAATCCAGCAGTCATGCTCCTAGATGTTTACTCAACTTATTTTAAAACATATTCACAAAACCCCTGCAGACTTCAGGTTTTTGATCTGCATGAAAGAAGCTTGGAAGTCACCACTCTGTCCTAACAACCAGTAAAACGCTGAACAGACTGGAAAATCAACAACTCTTCTTGAGTTCATAACAGAGGGGAAGGACACAGTGCAAACTGCTGTCTCCAGGACTGGAAAGTCAGACAAGTGAATACAGAGAGTCATGACTCACCTGAGCAGAGTCTGGCGGGCAGAAACTGGCAAGGGAACCAGCGCCGGAGCAGGAAAACCTGAACTGGAATTGTCTAATTGCTGGAGGCTCAGTGTGGACAATCCTGATGGTTAAAAACTCCAGGGGAGCCCAGTCATAGTGGGGCTCCCACACTTTAGTGAGTTTTACCTCCAGGAGCTCAACTGGATTCTCACAGTAAGTGTCAGAGAAAAATTCCCTCGTGCTGTCAGCAGCAGGGAGGGAAGAGGAACCATTTTGAAATATGCCAGAGAGCAGGCTGTTCTACTTAACAAGGCCAGCACTCAGGAGAAATTAATTAACCGGAGTCTAATTGGCTGCAATATTAGCAGAGCCTAGCTCACCTGGGAGAAGGGAAATACCCAACTCTAGTCAGCTGTAGCCTTCCACATAGGAGAGGGGGAATACACAGCTCTAGCCCACTTGAGCCATCCTCATTCACCTAAGGAGAGAGACAAAAACTGAAAAACACTCGTGAAGTTCCAGAGGCACTGGCCCACTAAACAACTGAGAGCTAGTTATTAGAGATTACAGAATTATAGGTATAGAATTATAGAACACTTCCCCTCTCCCCACACCTTACCACCACATTACTAACGGCCTGTTTACAGCAGTTCTTTGTTCAAATCTGGCTGTCAAGAAAAATTACAAGGCATAGTAAAAGGCAAAGAAAACACAAGAGATAGAAGGAACCACACATCGCAGGGATTGGGAATGATCATACCAGGATTTTGAAAGAACTATAATTAATATGTTAAGAGCTCTAATGGATAAACAGCATGCAAAAACAGATGGATAATGTCAGCAGAGAGATGGAAATCCTAAGAAAGAACCCAAAAGAAACACTAGAAATGCAAAACACTGCAACAGAGATGGGAAGAAAGCCTTTGATGGGATTATTGGTAGACTAGACATGACAGAAGAAAGAATCTCTAGAATATCCAAGGTCTGTGGGACAACTACAAAAGGTGTAACATACACGTATAAGAATACCACAAGGTGACAATAGAAAATAACAGAAGAAATATTTTAAACAATAATGACTGAGAATTTCCCCCAAATTAGTGTCAGTCACCAAATCACAGATCAGGAAGCTCAGAGAACATCCAACAGAATAAATATCAAAAGATTACATGTAGGCGTATCATTTTCAAACTATAGAAAATCAAAGATAAAGATCCTAAAAGACACCTTCATGCAAATATTTATAGCAGCTTTACTCATAATTGTCAAAAATCAGAAGCAACCAAGATCTCCTTTTAACAGGTGTGAATAAACAGTTGTGGTACATCCCAACAATGAGATGTCATTCCATGAGAAAAAGAAATGTGGTACCAAACATGAAAAGATATGGATAAATTATAAATGCATATTGCTAAGTGAAAGGAGCCAGTCTGAAAAGAATCATGAAAAATTGTATGACACTCTGGAAAAGGCAAATCTATAGAGATAATTTAAAAAAGTCAGTGGTTGCCAGGTGTTTGGGGACTGAGAAGTGTTAAATAGGTGAAGTACAGAGGATTGTTTAGGGTAGTGAAACTACCCTGTATGATACTGTAGTGGTGGATACATGATACTGTGCATCTGTTAAAACCCACAGAAATTTACAGCACGAAGAGTGAACCTTAATATACATAATTAAAAAAAAAACTCATTTAGATATTCTGGAGAATCCACAATGGAACACAGAATGTGACAAAACATCTAACTGTATTACAAGTATGAAATAACTTCACTTAAGAAGTTTTGGGGAAAATGGTGTTGACCTAAGTAACTGTGGAACTGAGTGGAGGCTGTAAAATGAAAGCCAAAGTAAACTATATAAAAGCGCTGTAAAAAATTAATGAACAGATACTTTGCTAAGAAAAAATAACTCAGATAATATATTTACTTGAATTAAAGCATTTACTTGAATTAAAACATCATTGATATTCCCAGTCTCTGACTAAATTGGCACTGAATGACTCACCCTGGATTGTCACATCTGTTGCCTTTGAAGTCTGTGAAACACCAGTGTCTCAAGCACATGTTTAAGGCTTTACTTGAGATTTCACATACACTGATCTCAGGGACAAATTTACCTAAAATGGGATTTTAAAAATGTATAAATGTATTAAAGCCATGTAGGATCTTTACTTTGGTGCTGCCTGCACTCAAGTTGCAGATTCCCTTAAGACTCTAAATGTACACTTACCACAGCTGATGGGTTCAAGCAGACGTGTTGGTTGCAGAAGCTCAGAGACGAGAGAAGTTGAAGAAACCTGCAGAGATTTCTTGGAACCCAGCTCCTATTCACTAAAACCAATGACAAATGTAAAGCAAATAGGAGGTGACAAAGGTTGCAAAGACATTCATTGTTTATGTTTTCTCTAGTGTGTGCTGATTGCCAGGAGTCCGTTCCCTCTGTCATCCATTCCCCAATACGGCATGAGTTAGAAATTTTATCAGTAAATATTTTCACTCTCAATATTCAACCTGTTCTAGTACACCGTTAAAGACAGTTTTTAGATTCACAGCTTGTCATCATTTGTCTATACCTGTGGCAAGGAATACGGAATAAGATGCTCTCAGTGCTTCTTGCACATTAAACTAACGTGACAAATGCTGTGTATCAGAATGATCAGGTACATAAAATTCAGAGACCCAACTGGTATGCTGTAAATATTTGGATTTTATTTTTAAAATGTTCATGATAAAGGGTTATAAGTTCAATATTATAAAGTCAGGTATACATTATAATGAAATGAACTACATGAATTAGCAATATGCACAATACAACTTATTCTTTGATCCTGATTTTTAGAATTCATGTTATGTTTATCAATTTATACATTAGAGTTTTTCTATTTAAATACAGTTAAACAGAGCTATAATAAAAAGCATGATGTTTTATAATTGGGATGAGCTTTCTCAATAGGCAGAGGGAAGGAATGTGACTGACATCTTTATTTTCTTCTATGTGTAAAGGAAAATCACTTTATTTTGACATGCCTCAGTATTAAAATCAGCATTATAAAATATTCATTGTAATCCCTAATTTTCATACTGATAGTCAAGATTTAACAGAAGTTATAAAAGTTGCACTGATATAGATTTATGGTACTCCAAATAAACATCAAATATGGGCTGTGAGCTAAAAGAGCCTATGTCATACTGCTTAGGTCAGCTTCAGAAAGACATAGTAGATTTCCAGAATTCTTCAGCACTATAAAATATGCATTGTAATCCCTAATTACAATGCAGATACAAGTCTGTCGATGCCCTTTCACATAAAACTCCTTTTTTTTTTTTTTTTTTTTTTTGCGGTACGTGGGCCTCTCACTGTTGTGGCCTCTCCCGTTGTGGAGCACAGGCTCCGGACGCGCAGGCTCAGCGGCCATGGCTCATGGGCCCAGCCGCTCCGCGGCATGTGGGATCTTCCCGGACCGGGGCACGAACCCGTGTCCCCTGCATCGGCAGGCGGACTCTCAACCACTGCGCCACCAGGGAAGCCCACATAAAACTCCTTTAATCGCTGCTTCAGATATTGGCAAATCATGATTTACAATTAATGAAAATTTAAAATTACACAATTATTAATCAAATAGTGTACTATCAAGCAGGATGGATTAAATTATGATGTGATAATTTAAAATCACAAAATCTCACTGGATTAACACAGTCACAATTTATTTCTTGCCAATTAAGCATATCTATTGTGGTACTGCAGGGCCTTTCCGCTTATAACTGTCACTCAGGAATCTAGGGTGATACAGACTCATTCTGGACATGTAATTCTACAACCATTGCAGTACACAAAAGGTTAGATGGCAAGTTGCACCTGTATTTCAATTTTTCCAATTGGAAATCCACATAATACTCTGTTCACATTTCACTGGCCAAAGCAAATCACATGGCAATTCTTAATTTAAAGATAATGGAAGAGGAATAAACCTGGGATGATTCCAACACCAATCATAAGTGCTACAATTATTGAGGAGGCCTCCCAGTGCACTTCACAGGCATACCTATGTTAAATTTATTCTAGCCATTAGCTTCAGCTGAGTGCCCAAAGAAAAGCTGGAGCTCTTGGCAATCAAACTACTACATGGTAAAGATTACAGTCAGCAAATTACCCAGGGCTGGCCCATGACTGTTCCTGTAGGTAAAGTTTTCTTGGAATCAGCCATGCTCACTCCTTTATGTATTGTTTATGGCTGCCTTTATACAACAACAGAAGAATTATGTAGTTACAAAAAACTCTGTATGGTCTGAAAAGTCTAAAATATTTACTCTTTGGAATTTTAAAGAAAAATTTGCTGGCTACCAGTGTAAGTGCATACATGACAGATGATAAAGATTTTATTTTTGTTTCTTCCTCATTTTTTCTTTCAGTAGTGCTTGTTTCTGATGTAATACTGTACATGTGAAAATTCAAGGAGGTCCCCACAGGAGTCTACATTATTGATTAATGAGTGTAAAAAGCATCAATCCATATTTACCACCAGAAATTATTGAGAAAGGTTGAGTTTGTAACTGTGAAAGGATAAATATGAAGTTATGCATGCCTTTTGGTAAACAGTATTTTTATATATCTTTTGTATATTTTTAATTAAAAATTATTTCATTAATAGTTACTTTTTCATTTTTTTCTATCGTGGCAAAATCCAAAATTCTTATCACTTCAGCTCTGTGGCATTAAGCGTACCCACATTGCTGCGCAACCATCACCACCATCCATCTCTAGAACCTCTCCATGCTCCCCAACTGAAATTCTATACCCATTAGATACCAACTCCCAATTTCCTCCTCCCCACAGCCCCAAGTAACAGTATCTGTCTCCATGAACCTAAGCACCCTAGCTATTCCCACACAAGTGGGATGTTGCAACATTTATCCTTCTGTGACTGGCCTACTTCTAGCATAACATCTTCAAGGCTCATCCTTGCTGTAGCACATGCCAGGATTTCCTTTTCTTTCAAGTCTGAACAATAGTCAACAGTATGCATAAACTACATTCTGTTTATCCTTTCTTCCTTGGATAGACACCTAGGTTACCCCCACCTCCTGGCTACTGTTAAAAATGCTGCCAGAACATAGGTGTACAAGTGGCTGTTCAAGTCCCTACTCCAACCTCTTTTGGGTATATACCCAGAAGTGGAACTGCTGGATGACATGGCAATCGGTGTACAATTTTTGAGGACTAGACAGTCCTCCAGAGCCACTGCACCATTTCATAGTCCCATCAGCAAAGCACAAGGACTCCAATTTCTGCGTATCTTTGCCAACACCTGCCATTGTGTTTTGTTTCAACAACAGCCATCCCAAGTGTGTGAGGTGACATGCCATCCTGCTCCCAGTCTGAATTTCCCTAAAGATTAGTGATATTTAATATCCTCTCATATGCTCATGCACTACCCGTACATCCTCTTTGGAGAAATGTCCACTCAATTCCCTTATATTTAATTGGACTGCCCTGTATTTTTATTGCTGAAGTGTAGGACATCTTTTGGTATTCTGGGTATCAATCCCTTATGCAGTATATGATTTGCAAATATTTTCTCCCATTCTGTAGATTACATCTTCACTCTGTTGATAGTGTCCTTGGATGCACAAAAGTTTTAAATTTTGATGAAGTCCAACTTATCTATTTTTTCTCTTGCTGCCTGAGCTTTCGGTGTCATATCCAATAAACCATGATCAAATCCAATGTCATGAAATTTTGCCATGTTTTCTTCTAAGAGTTTGATAGTTTTAGCTTTTACATTTAGGTCTTTGATCCATTTTCAGTTAACTTTTATATATGTTAAGAGCATAACTTCCTTTCTTAATGCATGTAGATCATCTACTTCTCCCAAAACCACTTGTTGAAAAGATGTTTCTTTCCCCATTGAATAGTCTTGGCATCCTTGTTAAAAACCAGTTGACTACTTCAGGTCCCTTTAAATTCCATGTTAACATTAGGATGGGTTTTTCTATTTCTGCAAAAAAAAAAAATCATTGTGATTTTAATCGGTATTGCATTGAATCTGTAGTTTACTCTGGGTAGTGTTGACATTTTAGCAATATTGAATATCCCAATCAATGAATATGGGACATCTCGCCATTTATTTGTGTCTTTTTAAAATTTGTTTCTTTAATTTCAGTGTAAATATTTTTTCTACTTGGTTAAGTTTATTCCTAAGTATTTTATTCTTTTTGATGCTATTGTAAATTGAATGGTTTTCTTAACTTCCTTTTTGATTGTTCATCATTAGTATACAGAAATGCAACTAATTTTCGTTGTTGATTTTGTATCCTATAACTTTGCTGAGTTCATTTATTAGTTCCGTTTCTTCTCTTTTTGGGGGTGTAATTGTTTTAGTTTTCTGCATATAATGTCATGTCATCTGTGAACAGAGATAAGATTAATTCTTCCTTTCTGATTTGGAACGTTTAACTTTCTTTTTCTTGTCTAACTGCCCAGGTTGACTTCCAGGACTATGTTGAATATAAGTGTTGAAAAAGAACATTCTTGTTTTGTTCTTGATATTAAGAGAAAAAGTTTGCAATCTTTTATCATTGAGTATGAAGTTAGCTATGAGTTTTTCATATACGGCCTTTATTATGTTGAGGTGATTTCCTTCTATTCCTAGTTTTTAGAGTGTCTTTATCATGAAATGTGTTAAATTTTGTCAAATGCTCTTTCTTAATGCATTGAGATGATCATGTGTTTTGTTCTGGTTTGGTTTGTTTTTTCTGCTAATGTGATGTATGAATACTACATTGATTGATTTTCATATGCTGAACCACCCTTGCATTCCAGGAATAAATCCCACTTGGTCATGGTGTAAGTAAACAGAATGTTTATGGGGAAATTTAACAAATATTTTTAAATTATAAAAATTTTCAAATATTTACAAAAGAAGAAAGGTCAATAAATCTTATGAATTCATCATCTAGCTTAAAAAAAACATGTTTTAAATCTATCCCCTAATATTTGTTCTTTAAACCAAACAACTTTAAAGTTAATATGAATCTCAAAAATAGTAATAAAAATATTTCTTACATAAACACAATCACATTAGCACTTGTTACAAATTTAATTATTTATTAATGTCATGTAATAATATTCAATTCATAATCAATTTCCTTTACCTTCTAAGAAATGTATTTTCACAGTTTTTGATCACATCAGAATTTTTAAAAATCACACAAAATCCTCCATTTTAATTTTTTTCAATTCTATTAAAATTTTAAAGAAATGTAGGCAATTATTCTATAGTACACTCCAAAGTTTGGATTTTATTGATTGCTTTCTTATGAGGTAGTTTAACTTTTTCCCTGTTCTCCATATTTTCTCAATATTTTAGTTATATATAATGGTTTGAATATATTAAACTTCAAAAATTTTGTCAAGAATACTGTGTAGGGCTTCCCTGGCGGCGCAGTGTTGAGAATCTGCCTGCCAATGCAGGGCACACGAGTTCGAGCCCTGGTCTGGGAAGATCCCACATGCTGCGGAGCAACTAGGCCCGTGAGCCACAGCTACTGAGCCTGCGCGTCTGGAGCCTGTGCTCCACAACAAGAGAGGCAGCGATAGCGAGAGGCGCACACACCGCGATGAAGAGTGGCCCCTGCTTGCCACAACTGGAGAAAGCCCTCGCACAGAAACGAAGATTCAACACAGCCAAAAATAAATAAATAAACATAAAAAAAAAAGAATACTGTGTACATAATTTTGGGTGATTCAGTTGCATAACATGGAGAAGCATAGTATGTTTGTTTGTCTCAGGACTAGTGATTCTAATCAGGAATAAGTCTAGATTAGTTAAGGCCTGAAGCTTTTACACTTTGAAGTCTCTTCTTTAACAAAAAGGCTACAGAATTACAAAAAAAGTGACAAATGTAAATGTTTAGTTAGAATAGTAAAGAAATTACAGACACAAAAATTAAAATTCGTAAAACCTAACTAATTTCTTCAAACATCATACAGTTCTGGCCCCTCCCAGAGCTTGGAAGTGACATATGTAAATAAGGGAACCTGAAGCTGAAGCTTAATTACCTTCATGGTAACCTGCTTCTGATACTAAGATTGATTACTGCATTCCAGTCATGACATAACTCCTTCTTTATAATTCTTCCCATTAGCATTCCACCTTAGTACAATGGTAACAGCCATTATGACTGTTGCCTAAATCCATTATTTCAATATAGATTGCAAAAAGTTATTTAAATTTGATCATTTCTTCTCCATTTTTGAGATAGAATTCATTTTTAAGAACAGTGACCCTCAGAGCTATTTGACTATCTAAAATACAGTTCCTACCATAAAGATAGTAAAATGTGTATTTCCTTACCATTATCTCTTTTGAGAGTAATGAGTTAATGTTTAAGCAAACTCTAATGATTTTATCATTTTGATATGTTACTTTTTTCTTCTTTTTATCACTATCTCTATGAAACAGCATGTTCACCTTTATAATATGTATACTATATATATACACATACATACATGTATACAATATATACACACAAATATATAGGCTTGTATGTATACTGTATATAGTACTTACACATAGACTACAAACGCATGCACATATAAACATATGTGTATGCATATATATATAATATCTATACACACATATACAAATTAATAGGCTTGTATATATTCAATATTTTTACATATATAGTTTCGTTTTAAGGAGTTGACTCTTGTGACCGTGAGGCAGGCAAGTCAGGGCAGGACTCTGGGCTGGAGACACAGGGAAGAGCTGATGTGCCAAGTCCATTGGAGGAACACTTCCCTCTTTCTAGGGCACCTCATTTTTCTCTCCAGTCCTTCAGCTGATGGACGAGGCCCACCCACGCCGCGGCACTGACAATCTCCTTTACGCGAAGTGGACCAATTTCCGTGTTAATCTCTTCTGAAAAATACCTTCCTGGCCACATCTGGAATAATGTTTGTGGTTGCCGGGGCCCCACGCAGTGCGCACATGAGATTAACTATCCCCGTGGCGATGATGACACTTTATTTTCTCCCTTGACCATTGTCACTACTATTCCAATTAAAATGGCAGTGCTATGAGGGCAGGGCATTTCCTTTTTTGCCAGTACTGAGCGTCCGCGGTCTGGTGCCTAGCATAGGCTAAATACACGGCATTTTTGTGAACAGAAGCCCGGATTCCAGCTGTCATATTTAATAGGAATTATAGTCTTATTATTGGGGGGAAGGGAGGTTGTGTCACGGTACGTCGAGGGCGGGAGTCGAACCCGCCATCACTGGCCCTGAGGGGGTTTTCCCGGGTCCCCACTTCGGGCCGGTGGGTGTGGCCAGGGACAGCCGATGACGTGCGTACGTGCGTGCGTACGTGCGTGCGTGCGCGAGAGCGTGCGAGTCCACGGGGCGGGCCGCCCGCGCGGGGAGTGTTTTAGTCCGGCCACCGGCTCATTGTGCTCGCCTCACGCCGGCCCGAGTTCGGAGCAGCGCTGGAGGCCCCGGGCCTGTGACCACAAAGAGGGAGCCGGGGGCCGGGCGGGAGCGCGGCGGCGGCAGCTGAGGCCCAGGCCAGGCCCCCTCCCCTCAGCCTCCCGCCTGCCCGTCTGCCCCGCCCCCGCCGGCGGCGCCGCGCCCCTCCTCCAACCGCCCGAGGAGCGCCGTGCGGGGGCCGCGCGCGAAGACATGGGGGAGAAGCTGGAGCTGAGGCTGGAGTCGCTCTCGGGGACCGAGCCCGCCGTCTACCCGTGGCAGCTGCCGGTCTATGTAAGTGCCGCCCGTCCCCTCCTCCCGGAACCCCGCCCCTCTTCCCCCACGGCGCGCGCTGAGCCTACCGAGAAACGGAGCGACTCGAGTCGCCAGACCCTCTTTGGAGCCCCCCCTTCCCGCCCCGCCGTGGTTCTCCGCGGCAGTTTCCAGCCCCCGCGCGCAGGGTGGGCAGAGGGGAGCCGGCGCCGGCCGGGGGCGCCGACTCGGCCGCGGGGACCCGCGCTTCCGAGGGGCGCCTGAGCCGCTCTGCAGTTGGCTCTGCAGGGCTGGGGACCCCGGTTCCCCCGGGCCTGGACTGCCGGCGGGCTTGCCCTTCTGTACTTTAGGATCTGACATGTAGGGTTTCTTTTTCCTGGTAGTTTATTCTTAGCGCTGTCAACGTGCTTAGTTTTTTTTTTATTTTTCGGGGCACCCTTTCCTCCCTCTCTCCAGTTTTTTTGTGTTTCTGTTTTGTTTTAGTTAGGCATTTTGTCCCTCTGATCTTGAGTGGGTGGGCTGGCAGGACACTTGGAGAGGAGGCGTTCTGTCCCCTGACCTTGAGTGGCCTTTGGAAAATGACAGGCCAGACGGAAATGTACACAGGCGTCCGGTGATTCCAGAAATGCAGGGTGTCCGGCTAGGTGGGCGTCCGGCCTCTCGTCCCCCGTGGCGGCGTGGTGCGCGTGTTCCTTGTTTCAGGGTTTACGCCTGGGCCCCGCAGCCCACCTTCCGAAGGGAAAGCGCAGCGGGCGCCTTGGGCCGGCGCCTTTGGGGCGCCCTTTCGTGCCCTCGGCTTGCGGGGGACCGTCCTCCAGGCGACCCGGCCCTCGCGCGGGCTCCGTGTGTGTCAGTTTGTGGAAAGTATGTCGCGGCCGGGGTCGGGGTCGGGACGCTGGGACCGCCTGGGAGCCGATGTTGACTCCCGGGCCCCGGTTCTCCGCAGTCATCTGAGGTTCGAGGGTTTCCAGGCCGCCACCGCGCACTGGCGCTTTCTATTTTTGCCCTTTCTGTGCCCGGAGGCGCGGCTGAGCCTGGGCTTTGGCTTTTCCGGTTGGGTAACTCCGGGTGGCCCTGGTGGGCGGCCTGAGCAGTGGGCAGGGCGGGGAGACATCCCAGGGGAGGGAAACTGAAAGTGGGGAGAACCTTCAGAAGTCCAGCTGATCCATTTGCCTCCCCGCCCCTCTTACTGCACTTGTCATGCGCGGGTTGGCTGGCCGGCGCATTTTTCAAAATGTAATCATTTGTTTATCCTTAGTAGTCGTGAAGCATAGTTCACTTGTAGTGCACAGTTGTAGGAGTTTTGACAGATGATCGCCGTCAGGCGGCAGAGCAATCCTCTCATCCCTTTTGCTACCCTTTGGCGCCAGCGCGCCTCTAGCTTCTTGGCCGCTAATCTCCTGTCTGTCCCTAAGGTTTTGGCTTTTCCAGAAAGCCAGATAAACGGAACAACAGCATGTAGCTTTTTGATTCTGGCTGCTTTAGCTCAGCAAAACCTATGCGAGATCCATCCCGGGTTTTTTTTTGTTGTTGTTGTTTTAAACATTGATTTAGTTAGTTATTTACTTGGCTGTGCCGTGTCTTAGTTGCGGCACATGGGATCTTCATTGGCGCGTACGGTATGTTTTCGTTGCAGCGTGCGGGATCTAGTTCCCTGAGCAGGGGTGGACCCCGGGCCCCCTGCATTGGGAGCGCGGAGTCTTAGCCACTGGACCACCAGGGAAGTCCGTCATCCCTGTTGTTGCGGGTATGAGAAGCCACTCCTTTTTCTGGCTGTGTTTTATTCCATGTTCCGTTTGTCCATTCGCCTGTGGGTGGCAGGACTTGTGGGATGTTTCCAGTTTTGAGGGGATCAGGAATAAAGCTGCTGTAAACATCCCAGGGCAGGTTTCCATGTGAACTTGGGTTTTTACCTCACTTGAGAAAATACTCAGGAGTGGGACTGGGATCTGTGCTAAGTGTATGTTTAACAACTCTTCTGCATCTTAGAAATTGGTATTGGAAGAGTTTAGAAATTGGTATTTTTGAGTATTGGAAGAGTTTAGAAATGCACTGTGACCCAGCACCCAGGCACTTGAAACGAAGTTGAAAGTTCATCTGGAGATGGTCACGTTGTCCCCGTCTCTGTCTTTTATTCGAGGCAGAGCAAGGCCACAGATTTGTAACCCTTGTAAGGAAGGCCTCGTGTGTCCAGGCCCTGGCAGGACCTGGCTTTCTAGTGGTGGGCGGTTCTGAAGTGGAGAGGGCGTCTTTCCCTTGCTGGCCAGACCTCGCTTGGCAGGGTGCGGGGTGTGCTGCCTGCCTGGCTGGGCGCTCTTTCTGCCGGTCAGCAGCCGTTCCTGGTGTGTCTGTCCTACTACCAGGCAGGCGGTCAGGGGCCCTAGTGAAGTGCTCAGCGAGCCGCAGCCTTTCCAAAGCTTTGCGGGTAATGTCTGCTACCCTGCCATTTCCCTGCTGAGGAATTTTGCTTTCTCATGGGAAGTGAGGGGGCAGTACTTTATAAGAGTTCATATTTTGTGATGACTCGATGCTGAATACGTTAAGAAAATGGGCTCCTTCCAGAAGCTTAACTTCTTAGAAGGTCGGATTACTCATGTGACTGCACGTTTGAAATGAGTGAGCTTGTTTGTTCATTGATTCATTCATTCTGCAAGCACCTCCTGGATATTTAGAGTGAGTGTTCCAGGGGGCGCGGAGGACAGTAGACAGTATTCTTTTTTTTTTTTGATTTTTGAATTTAATTTAATTTATTTTTTATACAGCACGTTCTTATTAGTCATCAGTTTTATACACATCAGTGTATACATGTCAATCCGACTCGCCCAGTTCAGCACACCACCATCCCCACCCCACCCCACCCCACCCCACCCCCCGCGGCTTTCCCCACTTGGTGTCCATACGTTTGTTCTCTACATCTGTGTCTGTATTTCTGCCCTGCAAACCAGTTCATCTGTACCATTTTTCTAAGTTCCACATACCTGCGTTAACGTACGATATTTGTTTTTCTCTTTCTGACTTACTTCACTCTGTATGACAGTCTCTAGATCCACCCACGTCTCAACAAATGACTCAATTTCGTTCCTTTTTATGGCTGAGTAATATTCCATTGTGTATACGTACCACCACTTCTTTATCTATTCGTCTGTCAATGGGCATTTAGGTTGCTTCCATGACCTGGCTATTGTAAATAGTGCTGCAGTGAACATTGGGGTGCGTGTGTCTTTTTGAATTGTGGTTTTCTCTGGGTATATGCCCAGTAGTGGGATTGCTGGATCATATGGTAATTCTATTTTTGGTTTTTTAAGGAACCTCCATACTGTTCTCCATAGTGGCTGTATCAATTTACATTCCCACCAGCAGAGCAAGAGGGTGCAAGAAGCTAACCTTTTAGCTTCTTTTTGTTCCTTGATTGTAGTTAAGCTTCATCTTGCCTCAGGGCTTTTGTATTTGTTTTTCCCATGTTTTGGAAATAGTATTTCCAGAAAAATTGTCCATAAATGATTCCTTTCTATTCTTTGGCACTCATCTCTTAAAGATATTTTTTCCTTGATTGTCCTACCGGCCTAACTTAGTCCCAATTTATCAGATTACCTTACTTCTTTCACAGAATAATCATAAAAACAAATATTATCTTTGGTGTCTCTTTGTATTTAGATGAACTTCTTCGCAAAGAACTCAAGCCCCACAGTGACAGAGGTTGTTACCTTTCTTATCCCTTATTCTGTGTCTTAGAACTGTGTCTGGCATGTAGTAATCACTCGAGGTCTGTTGACTGTGTAAAGAATATGTGAGTAGATGAACAGATTTGGAGTTATTTAAGGTCGCTCTTAATGATGGCTGGTGTTGGTGATTAAATTAAAATTGTAGGTTTTAGAGTTGGAAGTGATCTTGCTGAGTCTCAGAGCTACGGCAAAACTCTCCCTACTGTAGCATCCCTGACAGATGATCAAGTCCGAGCTTGAATGACTGTATATGAAAGACCCTAACCAGGGCAACCTCGTAGCTTTCTTCAAGCAGCTCACAGCCTTCCATGGGAGTTTGCTCCCTATTAGTCAGCTGTAATTAGGAGAAAACGGTTTGATTTACCCAGAATCATCTTCTCTCAGTCTCCTTGTTCTAGTTCCTAGAGAATAGACAGGACAGAGTTTCCTCTAAATTGCATCCTTTGGGTTTGCACTCCTGCTTGTAACAAAATAAGCACCATGCTATGGCAGAATTCCCCTTGATTGTCTGCCACTTGTTGCTACATTCCTTGTTAGTGTTTAGAAATAATTTGTCTTAATGTTCCACATTATAATTGATGGAGTACAGAAGTAAAAGAGATCTCGGGGTTATGTCAGAAGCAATCAGACAGATATTTTAACTTACCCTTTTAATGTATTTAATGCTGACACTGTGAGGAATTGAGCAGTATAGTCACCGCGTTATTGCCATTGCTGAAAAAATGTCTTTATGGTGAAATTTATGGTCACTTTGAAAGCATTAGCTGATGGGGGAATTGTCAGCTACATCTTAGAGCGCTGAGCATTTCTCAAAAAGTTGTGATATGAAACACCCCCGCCTTTTCTTGTATTTCTGTGACATTCACCTACTTCACAAAAAGCATTCGTCATATTCCTGAAATAATGATGGGCTTAGTTGAGATTCTTTTGGGTCCTAAGGGACCAACATGTGTGCATAATAGTGTCGAGTTACACAGAGCCTGGATGTTTGGCTCCAGACTGAAAGCCCCATGGAGTCGTTTTTTCACATCTGTTCACCAACGTGTATGAATGGGAGAAAACCAAAGTTCTGGTTTGTTTGATCAAGGGGAGCCACACTCCTTTTACTTTTGCTGTGACAAACAAGTAAAGAGGTGTAAAATATCTGATAAGAGCCTCTTAAGGTTTGGTAGAATGTTTAAGTGGGATGTAGAGAATATAAAACAAAAAGAAAAGCAAGTGAGTACTGCTGGCAAACTTTTTCAAGGACAGCTAACAAATTAATAATAGTAGTAACAACAATAGTAAGATTGATTTTCAAAGACTTAAGAGTGGCATGGATTCCTAACCACTCTACATGTATTAACTCCACGCCACAGCCCTGTAAAATGGGTGAGGTTATTAAGCCCTTGATTTTCAAAGAGGAAGTGGAACACAAAGAAGTACCACTCCTGAACTCCCACCACTAATAAGTGGTGGAGCTGGGGAAAAAAGATCCAGGCAAATTAATTTTAGAGTTAGTGCTCTTCACCCGTAGGTTATATCCCACAGGTAATATTTTCACATTTTGAAATCACTTTACAAATACTATTTTTACCCCTAAAGTACACAGGGAATACCCAGGGAAATTGGCATTCTAATTATTTTTATATCTTTGCCAATAATCTGTTAACTTTTGGCAGTTCAGTATCCTTCCCCAACTTTTTTTTTTTTCCTTCCCCAACTTCTTAAAAATTCAGCCTACAATCCAAAAAAGTAAGGGCTAGTGAAAAGAAATGTCTTGTAAATCCAGTTCAAGAGAGCAACTAAAAACTAAGGCCCCCCAAGGATGGAAAAGAGAAAGCAAAAGAAAAGAAGAGACAAGAAGCCCAAACCCTATGATTAAGCTCCACGTTGTTAGGTAAAGGGGCATTTAATTAATGCTTCTTTAATACCGTGTGTACAGAGTCATGGCTCTACAGAAGCCAAGGAGTCTCCCTTTCATCACTGATTCATGGTATGCACCTGGCAGGGTCACTTCCTTCTTTGAGCCTCAAAGCTTTTCATGAAGACACTGAGGGAAATGGAAAAAGGTTAGCTCTCACAAGCCAGCTCTCATGTTCTCTCGTGTTACCTGTGAGCCTAGGTAAGTGCCGAATGTCTTTAACATGCCAGATTATATTTTTTCTTAACCATTTCTCTTCTCCTGATATTTACGTAATTTCTAATACATAGTAGAATAGTAGAAAAGAAAACATACTACACTAAAAAGTAACCAACACACTAACTTTCCATTCTCATTTCACTGCCAATTCAGCCAGATGCCTTCTGTAGAATTCTGATGCAGACCATGAAAACACACTGTAAGTGTTCCAGTCTTTTCCATATTTGGTAGTCCTGTGATTTCCATTGGCAGAACTATCTTGGACTGGCATCTGAAAATCTATCAAAAAGAAATTAAGTAATAGGAATTCATATCAATGGTATTGGAGAAAGAAATCCTTGAACTTATCTTACTGTGTGAACCTTCATCCATGTACAAAATCAACAAGAAAGCTTAAACTTTAAAGGCAACATATTCCCATGAATATAAGGGAGAACATAACACAAATAATATACAATGCTAACATTATGTACATACACATATATACAAGTGGTCTTGAAATATATTCCCAGATATTAATTGGATTAAAGTTTGGGGCATTAAAGCATATTTTCTCCTAGAGAGCATTATTCTTTAAGGCACATATAGACACACATAGCTGCCCTGCTGGCCTCGCACAGTTTCAGTAGATTCCACTCATGTCCCCAGTTCATTTCCCCATATATTTATTCTCGGATTAGTGATTTTTGAATAGGTGTTCCTCTCTTTAGAAATACCTGTGCCATGACCGCAGAGTACTCAGATTTCTTTTTGGCATTTGGTGGCAGATGTTGGGGAAAGTGACAAGTTGTATGACAGGAGAGGTACAAGGTGAACCTTAGAGTAACTAAGACTTTATGCGTAGTTCTTAATCCCAAAAGGAAAAGAGAAGGATAGCAGCGGAAGTCATTGGAATAAAGGATCTCTGAGATGAATCAGCATTAGAATAATTCATTGGTTACTGACTGTCCAGTCAGTTTAGGTTATAAGGTATTCCTGAGTGACTGCATCACTTTATGAAAGGTTCTACCTAACTATAGCTTTCTTTTGCTGGAATTAGTTTATATGGCAATAATATGCATAGAGAATGGCAATAGTGAATTCATGTCTTCCCCAAATTGAAGACACACGTTAAGGTACAAGTTTACCCAAGCCTGCAAATGATTTATCCATACTATACTAACTGAGACTGTGTCTTACCATTCTTGTTTGTTAAAGGAGATAACAAGCCTAACTTTGAGTAATAGCAGGATACTTAGAAAATACTTTCAGGTTAAGTTTTGTAAACAAAGTTCAGTGTTTACCCACCAAAAGCAAATCAGCTCATTTAGTGTTGCAGGAAATGCCTTCATACTTTTTCACTGCCACTAAAGCAATTTAAAACACCTGTTGGATATATTCCCTCCTAGAATGCCATTTGTACACTTATTCTTAATAGGGCCTGTTATTTTAAATGCAAACTCGTATTATAAGGCTCAGAATTGATACTCAGTATTTTTAGTGATCACATGGTTTAGGGTTCTCAGATTTGGACTCAGACTTGCATTTCAAGCATTGCAATGTGGGCCTGTTAAATGATTTCCTTGCAACCAGGAAAAATTGTTTATCTGAATCTAAAGTCCAATTAAAGAAATGTGATAGTGGTGATATTGGTTGATGAAGCCGACTAGCATAGCAGCTAGGGCAATTATAGACAAGTTACATTTAACCTCTCTGTGCCTCAGTGTCTTCCTCTGAAACTGAGTTTCTTCATCAATGGGGATAGATACTGGTACCAATCTGACAGAGTTATTGTAAGAAATGAAGGAGTTCACAAATTTCCTAAAGACTTAATGTTTGGCTTGTCGTTACTAAATGCTGGTAATTATTAGTAAAACAATATCCCTCTATTATTTATTATATCAAAATAATAATGATAAGAGCCTGTTATTTTAGTAGTTCGATTTTTTGGTCATATAGTTTAGACTAACTCATATTGTTTAAATGTGAAACCAAGAAGAAGAACAGTTTTGTTTTGTTTTTCTTAACCTGGTCAAGGAACCCAAATCACCTAATTCAGAAATGTTTCTAACTTGGCATCTGCTTTTAATCTGTCACAGCCAGAGAAAGTTTAATGTCTCAGAAAGTGACAGCCTTGTATTTGTGTAGCATAAAAAAGAAGATACATGGTAGATAACATATATACCCCTTATCATAGTCATGCCACATGTAATGCAACACTATTCCTGCTGGGTTCAAGCATTGTGATCCAGAGCCTGCCATTGCCTATTATCAGGAGCAGGAAAGCGTAAGAACCGTATGTGTTTGCCCTTAAGTTGGTCTACAGCACAGATACTGTCAATCAGCCTCTGATAGTACCCTCCCCGTGGACAACCTTCTGTGCCCTTTTGAGCAGGCTCAGATGGAGTCTACCATCAGTGTGGTGGGACTTCACTTCGCTTCAAGTGTGTCCAAGTTGAAGGGTGGAATTAACAAATACTAACCAAATTTGTGGCTGTCCAAACTAGGAAAATAGTTAAAGAATCAGGACATGAAGAATCAGGCAAATACTCATTTGGTGTCAACCCAATAAAAAAGCTTCATGGTGAGAAAAAAGTTGCCAAAGATGAAAGCCCAGAATAGTGCTACCTTAGCCTAACCACAGTGTCAAAGCAGATGACACACATACACACAAACACAAAAGGAAGCCCTCTTCACACTAATGCCCCCAAATCCTTTATGGGGCTTCAGATTGAGCAGATTAGGTAGATTGATGGTTGTCATTTACGGACTGGGTCCACCTAACAAGACTGGTTACTAACAGAATATCTCTGTTTTGTCATTTAATAGACATCCCAAACTTAATATACCTTGCAATCAAATACACACATAGTCGCTCATGCTTTTCCTGTAGACTTTACAAAACAGAAAAGCGCAGCTCCATTCTTCCTGGTGCTCAGTTACAAAATGTGATTCATCTTTGACGTTTTTCTTTCTCTCTCCTTTCACATCCAATACACAAGCAAAATGTGTCAGCCCTATCTTTGAGATAGAACCAGAATTTGACAGTTTCTCGATTTTTCCACTGTTACCACTCAGGATTAAGATTTCGTTGTCTGTCATCTTAATTATTATCCCTCTGAACTGTGTCCTTAACATAGTGGCCGGAGAACACTTTGAGAATCTAAGTCAGAAGAATTACGTGATTTCAGTGTCTTCCCCTTCATCATAGTTGAAGCTGAAGTTCTTAAAATGCTGGAAAGTTGCACCATGATTATCCTCCACATTATATGTTTGATCTCATCTCCTCCACCTCTACTCCTTGCCCACTCTTTTCCAAACACCTTATACTCTTTAGTCCTTGATGTTCAACAAGTATAGTAGGCAGACATTTTCACTTGCTGTTCCCTTTTCCTGAATTGCTGTTGTCTTTACTATCTACAGTACTCATCCACTCACTTTTTTAGGTCTTTTCTCAAATATCACCGTCTCCATTATGAGGCCTTGCTTGCATTCCCTGTAATAACCTACAGCCCCACTAATACACCCTACCTCCTTAGAAGCCTCCCTTCTGCTGTAGAATCTGTTGAATGAATGAATGGAGTGAGCTATATCTAATTTCCATAAAATTAAACATCAACCGTGAACACTTGTTGAGAGACAGATTCAGGGTATAAAGAATAAAAGAAGTGTAAATTCAGGCCTTAGCATTCACCATCCATCCCCTCAGGGTTCTGCTATGGTGTATCTTTGAATAAAGAGCACAATTTGATAAGACTAATTAATAGCTTAAATTCGTTAGAATCCCAAACCTTTTATAGTAGGAATGTGATAAAAATGGTGTCAGAGATTCTCAACAAAATGTTAGTGAATTGAAGCCACAAAAGTATAAAAACAATTATATACCATGACCAAATGGGATTTGTGTCAGGTACGTAAGGCTGGTTCAACATTTGAAAATTAATTAATATAATCCAACCAAGACAAATAAAGGAAAAAAACATATAAATACATGCAGAAGAAGCATTTGACAAAATCCAGCATGCACTCATGAGAAAAACTCTCAGTAAACTAGGAATAGAGAGGACTTCCTTAACTTGATAAATACGATCTACAAAAAAACCAATAGCTAACATCATACTTCCTGGAGAGAAACTCAATGCTTTCCCACTAAGATTAAGCACAAGGCAAGGATATCCTCCTTTATTATAACTTTTCAATATTGTGCTGCAAGTCCTTGCTAATGCAATAAGGCAAGAAAAGGAAATAAAAGGTGTACATATTGAGAACGAAGACATAAACCTGTCTTTGTTCACAGGTGACATGGTCATCTATGTAGAAAATCTTAAAGAGTTGACCCAAAACTCCTGTAACTAATAAGTGATTATAGCAAGGTTGCAGGATCCAAGGTTAATATACAAAAGGCAATTGCTTTCCTATATACCAATAATGAACAAGTGGAATAGGTTTAAAACAAACCGACACTATTTACATTAGCATTGCCAAAAATGTAATACTTCGGTATAAATCTAATAAAATATGTACAACCTCTATAGGAGGAAAACTACAAAACCATGATGAATGAAGTCAAAGAATAAATAAATGGAGAGTTATTGCATGTTCATGAATAGGAAGACTCAGTATTATTAAAATGTCAGTTCTTTCTGACTTAATCTATAGAAATTCAGTGCAATCCCAATAAAAATCCCAGCAAGTTATTTTATGGATATTGGCAAACTGATTGTAAAGTCCATATGAAGAGGCAAGAGACCCAGAATAGCTATCACCTCATTGAAGGACACAGTTGAAGGAATGACACTACTCAACTTGAAGACTTACTATGAAGGTGCAGTAATCAAGACAGGGTGGTATTGGTGAAACAACAAATAGATCAGTGGAACAGAATAAAGAGCCCCAAAATAGACCCACATAAATACAATCAACTGATCTTTGGCAAAAGAACAAAGACAATACAATGGAGCAAAGATAGTCTTTTCATCAAATAGTGCTGAAACAACTGGATGTCCATAGTTAAAAAAAAAAAAAATCGAGACACAGACTTTATATCCTTCATAAAAATTAACTCAAAATGAACCACAGACCTAAATGTAAAACACAAAACTGTAAAACTCCCAGAAGATAGCATAGGAGAAAACCTAGATGACCTTGGGTATGGCAATGACTTTTAAAATATAACACCAAAGGCACATTCCATGAAAGAATTGATAAGCTAGACTTCATTAAAATAGAAAATTTCTGCTCTCTGAAAATCACTATCAAGATAATGAAAAGACAAGCCACAGAGTGGGAGAAAGCATTTGTGAAAGACGCATCTTGTTAGGGTAAAGTGGCAACTTGCAAGCTTCTTACATGTGCAACTGGTGTAATTTATTTTGGTATGTAGTGTGAGGTACAGACTTTAGTTTTAAATGGGTGTGTAGTTTTCTAGGCATCAATTTTAAAGATTATAACTTGACTTTATCACAATCAAACTTCCCAGACATACTAAGAACTATTTGTGGATATTCTTTTCTGTTTAATTTGTATATGTGTTCATTCATGTAGTAGTGCTACAATGTTTGAATTGTAGTGGCTTTATAGTTAAGTTATATAGCTACCTGCTAATTAACAGATACTCAACTTCTAATAAAATTTAGGACTTGTACCTGAATGCCTCCAGACTATGTTCTTCATTCAGACTCTTTACTATTCACTCAATATAAATTCAGAGCTGATATACATTAAAACTGAACTAAAGAGGCTAACATTTTTTAGTTTTCATCTATATTCCTAGATTCAAAATATGAGAAAGTAATACAATGCAACATTTTTTAAAACCTCTAATGACTCACATTTTCTATCTCTAATTAAAACAGAATACCCTGTGGAATATCTTTGCATAAGTTACCCGGTTTCATTAATTCTGGCTGCTGAAGTTAATTTAAATTCACTCTGGTAAAATGAGAGCTCAGTATAAGGTTTTAGCATCTCAGTGAGACTTACAAATAATCATCTGCTAGGTGGTAAACAGTAAACAGTCTTGTTTATTGCAAATAATCTTAGCCAATAAATGTTATTTATGCTCCATTTAAGAATAAAGATGTTAATCAGAGATCACAGAATGATCTTTTTGTTAAAGCTAAAAGCAATTCTGCTTTGATTAGTTGCAAATGCAAATATTACCCAACTTCTTTCTCCTTCTTTGATAGTTGTATAGAAATAAAACTAAATATAAGAATGTAAGCCAAACCCACTACAAATGAAACTGCACTACAGGCCCAGTATCTTCAGTGATTTCCAGAATGATTTCTATGCTCAAGCCTTCATTCTATCCTCTCTTCCTAAACAGAATTGTTTTGTTTTGTTTTGTTTTTGAGTAACTTTTATTACACAAGAGATTCATATTCTTTATAGAGAAATCATGTAATCGAATAATCCAAAAATAGATTAAAAAAATAAAAATTATCCATAATTCCACCTCTCAGATATATTATCACTGAATCTATTTTATAGTATAGCTTTCTTATATACATTTTTTAACATCTTTATTGCAGTATAATTGCTTTACAATGTTGTGTTAGTCTCTGCTGTATAACAGTGCATCGGCTATACGTATGTATATATCCCCATATCCCCTCCTTTTTGCGTCTCCCTCCCACCCTCCCTATCCCACCCCTCTAGGTGATCACAAAGCCCACAGCTGATCTCCCTGTGCTATTTGGCTGCTTCCCACTAGCTAGCTATTTTACATTTGGTAGTGTCTATATGTCCATGCCACTCTCTCACTTCGTCCCAGATTACCCTTCCCCTCCCCATGTCCCTAAACAGAATTTTAAGAAGATAGCCAAGATAAAATGAGAAACTGATTTAGACTTTGGTACCAGGTTTACAGCTTCAATGATTTAGGAAAATCCCTTGACAGCTATACTGAGCCTCAGTTTTCACATTTGTAAAAGGGTGAGGATTAAAAAAAACTGATACTTCTGGAAATGCCTGTCATTCTGATTGGATATTTTTAAAATGTTGACTGAAATTTAAATGTATAAATTATAAAAAGAAGATGACAAAAAGAACTATTATCATTTTATTACCCAGATAAACCCTGGTGGCCCACTGATAGGAGACAGGGCTTCTCTAAGTAGTTTTCTTCATCCTGATTTCTGGACACTCCCTTCTTTAATCTGCTTTTGGAGGCACTGGGTGACATTTTGGCAAGTTTTATTCAATTTCTTTATGCCTTGATTTTAGGAAAGAAGAATAGTAGCTGTGCTGAGCTCTGCCAGGTCAGATAGAATTTTGGAGTATTCTCGTTCTCTCTCTTGTAGACAGCCACTGTCATTTGGTAAGCCATAAGCCTTCCTTTGCTTTGACTGTGGTTAGTGTGTTTGCTGGATTTCTAAAATATATTTTTAGTGTTTACTTGTTTAGATTGAAAAGATTGGGCTATATTTTTAAAAGTTTATCCCTCCATTTTGGAAGGCCTTTTAAGTTGTGATATTACATGCAAGCTAACGGAATTCTGGACTCCATATTTTCGTTTTTACCTTTTTTTTTTTTCTCAGACTTTGAAACAACAATGGCTAAGAATGAGAGGAACTCAGACCCGAATATTTTTTCCTTTGTCAAGCACAGAGAATATGGGAAAAAATGAAATTGGGAAATTGTTTTGCTCGTCTTCCTTTCCTCCTTTTTGGTCAGTTACCTTAGTCGTCCACCTCACTTTGTATTTCTAGCCTGGCTTCAGAAAGACCTGAATTTGATGAACTACACATTGTTGGAGTAGTAGATTGCTAGAAGGAACCAAGATCCAGACGACCTTAGATGGTGGCTTCATGGATTATATTCAAGGATGGTCCAGCCTATTTCCTCACTTCCATTGTGAAAGGAGTTCCCTATTCCTAAGATAATGGACCTATGTGCCACTGACACAGAAGATGGAGATTTATCCCAGTGCCTTTATATATGTATAGATATTAAAATTATGTATATATATGTGTTTATATATAGATAATGCCTAATGGAAATATCTCAGATGTTCTATTTTGTTTTTTCTTTAATTTTACTTATAAAAATTGTGACGATTTTTTAACTCAAAAGAGGAGAACCTTAAAAATTAATTAAAAACACATTCTCAGTAGTCTAAGGTTCAAAGTGACTTGGCAGAGAAAATTGCTGAATGGTTAGATAACAGTGCTGGTAGGCTTGGCTATTGTAACACTTTACATTTGAGTTTCTCTTCCTTGAAATTACAAGAACTATATGGCTCAAGAGAAAGATTGATAATTAGGAATATTCTGCTTGCTTTTAATATAGCCTATTGAAGAACATTTTGATTATTTGGAGATCATAGGAAGGAACCTTTATGATCTAACTTTTGAACAAGTAGTGTTGCAACACAAAGCTATGCCTTAAAATTAAAAAGGAAATTTGAAATGACCTATTACTTTTGGCATCTCAAGCCAGATATCTGTCAGAAAAATGAGTCACTTTTCAGTCAAATGGGTGGTCAGCAATATAATTTTTCATTGGGAAGCTGAAAGACACCATTGCCAAACAGAGCATCTGCAGTGTTCACATCTATATTTGAGCATCTTTTGTTTTCCCAAGGGGTGCAGATGAGAAGAAGGAAGGCAGAGAAATGCACCTGCATAAAGCTTTCCAAGATGGATAGAACAGAGAGCATTCCCAGAGGCAGGTCAAGTTCAACACGAGAACAATTCTCTCAGTGCTTTCACAACTAGTTAAAATACAAGACCAGTAGTAACTCAGCTCTCAAATCAGTGCTGAAATCAAGCAGAAGGTTGTTAATATTGATACGGTTAACATACATCAAGTAGGATTACAGAATTTTCTGAATCTAAAAGTTCTTCATAGTGTTGACATTTCCTTACTGAATTCCTAGGATTGTTTGGTTTCAAAGCCTGTTGCGCTCAAGACGCATTTGTTTTTAAATAATCCTTCATAAAAAGTTCAGCTTTCAGTCTAATATGATTGAAACCCAGCTTGAGTGTGTTTTATAATGCACTGAAATGGAAAGACTATGGGCATTGAATTATTCAAAACATGGTAGGCGAAGGAGTGATATGTGGGGAAGAGGTGATCAAAGAAATCAGTGAGACTTGGTATGTCTTGTTATCGCATTTTATTTACCTTTTAGAACTCTTCCCAATATTAGAGGAAAGAAATCAGTATCAATTTTCACCTGTTACGTTCCACACTTCAATTATTAATGAATGTCAAATTCGACCACAGTTTTCTGTACCACCTGCTCTGCAATAATATTTCTGAGCCTTTATGAAAAATGTAAAATTGTCATTGAATTTCCAAACATGATTTCTCCAATGGCTAATTCAGTTTGTTTTATTAATAAGCAAGTTCTGAGGAGTAATACTAATTTAATATGCCTGCATGTAAGGTTAAACTATAAATTATTCCTGCCGAAGGTGATGAGATCTGACTGCGATGTGGTGGTAGGGCACTCACCTTCCTGAACAAACCCTGCGAGCGCACAGTTCTTGGGAGAAACCAGTACTTCATATAGTAGCAAATCTGATATTATTTTGCATGTCTCCTGTAGCAGTGGAATGCACACACACACAAACATGATCATGGGTGAAAAAACACACATGCGCACCTTAGGTGCTTACATTAATTTCTGAATATAGTTTTCCGGAAAGAAAAAGCTTTACTGATGATTTGTATTTTTATACTTTTTTATTTTATGCATACTAAAACACTTCATGAAATCACTTACTGTTTTGTTGTCCATGGAATCCTTTCAATTTTGAGATGCTAAATACAATAATGATTATAGTCCTTGGCCATGAAAGACTAAGTTACAGAGAACCTGGTGACTGGAGGTCAGAGCTGCCACGGAATTATTCTCTGCTCCAGAGACCATTAGAATATCACTGTGTACCCACTTAAGGATAGAATGCTGCTATTGAGAAACTAGCTCTCTTTTATTTCTACTAAAAGGAGAGAACAGTAGGGGAACTTGCCTGAGTGTATAAGACTTTCTCTGTTTTGTACAATAAGCCAAAAACAATACATGACATAGCCTCAGGTCTTTTGTCTTTTGTACCCAGCTCCTTCCTGTATTACTCCTGATCAATTACACTTAAATCCACAAGAGTTGCTTGAACATTTTGACAGTTATGTTCCCCATACCCTGAAGCATTTTTAAAGGGTTACTGAGATAAAGCTATTTCAAAAAATACTCCCTCCAAATTTTTTCCGGGTGGCATCAGTGAAAAAGTAACTTAGAGGAAAAAAACTCCACCTTGAGTTCCTGGCCAACCACTCTAAGGCCAGGCAAGCATAAACCTTCATAGCAAAACCTAAGTTTGTTCCCAGTTGAGAATTTGGTTTCTATGGTCTTATTTAGAAAGTATATGGAGACTTTAATTCCCTATAAGCCCTTTCCAAAGAGTGAATACAGTTCATCATTAGTAAGAGATGATGAAAATTACAATTTTGTTGAATAGGTGGAATATATATTATATATAATATATATATTTATTTTTAATATATATATAAAGTTACTATTCAGAGTCCTAAAACATGGATTTTTCTTACTTACCAAGAATGAACAGTAACTTGATCTCTAAACACAATAAAGCACCTGGCCATAGCAGAATCATAACAAATATTTGCTATCAGAATGAATTCACTGTTCAGGTGTAAAGAGGGAATAGCTTCAGTTTTCCTCTTTCTTGCACCCCATTATTGAATCCTGGACAGAGGAGATTTTCTTGATTTTAATCTAAAGGAGAAATGTTCACTTTTGTTAAGATGGAAATTGACAACCTCAGTAGGTAGAGGCACTGTTTTTATTTGGCTGAATTCATGTTTCCAGTGATAATTCAAGGTATAATAGGGTTTTCTCTGCCACTCCAAAATCTGAAAATGATAAGCATCTCACCAGAGTTTCAGGATGGCCCATTACCTATGCTGTGGAAAGGATATTCAAAATACCATGTTTCATCAATGTCTTCTCAGATTTATTAATCAATGGACAACTACTGAGTTAAGACAGTGTTTTATCTTTGCTTCAAAAAAATAAAAACAAAAAAACCCCACAAACACAAAAAAACTGTTAACGATGAAAACTTATTATGCCAGGACTTAGTATGGCCTGACTTGGAAATTTAGTTTCAGAGGCTTTTGTGAATATACCAAGGAAAGAGGACCTAGGTGTATCTTATTCCCACAGGCTGCCACTAAATATTTGCTTCACAGAGAAAAAATTAATATATAGTATAGGAGAGAGCCTGACAGATGCTTAACATTATTGAGTGACAGCAATGCCCAAACTCATCTGTGGTCAAACACTATGAAAGTATCCTCCTAAGGATAAATTTATTACAAATAAGTGAAAATTCAATTATGGAGATACTTTGTTTCAGCTCTGATATGCAAAACGCTTGGAAGTTGTCACTGTATCTTGTCCTTACAAGATAATGCGGTACAAAATGAAAATCAATGACTTTTCTCAGACGTGATTAATAAAACATGTAACTATGAAAGAATTTTAAAACTGTAATTATGTATGTGTATATATGTGTCTCTGAAAAATCTGGGTCAAAGAAAACTGAGGCTATCAGTATAAACTCATTTAACTTCTATCTCTTCTTATGTTTATTTCCTCCCAAACTTACCAGTATCCATCCAACTCGAAGGATACAAGTGATTTTTATATACTGTGCAAGGTTTTTTTCTTATTCATATGTCCATGTTTCCCCAATTCTCTAAATTATTATCTACATCTTCAGGATCTCCTTCATCGGTTCCTTCATTTCAACATATAAAATATAAGTCCTTCTCATTCTAAAAAATTCTTTTTTGCTAATTATGTTCTCTTTTCATCCAAACTCCTTGAGAGTAGCCTATTCCCACTGTCTTCACTAGCCCCGCCTGGCCCCCACAGGCAGCCCTACACCCTCAATTTATTGCCATCTGGCTTTTTGTCCACCACTTCACTGAACTGCTCTAAGGTCACTGGGGACCTAACTGCCCAAATCTAATGGACACTCACATTCTCTGAAGGATGGCACTGTCATCTACTTCCTCCTTCTTGAAACTATCACCTCACTCCTTCCCAGAATTCTTTCTCTGCTTATTACTTAAATGTTGTCAGTACTCACAATTCTCTGAAATCTCATCCATGTTGATGATTTTAATGACTGCTGATATGTGCTGATGACATTCAAATTTTTATCTTTCCATGTCTTCACGTGCATGTCCAGTTATCTACCAGTCTGTCTCCTGAATTCTACAGGTGCTTTACAATTCAACATGTCCAGAACTAAAGTCTTTTTCCCAATTCAGTTCTTTATCCCCTATTTCCAAACTCAATGATACCACCACCCAACCTTAGTCACACAGATGGGGGTTCAGCCTCCGCCTCCTACTTCTTCCTTACTTCCCAAGATCAAGTCTTGCTTGTAATTTCCTAAATACAATTAGAACTTATTTCCTCCCTTCGTCTATACCTTATTTCAGACCCCTTTCTTCTTGCTATTACCTGGTCTAGAAGTTACCAAATTGCTGTTTGGTGGAACCAGTTGTTAGACACTTCTGTTAAAAAAGGACACTAGAGTCAAATAGCTTTGAGGATGGCTGTGTACCATGCGCCTGCTGTGACGATCCAGAATGAACACTAGCTTGCAGCAGCCCCGAGGAGATGTACAGTAAAGAAACCTGATTAACTTAAGCCAGGTTCTCCCTTCTGCCGGCCTATAAACTTTTCAGTAGGGACAGGAGAGGAGGTGGCAGCGTGAAAGTCCCACTTGAAAATAAAAAACACTGCTCCTCAGAAGAGTGGGGCATAATTGTCTCCAGGCTTCTTCAAATTCCTCATCCATACTGACGTCAGTGGTCTAAAATACCACCTGAACTTGTCCTTTCCATTCTTAGCTGTTTTCTGAGGAAACCAGCTCCACACACATGGGTGGTTAAGACCCGCTCTCCTCCTCCTCGCGGTCTCCTTTAGGGGCACTTGCCACTGCCTGGTGACACTGCACTGATCCTGCAGAGCCTGTGCCTGTGGCTCCGTAACACAGCCCTCGCACACTCATGGCTCTGGACTTCCGCTATCCTCTCTGCCTTGAGTGTCCTTTCCCTTCACCGGCTGACTCACCAGTTTTTCACGAGTCCTTTAAGACTTAGCTTAGCGACTGCCTCTTTCGATAACTTTTCTTTGCCTCACAGCTCCCCCTCTTCTTCCACAAACACTGACCAAACGCCCTGAGTATGCCCATCACAGCATGTCATGTGCAGGATGAGACATCTGCTGTGTGTCTTCCCCTCTCACTCCACTGCTAAAGGGCCAACGCTACATCTTGCTCATTGTTTCACTCCTCTAACACCTAATCCATGACGAATGAACTAACTAGTACTGTAGTAGCCCTCTTAGTAACAATCAGGCAGGAACTTCTAGAAGAAATCTGACACTCCAGCTGTTCTCTGCTCTCACCTTTCAGTCTGAATGAACTAAAGACTCATCCGTACATGTTTTACCAGGGAGACATAATTTAATCCAGAGATGTGTCATCACATACTCTTACATACTCTGCCGTTTAAAAATTCTGCTCACGATGGGGGAAGGAGACACGTGTGCTTTCTGACAGCCCCACTGTTTTGCACTTCTAGTGCTCACTGCCTTCTCTCTCAGTCCCTTCCTTAAACCCTTCTTCTCTTCTTAACAAGGAAACAGGATAACAAAGTAATTAAGAGCTTGGGTTCTGCCTATCTGTGAAACAGAAACATAACCAAGGACAGAGAGAATAGACTGGTGGTTACCAAGAGGGAGGGAGTGGGAGAGGATTGGATTGGGAGTTTGGGATTAGCAGATGCAAACTGGTGTATATACAGGATGGATAAACAAAAAGGTCCTACATGGGACTTCTCTGGTGGCGCAGTGGTTAAGAATACGCCTGCCAATGCAGGGACACGGGTTCGAGCCCTGGTCCGGGAAGATCCCACATGCCAGAGAGCAACTAAGCCCGATGCCACAACTACTTAAGTCCATGCACCTAGAGCCCGTGCTCTGCAACAAGAAAAGCCACCACAATGAGAAGCCTGCGCACCGCAACTAGAGAAAGCCTGCGTGCAGCAACGAAGGCCCAACACAGCCAAAAATTAATAATTTATTTAAAAAAAAGTGGATGTATTTTAAAAAAACCAAAAAGGTCCTACTGTAGAGCACAGGGAACTATGTATCCTGTGATAAACCGTAATGGAAAAGAATATGAAAAAGAGTGTATATAAATGTGTAACTGAGTCACTTTCCTATATAGCAGTAATGAACACAACACTGTAATTCAACTATACGTCAATAAAAAAATAAAATTTTAAAAATTGCCATAAAAATAGTCACATAAGGGGGACTTCCCTGGTGGTCCAGTGGTTAAGACTTCACCTTCCAATGGAGGGGGTGAGGGTTCGATCCCTGGTGGGGGAGCTAAGATCCCACATGCCTTGCGGCCAAAAAACCAAAATATAAAACAGAAGCAATACTGTAACAAATGCAATAAACACTTTAAAAATGGTCGACATCAGAAAACATCTTTAAAGAAAAAATTCACATAAATCAGAAACAAATGAAACATAATAAAGTCCATACATTAAAAAAAAAAAAGAGCATGTGTTCGGGTCACATCGCAGCTTCCCACTTACTTACAGCTGTGTAATTCTGGGCAACTCACATAATATCTCTTCAGACTCCTCATCTATAAACGGGGATGGTAACAGTTCCTTACCTCAGAGCGTTGCTGTAATCCATAAACACGGTTAAGTGCCTTGGTAAATGTTTGAGGCTCTCTGGTTATTGTGAATTAAAACACCTCAATGGCTTCTGGCCATGTGATTTATCATAGTTTGACATTTAACCAAATGGTAAAACTATCCCATTTATCATTCCCATCTCTTTTTACCCCTTACCCTGCTTTGTTGTTTATGTTTCTCCCAACACAGAGTGCTAGTTCCAGGAGAGTAAAGGCTTTATTTTGTTCACTGCTGAAAGCAATAGCACCCAGAAAAGTACTGTACATATGAAGCCCTCAGTAAACACTAGCTGAATGAATGGTGCAAAGTGTCACAAGGAAAAGTACACCAAAACTTCCATTATAATTAAAAAGTATAGATAAATCTTTCTCTAATGGCTTCCAGTCAAGTAACTGAAACCACCATATGCTATAATAAAAACATAAGTAATTTATTAAAATCTGAAGGCAAAAACATAATTTTAAAAGATTTAGACCTATGTTAGGCGTGATAGAGTATGGATGCTTTCTTGAAATTCACAGTCACATCCAGGAGTATCACTTTCAGAATGTTCTAGTAGATTGAGTTTCCTTTTAGTTGTCTTTGATGAAAGTCACTATTCTACTCTCTTTCTTAACAGAAATGTTTTTTCGAAGACTCACTTTTAATTGGTTTATTAACCAAAGAATTATTTTGCCCAGTTCCTTTGCTTTTCCGCTTTACAGGTGAGTCAGAGCAGGAATGCAGGTCCTTCCCAGGTTGTTTCCTAGCAGAGTATTTTTTGGTATATTCACCTGCTTTGCTCATTTTCTCTGAAGAAGACCTGCTATTTCTAGATAATTCCTCTTCTTTTCTTTGACTTCCAGTTCCAGAAATGATGTCTGCTGAAGGGAGAACATGTTCTAGCAATGAAATCTTCAAAAGACTCCTGCCGCTGCTCTGTGACTGGGACCCCCAGGTTGTCTTTGGAAGTTTCTAAGGCCTCCTGAGTAGACACTGGGACATGGAAGGAGTCGAGAGGCAAAGGAATCCTCGCATCACCTGTAATTTTCTGAAACTGGACGGAAAAACAAAAGACAAGACAAAAATTCAGTGATGAACAAAGCCAACCATTAAAAAGTAGAGTTCAAAACTTCAGTGTTACTCTGTGATCTTATTATTAACACAGTCAATATTCAGATTTCAGAGCCAGTTTTTTTCTAATTATATCTTGCCAAGTGATCTCAGCTTAACCTAGCTATATCCAAGGGTATGTCCGCTACATTTTCAGACTTTGGTGACTGGGGTAGTTATTACCCATTTCCTTTCCCTCACTAAAAATAAAACCCTATTCTGTAAGAGAATTAATTTCTCTTCTATCCTCCAGGCACATGCAAACAGTATATAGTTTGTGACCAGACTGTGTTCTCAAGCTGTCAGTTCCCAAGACCAGTCTGAGATTGGTTGATGGGGGCTCCAAGTAAGGCTAGAGGAAAAGCTGACAGGTTTTCCCCTCCCATTCCCATAACCAGGTGAGTCACCGTAATATGTTACCTATTAGCTATGTCTGGATTACTTATTTTAAAAATTATATCAGTATGTGTACCTTCATTAGTGTTCCTTCATTGTAAGCTGACTGCATACAAATAGAAACCTAAATAAAATATGAATAGAATAGACATTTATATAATTTAAAATCTGGAATATTTTCTCTAATGTTTTCTTTCTTCATTAAGGATAGTTTGCTTTAACTCATAAATTTTCGAAAGAACTTCCAGTCTCCTTATTTACAACAATACAGTATCATGAAATGGGCAAACATTTACTAATCTCAGATTTGGAAAGGATTCCAGAGTCTTCTAGCTCCTGAGCATGTGAACTATTAGAGGTTGATCATTATTGTTTTCTCCCTGACTTGGTCATTTCCTTTTTGCTAATCACTCTTAGAATCATTAAGTGCTGTTCTGTCCACTTACTTGGATATTTTTCATTTGTCCTGGGGCACCCTGTTTTGATTCTGATTTTTCTTCTTCAAGTCCCTTTTCTTCTTTACATGGACTACTAACAGTAGAATTCATCTGGGGACGACCTAGTAAATGAAAATCTGACTGATCTGTACCAGCCATTGTGGCCAGCTGCCCAAGCCTGGACCAGAGGAGAAAAGGAGAAAAGACAAAGGTTATTATAATCACATAAGAGCAGTTTAGATTTCACCAGACCTACAATCATGAAATACTTCTAAAACTCTTAAAAGCCAACATCCTACTCCAGACAAGCCTCTCTCTCCCCCAAAATCTCAGCCCTTTCCAGATTCATCCTCTAAGACACATCCCACTGTCTCACTAGGAGCTTCAACATGTACCATGCATTTCGTCCACTGCCTGTCACACCTCTATTCCCACACTTCTTTACCACCTTTCCTCCAGTTTCCAAGAATGTGTCTGTTCCTTCCTTCCCAACACCAACACCAATTCATTCACTGACAAAACACCACTCCATCAACTATCCATCTCCACTTCCCTCTTCCAGCAAAATTGCTCCCAGTTGAGAACCACTGACCTATATCTCCCCTGCAGATTAATAATAATTTTTACGTCTAAGGCAAAAATAACTTTAATTCAGACTTATCAAACAAGCAAAATAAGTGAAAGGAAAATTCTTATGCATTCCCGAATATTTTCAATGAAAACTGCCTTCAATTTAGTCTTTACAAAAACCTACACCTACTAATTATCTACAGGTTACTCTTTTATAGTGAGCTCCCCACTCTACCAAAGCAGGCTTCCCTATTTGCATTTCTTAACAAATTTAATTCCTCATTTTAAAAAGTCAACTATATTACCTATTATTACACTAAATATGGCCATGGAAGTGATGAAAATTGCTCCAGTTCCTCAGCAAACTACCATTATAGTCGCAAAGAGAAGAACGGCCATGAAGAGAAATGAACTAACCCAGCATCTTTAAGGACATCCAAGAAAGCCTGGAACTTCTGAAAAGAATTCTCAATGCTGCCCAAAACACCTGCATCACCCAGGATCAAGCTTGTCAATGAGTGGGCATGAAGGGTTTCAGACAAAGAGAAATTCATATTTCTTAATTGGGCATTTTCATGTTCCAGCTATAAAAGAAGGCTAAAAATGTCTGACATGATTTTTTCTCATTGTGGTCAGAAGTAGTCTTGCCTATTTCCAAGGAACAAAACTAAAACACTCAAAATGTAATTAATTTGTAATTAACCTAACTTTCCACCAGTAAAGACAGAGACCATATCACACAGTAACCAAAACCCACAGGCACCCAACAAAGTTTCCTATATAAACACTTAGGTGGTATATAAATAAACCAAAGTTATTGTTTTATTAATGCTTTTTCACAAAAGATCACATTTCTAACTAGTTCAATTCATAATGGAGCCTCATTCCACATTAGAAAATTACCTGCTTTAAGTTTCTCTTAAATTAGAAAATGAAATATAGAATCTGATTTGAATAAAACATATTACAACTCTGCTGAATGTTAAGAATTAACTTTAGTGAGCAAAATATCTAATGCTTACATTTAAAAGTCCTAAATCATACCCAACCCAATTTATTAAATGTACAATCACCAATATTTTCTTTGGCTTCTTGAAAATATTCCCCCTGTGCACTCTTCCCCTTCCGCTCATCATCTATGCACTTAAAACCCCCTGTAAGCTCAACTCTAGTATTTCTCAGAAAGGCCGTTAATGTTCATGATGCCCCTTGTGCCTTACATGAGCAGGTGCTAAACATTTATTGAATGAGTGTCCGCCAATCCAATGGATGCACTTTCAAAAATTCCTCCCTACACTCACCCTGTGATAAATTATATTTAGATAGAACTTTTTAGATTATGCCCTGCTTTCATGCACATTCCCTAATGTAATTCTCATAGTATATATTTTTATCTTTCATTGCATTCTCAGAAGTTTTCCAATATCTTAAATTTATTTAAATGATTCACTTTCCTAATTCATTGCCAGGAGAGTCTCATCGTGTATTTTATGTTACTGTATATACAGTATATGCACAAAAAGTGCCTTTTTGAATCAAAGAATCATGAACAGGAAATAAGCTAATGTCATATAAAAGCACGCACGCGCACACACACACACATAACAAAACCAGATTTTCACATTTTTAAAAACATGCTTTCCAGAATATAGATCATATGATCACTAAATACCAGTAAATGCAAAAGTCCATATTACACAACCAATTTGCAACATATTACAGTTTTAAAGCTTACAAATTATGTGTATATGGCTTAAAATCAAATCAAAATAAAACCAAAACACTCTCTAAAGCAGAAGAAGAAACTTGTTTACCTCACTGACTCGTTTATCAGCCTTCAGTCTTATTACTCTTTCCTCCTTTAACTGCTTTAGTCACTCCTCCAGGTTTTCCTAAACAAACAGAGTCAATATTATAACTAATTCATAGTATAATATCCCAAAGCCTTTCCAGCTATTGGTCTCATCAGGATTTAGGGGCAGAGCCAGAAGTGAACTCAGATTTTAGTCTGCTACTGGTAATATCATACCATGCTAGTGAAATGAATTATCAAAATCTATCAAATTAGCATAGGTAAGATTTATTTAAATTCCACTCTTCCCAACATAAATTTGTGGCAGCCCACCATAAAAGGCATATGCATATAACATAGTAAGTCAGAAATAAGAAGTTAAGACCAAGAAAGAAAAATTCTATTTTTATTTGTGGCTCTCTTTACAGCAGGAAGTCCTATTAATGAACATGCTTAACACACCTGAATTGCCTAATTGCAGATTCAAAAGCATGTTTTTAAAAAGTAATCACTTTTAAAGCAATTCACAGTCAAGCACTGTTCCTGGAGTTCCCTGGGTATGAAATAATCTAATCATCAAAACCCTAAAAGGGGGCTTTCCTGCTGGCACAGTGGTTAAGAATCCACCTGCCAGTTCAGGGGACACGGGTTCGAGCCCTAGTCCGGGAAGAACCCACATGCCACGGAGCAGCTAAGCCCGTGCACCACGACTACTGAGCCTACGCTCTAGAACCCACGTGCCACAACTACTGAAGCCTGCACGCCTAGAGCCTGTGCTCTGCAATAAGAGACGCCACCACACTGCAACGAAGAGTAGCCCCCCGCTCGACGCAACTGGAGAAAGCCCGCGAGCAGCAACGAAGAACTAACGCAGCCAAAAATAAATAAATAAAATAAATGTGTAAAACAAAAAACCCTACGAGGAAAGAACGATCACTAACTCCATGTTTTTGTTTTTGTTTTTTTGCGTTACGCGGGCCTCTCACTGTTGTGGCCTCTCCCATTGCGGAGCACAGGCTCCGGACAAGCAGGCTCAGCGGCCAAGGCTCTTGGGCCTAGCCGCTCCGCGGCATGTGGGATCCTCCCGGACCGGGGCGCGAACCCGTGTCCCCTGCATCGACAGGCGGACTCTCAACCACTGCACCACCAGGGAAGCCCTATTTTCCAGATGAGGGAAACAAGAGGCAGAGAAGTAGAATAAGTAGAGCAGCACAGCCAAGGTCACACCACTAAGCAGCAGAGCCACACTGTGGACTCAGGAAGCTGGGTGCCATTCCTGTTCACAGAGGTGGTAGTCTTCCCATTCACCAAGGACACTGAAATAAAATGAACACTGATAAACTCCCTTAGGAGTTTCAGGAACTAAGACACTTCGCTCCTTGAAGTGGGGACACTGCTTGCAATAGGCAGAATTCTAACAGAGCCCCCAAGATTCCTACTTACTGAAGTACACAAACCTTCCACTTATCCAATCAAACTCTAAATCTAGGTGCTGTAATGAAGGGATTTTGCAGATGGAATTAAGGTTCAAAATCAGTTGATTTTTTAAGATAGGGAGATTATTCTAGGTGGATGTGACCTACTCAGGCACCCTATGAAAAGGACCTGAACTCTTCCTGAATTGAAGTTCAAAAGGGACAAGAGGGAGACTCTCTATTGCTGGCTCTGAATAAGTCCAATGCTGCGGCAGGGAAGGCAAGCGAGAGGCCTCTAGGACCTGAGACTGTCCCCCGACTGACAGCCAGCAAGGAAATGGGGACCTCTGTCCTGCAACTGCAGAATCTGAATTATGCCAACAAGCCGAAGAAGACTGGAGGCATTCTTTCCCAGAGCCTCTGGATGCTAACACAGCCTGACTGACATCTTGATTTCAGCTCTGTGACCCACACAAACTATGGTGAACATCCAACATTTGGGGCTCAGTGTCTTACACTTAAATTTCACATGCTTTAACACTCTTGGGAGGGAACCCACATGTTCCAGTGTGTATCTGAGCAGGAAACGCAGTCACGCTGTGCCTGGACTTCTGACCTACAGAACTGTGAGCTAGTCAAATAGGTTTTGTTTTCAGTCAGTAAGAGTGCAGTAAAAGAATTAATATTCTACTCAACTTCCAGGTTCGTGAACAAAATAAACGATTTTCATTGTTTTACGCCACTGTTTCAGGGTGGTCTCCTATGCAGCGATAAACAATACCTACACTTATGAATACCTACACTTATGAAAACAGTAAGGTATATTTATACATTTTAGCTGCTTTGAACAATCACTTAAAGAATGAGGAACTCTATTATATGCCATCATTGGGAGAGGAGCTGGTATGACTTTCTGGAGAGTAGCTTTTGGTACCTAACAACAATCCTACATCAGGGGTTTACCCTAAGGAAATCAAAGATGTGGGCAAAGATTTATCTACCAACATGATGTCATAAGATTGTTTATACCCAAACCCTAGAAGAAAGCTAAGAGCCTCCAAATTAGGATTGGTTTAAACAAAAACAGCTCACCATATGAAGGAATGTGCTATGAAGCCACTAAGAAAATAATGACAACAGGTCTCAACCAGAGTTAATGAATGGGCTTCAGGAGTTCTACATTCAAAATATATCTCTGCGTTTTTCCTGGGAGATGGTGCATAAGCTTAATCAAATTCTCTGATGCAGAAGAGTATTTAGTGATAAGACAAAATATTTTTCATACATTTTTTCAGACAAAAGAGCAGATTAGGTGTGTGTACATGCAGAGGTGGCTTTTATTCCTTCAATGAGTTGTCCATTGTTTTCAAAAATTTACTCAATGAACATATATTTTTATATTCAGATCATGTTTAAAAAACTGACAGTCTAAGAACTTCAAATTCTTTAATGTTTCATGACTAAAGCCAGCCAAGTTTTCAATGGGGAAAAAGGGGGAAAAATTGCAAAATTCCTCTACTTTCAATATAATGGTTTAATAAATCTTCTAAAACCGATTTCAAAGAATTTCTAAACAAATAAGCAAACAAACAAAAAAACCCTCACCACAGGAAAGTAGAGTAAAACTTTCTGACTGGTTCTAAATAGCACATCAAAGTGCAATTACATGAAATAGTTTCTCCCTCTAGTGGAGGGAATTAGAACACAGTGTTAAATTTTTGTGAAAAAGTGTACCCTCCTCCCACAAAGTATTAGTAATTCATGCCCCTTACATGGAAATATGGAAGCAAAAAAGTTAGAAAGTAAAATTGCTTGATATTCTATTACTTAGGTAAGACTAATGATAAGGCTTTGGAATAATTTTCCTTCCTGTCATCTGCTCTCCCTTCCTCCCTTCTGTACACTGGCTAGGGTGATTTTTCTGGGACAAAGCTCCCATCATATTGGATATCAAATTTTAGGTTCACCTTTTCTCCATTTAACATTGAAATCAATCATTTCTCATATAATCAGGGGATTCATAACCTAGATTTTTTTGTGTGCGCTACAGAATATTCCACTGAGTGGGTTTACTGGTTAACCACTTTACACATTTAAATTCTTTCCAACTTTTCAATATTATAAGACAAAATAACCGTTTTTACGCATGAAAGCTTTTTTCTGTATTGAGAATAACGTTCTTGCAAGAAATCCATAAAAATGAGTTTGAGGTCAAAGCAAATGAACATTTTTAAGGCTCTGAGGTACCTATCTCCAAACTTCTTTCCAAAAGATTTCTGAGATTTTGGGGCTGCCCTGGTGGCGTAGTGGTTGAAAATCTGCCTGCCAATGCAGGGGACGCGGGTTCAAGCCCTGGTCTGGGAAGATCCCACATGCCGCGGAGCAGCTAAGCCCGTGAGCCACAACTACTGAGCCTGTGCGTCTGGAGCCTGTGCTCCGCAACAAGAGAGGCCGCGGTAGTGAAGAGCCCTACGCACTGCGATGAAGAGTGGCCCCTGCTCGCCGCAACTAGAGAAAGCCCTCGCACAGAAACGAAGACCCAACACAGCCAAAAATAAATATAAAAATAAATAAATAAAAGATTACTATTAAGAAAAAAAGATTTCTGAGATTTTATACTGCCATCAGCGATGTATCACTTGGTATATAACCTCTACTACAACTGTTGGCTTATTTCCTCACGTAGAGTGCAAGTTATTTGAAGATAGGGGGTGTATTTTATTAAGTGTTTATCCCCAGCACCTGTGCCTAGCACAACGTAGGCGGTCAATAAATAATTGCTTAATAAGGAAAATCCCTGCCAATACAAGATGTATGTGTGTGAAAGACAGACTGTGTGTTTTTCTCTAACTGGATAGATGAAAACTTGTCATCTTCTTTAATGGCAATGTTTTTTCTTATAATTAGCAATTAAATTTCTCTTTTAGATTATATTGTAAAAATTCAGATTCTCTGAGGCAAATGGGCCTGGCACTACCCATTAGCTATATAACCTTGAACAAGTTCTATAACTCTAGGCCTCAACTTCCTCATCTATAAAATGGAGATAAGCTCCCGTATCACAGAGCTCTTGTGAGGATTACATGAGTTAAAACACATATAAAATTAGAAGAGTGCATGGTACGCAGCATATGTTCAATTAATGCTGAATGAATAACATGTGAATGCAAACAGTAGTGAAGGGCTTAAAATGAAATAGTCTCATCCCACTCCCACATCCAGCACTCAAGAAGCGACCTATTCTTTACTCAGGTTTTTAATTGTAAAATACGATATGCGTACTGAGAAGTGCACAGAACAAAACGGTCAGTGTGACAAAGAGAATACTTACATAACCAGTACTCGAATCTGAAAGTATTGATACTTGTCAGCATCTCAAAACCCCCCCATATCCTTTTCCCATCACAATCTCCTTCCTTCTTCCCAGTTAAACACCATCCTCATTTCTTGACAATCCTTTCCTTTAACCTGCATGCATCCCTAACAAGAGTTTAGTTTTGTCAACATCTAACTTTATGTAGACGATCATAGTATATGAAGTCTTTTCTATCTTATTTCTTTCACTCAACATAGGTTTAAAAAATTCATCCACATTGCAGCCTGTAGCTCTAGTTCATTCAATTTTATTGCTTCATAGTTTTCCCACTGTACGAATACACATAATTTATTTAATTTTTGACTCTTAATGGACATTTAGTTTGTTTTCAGTTTGTGCTAATGCAAATCATGGACAGGAATCCTGCTGTACCGGCTATTCTGGTGCATTTACACAGGGCAGGGGTGAGGGCTGCTGGGTCCCAGGCTATTTATATACATTCAGTTGATGGAGAGTGCTAAATGCTTTCCAAAGTAGTTGTGTCGATTTATACTCCAGTATAAGCAGGGTAGAGGATTCCCATAGTACTCCAGGTCTACAACACCTGATACTACCACACTTTATTTATGTATTTGTCAAACTGATTGGCATGTAGTTTCATTGGTTTTGACTCACTTTTCTCTTCTTACTTAATGAAGTCGTACATTTTTCTGTGTTTACTGGCTGTTTGGATTTCCTTTTTTATGAGGTTTACGTCAACTACTGCTATTTTTTTTTTTTTTAACATCTTTATTGGAGTATAATTGCTTTACAATGGTATGTTAGTTTCAGCTTCACAACAAAATGAATCAGTTATATATATACATATATTCCCATATCTCTTCCCGCTTGCGTCTCCCTCCCTCCCACCCTCGCTATCCCACCCCTCCAGGCGGTCACAAAGCACCGAGCTGATCTCCCTGTGCTATGCGGCTGCTTCCCACTAGCTATCTACCTTACGTTTGGTAGTGTATATATGTCCATGCCTCTTTATCGCTTTGTCACCGTTTACCCTTCCCCCTCCCCATAGCCTCAAGTCCATTCTCTAGTAAGTCTGTGTCTTTATTCCTGTTTCACCCCTAGGTTTTTCATGACATTTTTTTTTAAAATTCCATATATATGTGTTAGCATACGGTATTTGTCTCTCTCTTTCTGACTTACTTCACTCTGTATGACAGACTCTAGGTCTATCCACCTCATTACAAATAGCTCAATTTCGTCTCTTTTTATGGCAGAGTAATATTCCATTGTATATATGTGCCACATCTTCTTTATCCATTCATCCGATGATGGACACTTAGGTTGTTTCCATCTCTGGGCTATTGTAAATAGAGCTGCAATGAACATTTTGGTACATGACTCTTTTTGAATTATGGTTTTCTCAGGGTATATGCCCAGTAGTGGGATTGCTGGGTCATATGGTAGTTCTATTTGTAGCTTTTTAAGGAACCTCCATACTGTTCTCCACAGTGGCTGTATCAATTTACATTCCCACCAACAGTGTAAGAGGGTTCCCTTTTCTCCACACCCTCTCCAGCATTTATTGTTTCTAGATTTTTTGATGATGGCCATTCTGACTGGTGTGAGATGATATCTCATTGTAGTTTTGATTTGCATTTCTCTCATGATTAGTGATGTTGAGCATTCTTTCATGTGTTTGTTGGCACTCTGTATATCTTCTTTGGAGAAATGTCTATTTAGGTCTTCTGCCCATTTTTGGATTGGGTTGTTTGTTTTTTTGTTATTAAGCTGCATGAGCTGCTTATAAATTTTGGAGATCAATCCTTTGTCAGTTGCTTCATTTGCAAATATTTTCTCCCATTCTGAGGGTTGTCTTTTGGTCTTCTTTATGGTTTCCTTTGCTGCGCAAAAGCTTTTAAGTTTCATTAGGTCCCATTTGTTTACTCTTCTTTTTATTTCCATTTCTCTAGGAGGTGGGTCAAAAAGGACCTTGCTGTGATTTATGTCATAGAGTGTTCTGCCTATGTTTTCCTCTAAGAGTTTGATAGTTTCTGGCCTTACATTTAGGTCTTTAATCCATTTTGAGCTTATTTTTGTGTACGGTGTTAGGGAGTGATCTAATTTCATACTTTTACATGTAGCTGTCCAGTTTTCCCAGCACCACTTATTGAATAGGCTGTCCTTTCTCCACTGTACATTTCTGCCTCCTTTGTCAAAGATAAGGTGACCATATGTGCGTGGGTTTATCTCTGGGCTTTCTATCCTGTTCCATTGATCTATCTTTCTGTTTTTGTGCCAGTACCATACCGTCTTGATAACTGTAGCTTTGTAGTATAGTCTGAAGTCTGGGAGCCTGATTCCTCCAGTTCCTTCTTTCGTTCTCAAGATTGCTTTGGCTATTCGGGGTCTTTTGTGTTTCCATACAAATTGCAAAATTTTTTGTTCTAGTTCTGTGAAAAATGCCAGTGGTAGTTTGATAGGGATTGCATTGAATCTATAGATTGCTTTCGGTAGTAGAGTCATTTTCACAATGTTGATTCTTCCGATCCAAGAACATGGTATATCTCTCCATCTATTTGTATCATCTTTAATTTCTTTCATCAGTGTCTTATAATTTTCTGCATACAGATCTTTTGTCTCCTTAGGTAGGTTTATTCCTAGATATTTTATTCTTTTTGTTGCAATGGTAAATGGGAGTGTTTTCTTGATTTCACTTTCAGATTTTTCATCATTAGTATATAGGAATGCCAGAGATTTCTGTGCATTAATTTTGTATCCTGCCACTTTACCAAATTCATTGATTAGCTCTAGTAGTTTTCTGGTAGCATCTTTAGGGTTCTCTATGTATAGGATCATGTCATCTGCAAACAGTGACAGCTTTACTTCTTCTTTTCCGATTTGGATTCCTTTTATTTCCTTTTCTTCTCTGATTGCTGTGGCTAAAACTTCCAAAACTATGTTGAATAAGAGTGGTGAGAGTGGGCAACCTTGTCTTGTTCCTGATCTTAGTGGAAATGCTTTCAGTTTTTCACCATTGAGGATGATGTTTGCTGTGGGCTTGTCATATATGGCCTTTATTATGTTGAGGAAAGTTCCCTCTATGCCTACTTTCTGCAGGGTTTTTATCATAAATGGGTGTTGAATTTTGTCAAAAGCTTTCTCTGCATCTATTGAGATGATCATATGGTTTTTCTCCTTCAGTTTGTTAATATGGTTTATCACATTGATAGATTTGCATATATTGAAGAATCCTTGCATTCCTGGAATAAACCCCACTTGATCATGGTGTATGATCTTTTTAATGTGCTGTTGGATTCTGTTTGCTAGTATTTTGTTGAGGATTTTTGCATCTATGTTCATCAGTGATATTGGCCTGTAGTTTTCTTTCTTTGTGACATCCTTGTCTGGTTTTGGTATCAAGGTGATGGTGGCCTCGTAGAAGGAGTTTGGGAGTGTTCCTCCCTCTGCTATATTTTGGAAGAGTTTGAGAAGGATAGGTGTTAGCTCTTCTCTAAATGTTTGATAGAATTCGCCTGTGAAGCCATCTGGTCCTGGGCTTTTGTTTGTTGGAAGATTTTTAATCACAGTTTCAATTTCAGTGCTTGTGATTGGTCTGTTCATATTTTCTATTTCTTCCTGATTCAGTCTTGGCAGGTTGTGCCTTTCTAAGAATTTGTCCATTTCTTCCAGATTGTCCATTTTATTGGCATAGAGTTGCTTGTAGTAATCTCTCATGATCTCTTTTATTTCTGCAGTGTCAGTTGTTACCTCTCCTTTTTCATTTCTAATTCTATTGATTTGGGTCTTCTCCCTTTTTTTCTTGATGAGTCTGGCTAGTGGTTTATCTATTTTGTTTATCTTCTCAAAGAACCAGCTTTTAGTTTTATTGATCTTTGCTATTGTTTCCTTCATTTCTTTTTCATTTATTTCTGATCTGATTTTTATGATTTCTTTCCTTCTGCTAGCTTTGGGGTTTTTTTGTTCTTCTTTCTCTAATTGCTTGAGGTGCAAGGTTAGGTTGTTTATTCGAGATGCTTCCTGCTTCTTAAGGTGGGCTTGTATTGCTATAAACTTCCCCCTTAGAACTGCTTTTGCTGCATCCCACAGGTTTTGGGTCGTTGTGTCTCCATTGTCATTTGTTTCTAGGTATTTTTTGATTTCCTCTTTGATTTCTTCAGTGATATCTTCATTATTAAGTAGTGTATTGTTTAGCCTCCATGTGTTTGTATTTTTTACAGATCTTTTCCTGTAATTGATATCTAGTCTCATGGCGTTGTGGTCAGAAAAGATACTTGATACAATTTCAATTTTCTTAAATTTACCAAGGCTTGATTTGTGACCCAAGATATGATCTATCCTGGAGAATGTTCCATGAGCACTTGAGAAAAATGTGTATTCTGTTGTTTTTGGATGGAATGTCCTATAAATATCAATTAACTCCATCTCGTTTAATGTATCATTTAAAGCTTGTGTTTCCTTATTTATTTTCATTTTGGATGATCTGTCCATTGGTGAAAGTGGGGTGTTAAAGTCCCCTACTATGAATGTGTTACTGTCGATTTCCCCTTTTATGGTTGTCAGTATTTGCCTTATGTATTGAGGTGCACCTATGTTGGGTGCATAAATATTTACAATTGTTATATCTTCCTCTTGGATTGATCCCTTGATCATTATGTAGTGTCCTTCTTTGTCTCTTCTAATAGTCTTTGTTTTAAAGTCTATTTTGTCTGATATGAGAATTGCTACTCCAGCTTTCTTTTGGTTTCCACTTGCATGAAATACCTTTTTCCATCCCCTTACTTTCAGTCTGTATGTGTCTCTAGGTCTGAAGTGGGTCTCTTGTAGACAGCAAATATATGGGTCTTGTTTTTGTATCCATTCAGCCAATCTGTGTCTTTTGGTGGGAGCATTTAGTCCATTTACATTTAAGGTAATTATCGATATGTGTGTTCCTATTCCCATTTTCTTCATTGTTTTGGGTTTGTTATTGTAGGTCCTTTCCTTCTTTTGTGTTTCTTGCCTAGAGAAGTTCCTTTAGCAGTTGTTGTAGAGGTGGTTTGGTGGTGCTGAACTCTCTCAGCTTTTGCTTGTCTGTAAAGGTTTTAATTTCTCCATCAAATCTGAATGAGATCCTTGCTGGGTAGAGTAATCTTGGTTGCAGGTTTTTCTCCTTCAACACTTTCAATATGTCCTGCCACTCCCTTCTGGCTTGCAGAGTTTCTGCTGAAAGATCAGCTGTTAACCTTATGGGGATTCCCTTGTGTGTTATTTGTTGTTTTTCCCTTGCTGCTTTTAATATGTTTTCTTTGTATTTAATTTTTGACAGTTTGATTAATATGTGTCTTGGCGTATTTCTCCTTGGATTTATCCTGTATGGGACTCTCTGTGCTTCCTGGACTTGATTAACTATTTCCTTTCCCATATTAGGGAAGTTTTCAACTATAATCTCTTCAAATATTTTCTCAGTCCCTTTCTTTTTCTCTTCTTCTTCTGGAACCCCTATAATTCGAATGTTGGTGCGTTTAATGTTGTCCCAGAGGTCTCTGAGACTGTCCTCAGTTCTTTTCATTCTTTTTTCTTTATTCTGCTCTGCAGTAGTTATTTCCACTATTTTATCTTCCAGGTCACTTATCCGTTCTTCTGCCTCAGTTATTCTGCTATTGATCCCATCTAGAGTACTTTTAATTTCATTTATTGTGGTGTTCATCGTTGCTTGTTTCATCTTTAGTTCTTCTAGGTCCTTGTTAACTGATTCTTGCAATTTGTCCATTCTATTGTCCATTCTATCTCCAAGATTTCGGATCAACCTTACTATCATTATTCTGAATTCTTTTTCAGGTAGACTGCCTATTTCCTCTTCATTTGTTAGGTCTGGTGGGTTTTTATCTTGCTCCTTCATCTGCTGTGTGTTTTTCTGTCTTTTCATTTTGCTTATCTTACTGTGTTTGGGGTCTCCTTTTTTTTTTTTTTGCAGGCTGAAGGTTCGTAGTTCCTGTTGTTTTTTGAGTCTGTCCCCAGTGGCTAAGGTTGGTTCAGTGGGTTGTGTAGGCTTCCTGGTGGAGGGTACTAGTGCCTGTGTTCTGGTGTATGAGGCTGGATCTTGTCTTTCTGGTGGGCAGGTCCACGTCTGGTGGTGTGTTTTGGGGTGTCTGTAGACTTATTATGATTTTGGGCAGCCTCTCTGCTAATGGGTGGGGTTGTGTTCCTGTCTTGCTAGTTGTTTGGCATAGGATGTCCAGCACTGTAGCTTGCTGGTCGTTGAGTGAAGCTGGGTGCTGGCGTTGAGATGGAGATCTCTCGGAGATTTTTGCTGTTTGATATTATGTGCAGCTGGGAGGCCTCTTGTGGACCAGTGTCCTGAAGTTGGCTCTCCCACCTCAGAGGCACAGCACTGAGTCCTGGCTGCAGCACCAAGAGCCTTTCATCCACAGGGCTCCTTAATTTGGGATGATTCGTTGTCTATTCAGGTATTCCACAGATGCAGGGTATATCAAGTTGATTGTGGAGCTTTAATCCGCTGCTTCTGAGGCTGCTGGAAGAGATTTCCCTTTCTCTTCTTTGTTCTCACAGCTCCCAGGGGCTCAGCTTTGGATTTGGCCCCGCCTGTGCGTGTAGGTCGCCGGAGGGCGTCTGTTCTTTGCTCAGACAGGACGGGGTTAAAGGAGCCGCTGATTCGGAGGCTCTGGCTCACCCAGGCCGGGGGGTAGGGAGGGTCACAGAGTGCAGGGCGGGCCTGCAGCGGCAGAGGCCGGCGTGACGCTGCAGCCTGAGGCGCGCCGTGCGCTCTCCCGGGGGAGCCGTCCCCGGATCCCGGGACCCCGGCAGCGGCGGGCTGCACAGGCTCCCCGGAAGGGCGTGTGGCTAGTGACCTGCGCTCGCACACAGGCCTCCTGGCGGCGGCAGCAGCGGCCTTAGCGTCCCATGTCCGTCTCTGGGCTCCGCACTCTTAGCCGCGGCTCGCGCCCGTCTCCGGAGCTCTCCCAAGCAGCGTTCCCAATCCCCCCTCCTCGTGCACCAGGAAACAAAGAGGGACGTAAAAGTCTCTTGCCTCTTCGGCAGGTCCAGACCCCTCCCCAGACTCTCTCCCGGCCAGCCGCAGCGCACCAACGCCCTGCAGGCTGTGTTCACGCCGCCAACCTCAGTCCTCTCCCGGCGCTCCGACAAAAGCCGGAGCCTCAGCTCCCAGTCCCGCCCGCCCCGGCGGGCGAGCAGACAAGCCTCTCGGCTGGTGAGTGCCGGTCGGCCCGATCCTCTGCGCTGGAATCTCTCCGCTTTGCCCTCCGCACCCCTGTTGCTGTGCTCTCCTCCGCGGCTCCCAAGCTCCCCCACTCCGCCTCCCGAAGTCTCCACCCGCGAAGGGGCTCCTAGTGTGTGGACACTTTTCCTCCTTCACAGCTCTCTCCCGCTGGTGCAGGACCCGTCCCTATTCTTTTGTCTCTGTTTAGTTTTTTCTTTTGCCCTAACCAGGTACGTGGGGGGTTCCTTGCCTTTTGGGAGGTCTGAGGTCTTCTGCCAGCGTTCAGTAGGTGCTCCGTAGGAGTTGTTCCACGCGTAGATGTATTTCTGGTGTATCTGTGGAGAGGAAGGTGATCTCCGCGTCTTACTCTTCCGCCATCTTCCCGGAACTCTACTGCTATTTTTTAATTATTATTATTTATTTATTTTTGGCTGAGTAGGGTCTTCATTGCTGCGTGCAGCCTTTCTCTAGTTGCGGTGAGCGGGGGCTACTCTTCATTGCAGTGGCTTCTCTTGTCATGGAGCACAGGATCTAGGCAGGCGGGCTTCAGTAGTTGTGGCACGTGGGCTCAGTAGTTGTGGCTCGCAGGCTCTAGAGCACAGGCTCCGTAGTTGTGGCGCACAGGCTTCGTTGCTCCGCGGCATTTGGGATCTTCCCGGACTAGGGCTCGAACCCATGTCCCCTGCCTTGGCAGGCAGATTATTAACCACTGAGACACCAGGGAGGTCCAACTATTGTTATTTTGAATTCTTCTCCATTTCCACGTAATACTCTTACATGATCATTTTCTGACTAAGCTGGAGGCATTATCTGTTCACTTTCTATTTTACTAAGTAAGGGTTTAGTTCCTTTACACTCTTCCTATGTCCACACTGCTCAGTAAAGTTATGTCATCATTAGTTATTCCACTGCTCATGATCTCTTTGACTTGTAGTGATATACTTAAAAACCTACATTGTTGATCAACTATAAACTCTCTCAATGTCACGCTTTGTAAAATGAGGACATTCATACCATCTTCCCTTTTTTCTACCTCCTGTCTACCTTCCAGACCTAGCTTTTACATTGTCAGAGTTGAAATTTATATTCTGTTCTATGTGCAGTTAAGTCTTCTGTTATTTGAGAGTCAGTAGGGAGTAAGGTTTAAGACAACAGGTAGAGAGCCTAAACTCAAAACCTCGATCCAACCCTAAATTAGGTACAGCCTGGGCAAGTTCCTACCCTGTCTTAGCTTCCTTTTCACAAAAGTGGGAATGATATTAGCACCAACCTCATAAGGCTATTCAGAGGATTAAATGAGTTAATATATGCAAAAACACTTAGAGCCTAATATATACTAAGTACATACTAGTACATTTCAGTACATACCAAGTTAATGCAAATACATACTAAGTATAGTTTAGGTTAGTTATTTGTTATTACATGCAAGTTGACAATAAAAGCTGCAAACCAAGACAGTATTGCCATTATTACAATGAAATTAATATTGCCCACTGCAGATGTACTGTCTCTGTGTATAGACTATACCTCGTTCCATACTGTGTCAGTGTCACTGCCCTTGTGCAGGGTGACCACATACCCCAAGCCGCCTTGGGCTGTTCCAGTTTATACCTGTTGTCCTGATGTTACAGCATTAGAGCGCCTCCTTACACTATTGAAGTGTAAGGAGTTTGGACAAGTTCTGGTTTGGACAACAAATTAGATAGGTGGTCATTACCCCCGTGTGTTGCTGAAAAGGGGGACATCTATAGTGTCAAGTTTAAGTGGATTCTTCTCTTCCTCACCAATAGTAGGTTAAAAATCAACCATAGCTTAGTTTGCTTCAGGTTTATGTCAGTATAGCCTTTTGTCCTCTGGAGTTCAAGTTCCTTCTCCTCTTCCTCTCCCTCCTCCCTTCCAACAGTGCCTAATACCTAGTAAGTATGATATGCCTCAAGCTGTTTCTAAGCTCTCAATCACACAATCAATAGAAGCCTCTCCAATCTAGACTAGCTGCTCTCTGCACTGAATCCCCTATTACCTTCCTTCTTGGTTTATTGCCTCATTTTGCTGGGTTATTTCTATAAATAGCTTAAGGTGTAGCACAGGAGGTCAAATTTTCAAATTTCTTTGTGTACAAAATATCTTCTTCAGCCTCCACTTATGACTGATAGTTTGGCTGGATACAAACAACTAGGGTGAAAATTATGTGCCTGAAAAACTTTGGAGGTATCTTTCTAATGCCTTCCAGGATCCATGGTGCTGATGACAAGTATGATAAAATCAGATTTTAACTTTTCTTTTTAGGTGACCAGTATTTTTCTCTCTGGAATGGATGTATCCTGTCAGTATTTTATTCTATGTTAAATTATTTTTTCAGTATTTTAAAGTTTCATAATGAAGGGTGCCTAGGTGTGAGTCTATTCTTGTTCATCATGCTCAAAACTTGAGTAACTATTTTCAATCAGAGGCCTGATGTCTACTTTAAGCTGTGGGGAATTTTGTTGCCCTTTGACAGCTTCCCTCCATTTTTTTTCTGGGTCTGGAGTTTCTAATAGTTACATGTTGCATCTCCCAGATGCAACCTCTTTAACATATTGCTATCACATTTTCCACTGTGTCTTTCTTTTTTATATAATGAGAAATTTTTTAGATTCCTACTGAAGTTATTTCAGCAACCATATTTTCATTTCCAAGAGAACTCTCTTGCTTTCTGACCATTCTCTTTTTAATTAACACCCTAGCCTTATTTTATAGTTGCTAGCTCTTTTTAAATCTCCCTCAGAATACTAATTAGGGTTTTTTCTTAAATTATTTTGTTCCCTAAATTGTCCCCGGTCCTACCAGGATATGTTTTCACACTTTTTCCCCTCTCTCATGTTGTAAGCTTTACTCAACTATCAGGCAAATGACAGTTATTTTCTATTTAAGAATGAGCGCAGAAAGCTCCCTGAAGTCAACGATTGATTGGTTTTCTTATGCAGGAAGAAGCGGGGAGTAACTGTAATAGGATCTCCCCCAAACACAATTTTCTAGGGTGTAAAAACTCACACTAGCTGCCCTAGTTCTCGCCAGTTTCACTGTTTTCAAAATGAAATCATCTCATTTCAGGAGAGTGAGGGCGGGGCTGGGAGTCCACTCCTCCAAACACAACCCTTCAATGAGCTCCCCTATTTCAGTCACACTTTTAACTAACTCCACCCTCTCTCCTACATGCGCATCTGAGCATGGGGCTACTTCTGCAGGTGGGGTCAGAATCCTCCTCAGTTGCAGGTGGTCCCTGTGCATTTCTAGGTGATGCTTTTCCTCTGTCCTACTGCCTCAGTTTCACACTCTTCCACTTGTCTTCCGTCTTTCAAAACTATGTTGAAATCCCTTGATTGTTGTGGGCTTATATACTTAAACACTTTGATACCATCCTTGTAGTGTCTTGTCAAAATGGAGAAGAGCTGAAAGGGTTCTCAGTGCATTCTGAATCTGCTATTCTGTGGTCCCAGTGTGTAAACTTCTTGATCCTCCCCAGTGTCTATCATTACTATTAGAAATACAATCTCCTGGTCTACTCATGAAGGAAATGAATACAACACATCTAAAATGACAAGGAATGCGGGTTAGATGCTCTAGGGTCTTGTCGTACTCTGCCATTTACTAATAAACCACTTACATGCTACAAATTGTAGGTGCTCATTTATAAAATGAAAGAGGGTAACACTACATGAACTATAGATTTCTCCTACTCTAACATTTCATAATTTTCTAAGTTTTTTTCTTAAAATTTCTCTATATTATCATTAATTTTAATTCAAAAATAAAAATCTAACTTTCTCTTTTGAAAATCAAAGCGTTAATTCCCATAGTCCTACAATAATGGGATAATTAGTTCTGAAACCGGTCAAGTTTCATACAAAAAGAAAATCATATTAAATAATTTTTAAAAATTAAACATGGGACTTTGTAGCACAAAGACAAGGTCCCCCCCAAATGGTGTTCCTTTATTTACTAGAAATGTTCAGCTCTTCATTAAAGTTGAAATAAAATAAATATAATATATTTTAGGTGCAAAAATTTCTTATGAAAATCAATTTTTCTTTTCTGTCCATACAAACAAAAGTATGGAATGACAATAGAGGTCAGGTTTATTTGATAATAGAATGTAGCTTCTTGATATTTTTTATTTTAGGAAAGGAGAATATCGACATCAAAACTTTTTTCAACTTTACTTTTATTTAAAATGAGGCCATATTTTCCTCTTGTAAAAAGAGAGTTCAACTAGAACTGTCAATTTTCTCATCTGTAAAACAAGAGCATTGAATCAGCTGACTATATTCATTCAGAACTCAATTTCTTTATCTTATGATCACTAAGGTTCTCCCTAAATCTAATATACTAAGGTTCTAAGGAAAGGAAAATATATTACTAACGACATGTTTTGATTTTTATTTCTTAGAGTTCAAATGTCCACCATTCACCTTGGTCTAAGCTTAACCATTCAAGGGGATACAATGCAGATGGGAGTAGAAAACAGAACCCTCACACAAGCTGTGCAGTGTTGCAATCAGGCTTCCGTTTGAAAAATAATCTTCTCTATAGCTTTAAAGTGATACCTTTGTACCGGCAATGCTTCTTGTTTCAAATGGATTTTCTCTGGCTCTTCCTGAACACTTTCTGAGGAATCATCGACCTCTTCAATTTCTGAGGAGGAAGGACTCTCTACTGTCACAGTCACAGGAAATTCTCATGGACCTGAGTGTCACAAGAAGAAGATAGGAAACCACAGAGTTGTTAAACTATAGTGCAAAGAAAGAAGACAAGATTGTATAAAAGACAACACAAGCCAGATACCAAATATGCAAATATTAGAGGACATTTAACAAAAGTGATCTGAGGTATCATTATTTATAAATGTCTCTCACTGCTCCTTAGTCTAAAACAGGCAATGACTAATTAAAAGTACAGTAACTTATTTTTGCTATGTTACTGTACAGACCTCTGTTGTACATGGTTAGGATTAGTAATGGGAATTGCCCATATTATTTTATTAAGTTTCTTTCACAGAAGCCAAGGGAAGATCCAAGGTAACCATTTTTTCTCAGATCAACTTTAGACTGCAAATGAAAAATTTATTTTTCGCTATCAGACAAAAACAGTCTGGAAGAAAATGTAGTTTTTCAGAGGAAAATACATCAGTAAAGGGACTGATAAAGAATCAGAAGAATAATCAGAAAGTCAACATATCTAAGCTGTGTATAAAACAGATGTTAGAATTTAAAAAAGTAAATAACATACACATACATAACTAAAACTGACCCATCAAAAATTTCATCTTCTCATCACCCTTAAGCCAAAACTAGGGTAACAGTAATACAATTCTCCTGTCAAGCTTCACTGTCACTGCAATGTTATTCAATTGGACATTTCCAAACATTTAAAACCTGACCTGGCCACAACCCCATAAAAGTCTACAGATCATAAAGAAGTGTGCTGGGATTATGTAACTATGCAGAAGACAAGTCACTAGGACATCATTTTGACAACAAGCTGCAAACCTGCAGCATAGGAAAATCCCAACAGGAGAATAAGGCGCACATCCTTCTCTCTGGGCATGCAAGGGCAGGACTGACACCCAAGATGCTCTTCTCTCAACCTCAGCAGAGGTGCCTCTCACAGAGCAACTATGCAGTCTCCCAGAACCACTGGGAAGGAGAATCTGATACTGACAGTATTAGCTTGCCATGAGGCCAGAAGCGAGGGAATGTGTGTGGCCTTGGTGAGACAGCAGAGGTTTGGGAGATGTTGCTTTATATTGGCTTTCAGATCAGGAATTTGTACATATAGCCCATAAACAACGTTTCTTGAAAACATATGAACATTCTTGAGTATGACAGCTCCATGTGAGGGGTCAGAAATGGCAGTAAAGTTCATTTTACTGGCTAACAGCTGATTTGCAGACTGGAGAACAGGCTTTCTTGTTTACAGACAACAACAAGGCTGCCAGTCGTGTGCCAAATCCACACAACTACACAGTTGCATTGGGAGAGCGAACAAACATGTTTTACATGGATTTATTTCAGAGAGGGAAGTGCTTCTTGTAAGGCTCTGTCAGTTTAAAAAGCAAGAAGAATGACCATCCACCTTTCCCAATTCAAGCCCTATATATCATAAATATAGCTACACACCAGCAACTGATTACATACATCACGAGCTTTGATGAATGGAAAGCCCCTAAAAAAGATATCAACAAAACGAAGCTAGATATTGATGTAAATACATCACCAGTTAAACCCAGTTAATACTATTTAGTATTATGTACAGTATCCACACAGAATTGTGTATAAAAATAAATAAGCTCAAAAGAAGGACCTGGAAGGCTCTGCTATGGAGAAAACTGAACAGAATTCAGCTGACTGGCTTGGTAATAACTCTCTGAACTGCTGAGAGGCCCCTTCAGTTCCTATGTTCAGTATGGTTGAGATTTCAGTCTCACTTCTGTAAATGGTGATATTAATTGTTCTCTAATTTACCACTCTGTGTGACGAGGATGGACCTGAGATTAAGTGTCTCAGGAAGAAGATAGAAAACCACAGAGTTGTTAAACTCAAATGCAAAGACTGGGGATTCAACACTATACTTTATGCAACAGCAATTCACATTACCATTTGGTCAGATTCTTTCAACAAAACAAAAGATGCACTCACATGTATTAAAAGACAAATTTAACTGCCATCTGTATCAATATGTTAATGTGCTCCAATCACATGTTTTCATGAAAGTTTAAACATAAAATCACCTTTAAGATCTAGGCCATGTGATCTGTTCCCTGCCATGTCAGATTATACCCCGTGAAGTTTACTGTCTTAAGAGTGATAGAGTTCTTTATACCTTGACAAATAACTAAAAGGAAAATAAAAACCCACACACACAATAAGATGAAGAGCCTATACATTTGTCAGTCTTGATTTATTTGCTTTTCTTGAGTCAATTGGAGGTTTATAGCCACATTCTTAAAATCATTAACTGCAATCTTCACAAACAGGTAATTGATGAACTGATGCATTCTAAAACTTGTCAGTAACGAAGTGTTATTCCAGTTTACAGCAACAGTTTAATTCTATTTCGGTACCAAAACTGAATACACTGAATACTGCAAACTTTATTCCCAACCACTCAGTAAAGTACTACATACATTTGAGACAAAGGGGAAAAAAAGAAAAACCTAAAAAGCCTAAGACTCTTCTGATTTTCATTTCCAATGATACATGCCAATCTTGATGATCAATCAGTGACTTAAATGTCAACTATAAACCCAGTATTTTATTAGCTGCTATGCAGTATACTAGAGCAATAGAAGAGAGAGGACCTCAAACCCTCTGTTCCCTCAAATTGAAAGGCAGGCTTCCTGACCCCTCCAGACCACTACTGGACACAGGGAACACACACTAATGTTTCAGGACCCCAATCAAGAGTCACCTGCTTTGTGATTACTTCCATGACACACCCTCACCAACACCATTGAATTTGCTGCTCCTACGGGACGTTACATATATTTCCTATTTTAACACATACCACAGTGCAGTATAATTATGATTGCAGATACATGTTCTAACAATTTAAAGATCATGATGACTTTTTTGCTCTTTATATCTTGCTATTTCCCTTCCCATATTTCTTGAAGAGAAACCATAAAAATATAAACAAACATAAAAAACAGAAAATATACAAAACATGTGGTTTATGGCTTAACACAGACTTAAGTAAGATTAATTCTGACAGTATCCAGCATGACAAACTTCCATGGTACAAATGAGAATGGACCAAGGTTTGAGCAGGTAGAGGAGACAATCCAGGCATGAACAACACCAAGAAAAGGTAGACAGGAAGTAACGTGGTGTGTAGGAAATCACGAGACCAGTCTGATGGGAAGAGACTTAAACAAGACTGAAACTCACTTTCTAAACCTCCATCTCCAATTGGACAATTCGCAAGACACAGGTGCCCCAAAGTGGCCGATTTATTCAATCCCTTTAATGGGGAGGAACAGTTTAAAATTTTACCCCTTTAGTTTGCCCCAAAAGCAACTATCAAATGTTGGCAGGACACAATGAAGGCTTACCTTTGTTAACATAGTTACGTCTCTTTCTCTCACAACTAGCCCACTTAGTTCCAGGTTCCTTAGCGCACCTGACGCACTTACACAGCGTCTAAGAGCTTTACACAACTGGAAGGTCACATCTTTATTTCTTATTGCAGGAACACAACTTCTGGAAACTTTATTTCTGTCAGAACCTAAAGCAAAATTATTGTAAAATGAGTGATATAAACCATACATTTTATCACCGTTAAACAACTAAAAAGAAAAAAAGCGTCTGCTCTGTGCTAAGGATTAGAAACCACTCCTGCCCTTAAAGCCTCATTAAGGAGGGACATGTGTAAACTCAAAATTTCAATCACATGAGATAAAGAACCATAACCTTTATGCACAGAGGTTCCTATGGAAGCTAAAAGTTATGTCTGACGGCTTCATGATAACCCTGAAGTACAATCGAGAAAGATGAGGCTATGCAGAGTTGGAGGAGGAGGTGCATCAACTGCAGAGGGAGCACCTGTGCAAAGACACTCAAGCCTGACTCCTGCTGGGCACTGTAAATACTGCAGGTGGGGATGACTAAAGGCCAGGGGTCCAAGTGTGAGAAGGGACAGAAAATAGAGACGTTGGTCGAATCAAGCCTGGGAGAGAGCATGGCTTGTATCCCACAGGTGATGAGGTCCGGGGCTACCACTGGCTGAGTAAGGGTGCCTCCACTGATTAGCAAAAGGCACCCCGCTGCTGAAGGACCAGTTAGATAAAGGGAGTGATCACAAATAGCTCCCCTTCCTCAGGGCCAAAGAGCCCCAGGAGGCTTGGTAGAGCACAGTTCAGACTACACGCCTCTGGGCAGAGCACACGCTGGGCGGCTAGTATGCACTAACTCTGTGTGGGCAAGCCATTAGCATTATTTTAGGCGTTATCTTTTCATGTTAGAAGATCACTCAACCCCAGTAGGCAGATGAACTTAGAGGAACTGAGTCCAGGGGCCGCAAAACCACCCAGGAGCTTCTGCCATAGTCCGGGCAAAATGCAATGTGGATGAAGAAGCAAATTTAGGAGGAGGCCAAAATCTACAAGCTAGCCCCACTGGATGCAAGACATGAAGAAAGTTCAGTGAAGGAACTCTGAAGAGAATGGGCTCTGCAATAAATTTTTCTTACAATCAATGTAAAATATCAGGCAAAATTAAGTACAGTGGTCTTCCAGCTCTAATTTCTTTTGACTTCTAACTTATTACTCTGGTTAAGTAAAGTCCCTTCAGAGGTGCGGAACAGTTCCTACACCTGAATGGGATGCAAAGAAAAATCTAATTTCTCTTCACCAGGGGATGAGTTGAACTGTTCTTACAGAAGAGATAACACATGGTGTGAACCCCAGATCCTAGAAAAGGGCCAGGCTCACGATAAGTATTCAACTTTTTGAAAACAAATGAACAATCATTTCCTCTCCTAGATCTTAATACCCTTTCTCTGCTGGCTACTTTCTTTCAGCTTATAAACATCCTCAATATACTCACTTTAAAAGTCCTCAGACCTATGATTCTTTGGATCTTCTTGTGGGTAACCTAAGTATCTCCCATGCCTTCAAATACCTGTCCTCCCAAAAAGCTCAGATCTGTACCTTGGGCCCAGACCTGTCTACCAGGCCCCTCTAAAGCACTGAAGATGAAGTAAGATCCTCTCCCCACCCCCAATCCCTTTCCTACTGTGCTCTGTATCTCACAAAAAGATGCAGCTGTAAACCATCACCCACACTTGCTGCCCTTCCTTTTCTAACTGGTCACCAGGCCCCACCCATTCTCTCTCGGATCTGCAAAATCCATTTCAACCTTTTATAACTTAAGTGGGACCCTTAGATTACAATTCACCCTGCACCCAATCAAGTGCCTTCCACATGGAGGTCTGAGTGAGTCTCTAAACCAGAAGTCCATCTCACTGTTCTTTAGGGTTTCCCACAGCCTTCAGGATAAACATCTAAACTTCTGACAGGACAAACAAGGCCCCTTTCTGTTGGGCCCCACTAGGTTTCCAGTATCAACTCTCATTTCTTTCCCAAACACTGAGTTCCAGTCCTGTATCTTAGTTTTGCCATATTTTCTTATATTTCTCCAATTTTGACACACACTGCTCCCTCCTGCCACCCCAGGAGCTTCTACATATCCTTAGAAAGGATGGCACCTCCTCCAAGAAGCCTACCCTGAACTTTCCCTTCCAAGATTCTGTGCTCTGCAAAGGGGAAACATGGGGGGGAGGGATAAGTTAGGAATTTGGGATTAACATATACACACGACTGTATATAAAATAGGTAATCAACAAGGACGTACTGCATAGCACAAGGAACTCTACTCCATATCCTGTAACAACCTGTATGGGAAAAGAATCTGAAAAAGAATGGATATATGTATAATGGAATCACTTTGCTGTACACCTGAAACTAACACAATATTGTAAATCAACTATGCTCCAATATAAAATAAAAATTAAATTAAAAAAAACAAGATTCTGTTCTCTGTAACACCAGAACTCACTTCTTCCCTAGCACTGACTACTGTGCTTGTGTTTACTTGCCGCCCAGTAGAAGGGGACATTACCTAGGGCAGAAGCATCCTCTCCAGCAGCGCTTGGTTCTGACAACTCATTCAAGTGCCAGGATACTCTACACACATAACCTGCTTAATTAATTCTAAGAACCCACAGAAAGGGTGGTTTTTAATGTCATTTTACAAGTGTGGGGATTGTAGTGCAAAAGAAACCTGCCCAGGCCACAGAGAGCATAAACTCTGGAATTCAAACCCTAAGCTGCCTTCACACCAGTGCTCTTTCCACTGTATGATAGGACTATTGAAAAAAAATTTTTTTTTCCTGAGCCCTGTTTTAATGAAAAGGAAATGAAGCTGGGATATATCAATTTCCTAATTGCTTTGGCGTGTACCAGGCAAAGTCATTCAACAGACCAGGTAACATCTGTGGAACAATGAACGATGCTCCAAACTGTGCTAAGTGTTCTACATTGTAGAGTCTATAAGCATTAACAGAGTGCGACCTTGTAACTGCCACAGAGAGTGACCTTGTACCCGCCACAGAGAGTGAGTCCTGTTAAGCCCATGCTACAGATGAGAACACTGAGACCTAGAAGCCTTAAGGCACTCGGCCAGGATCACTGAGCCGGCAGGAGTCCTAGGCCACATGCCCCGTCTAGTGCATGCACACCTGGGCACTGGGCACCGGTTCTAGTGCCCACCCTCCACTTTGTACCATCTAAAACTCTGCTTCGCAGCGCGGACACGAGAGCCCCTGGAAGTGGAAAGTACAAACCCGTCTTGCCAAGCCATGGCTGGAAGAAGCTCTGGATACAGATCGGGGGCAGAGGGTGCTCAGGGGCAGCGCCCAGTCCACCCTGCGCAGGTGGTGGGTGTTGAAGTCCGGCAGGCCCTCCCACAGGGAGGCGCCCACGGCGAGCAGAGGCACCGAATCCTGCAATGCACAAAGGTCCTCACAGCGCCAGAAAAATGTCGGCTGTGCTGTCGCGGCACAGCTTCACTCAGTGATGATGGGCCGAGCGTGGCCTCGGGGACGCTGGCTGCACACAGGATGCCGACACACGCCTGGAAGACCCGGCTAGCCTCCTGGCCCCTCAGGCGGCCATCTCAGTCCAGGGAGTGGTAATAAGGATCAAAGTGGTAAAGGTCTTGCATTCTTCTTCTTGCATTATTTCAAAACCGGCATCGCTGGCGTCAGGCAGTCCGGTAACTGGGTCCGGCGGACCGGTAATTGGGTTCATTTGCCTCTGCCTTATCTGCCTGCCATCTGCTTCCTGAAATGCAAACAGCTACACAGGGTGATTTGCTACAAGACAGTGCAGGGAGCTTAAGCACCAGATGCAGGATGTAATTTACACTGACAGCTAGGGAGTGATAGGAACAGGATGTAATTTAGCTTTGTGAAACTTACATCTAGTTACAGACAGTACAAATCAGTAACAGTTTAAATAAAACTAGGATCGATTAACCCTTTCAGGCCAGTTTATGTGTCTTCTCTAGCCTGTTCACTGTCCCCTTTACTTTCCTTATTTTCTGGAGAGGAAAAACTTCATTTCTATTTTTGCTGCAACACTATTATGCTTAGTGAAATAAGTCAAACAGAGAAAGACAAATACGGTATGTTATCACTCGCATGTGGAATCTAAAAAATAAACAATAAATGTAACAGAAAGGAAATGAACGCACAGATGTAGACATCAAAGCAGTGGTTACCAGTGGGTAGAGGGAAGGGGGGAGGGGCAAGATAGGGGTAGGGGAGGGGATGAAGAGGCACAAACTACTATGCATAAAATAAATAAGCTATAAGGATAGCCAATGTTTTATAATAACTTTAAACGGAGTATAATCTATAAAAATATTGAATCACTGGGTTCTAATATATTGTTATTACAATATAATACTGTAAATCAACTATACTTCAATTTAAAAAATGATCACCACAGTACGTCTAGTTAACATCCATTACCATACATGGTAGAAATCTTTTTTTCTTGTGATGAGGACTTTTAAGATCTACTCTCTTAGCAAATTTTAAATATGCAATACGGTATTATTAACTATAGTCACATCCCCAGGACTTATTTATCACTGGCAGTTTGTACATATTGACCACCTTTACCCATTTCACCCACCCTCCACCCCCTGCCTCTATGAGCTTTTTTAAAAATTCCATATAAAGTGAGATCATACAGGATTTTTCTTTCTCTGTCTGACAGATGGGGAAGTGCCTTAAGTCTCCCACTTCGGATGACATCTCCCTGCCTCACAAGTCTCAGTCCGGCTGGGCTAGCTTTGGCAAAGGGACGGAGCTGGATCAGGAGCCGCTGCTGCCATATCTGGATCAAGTTCCAGTTTTGGTCTATCATCCAACACCTAGCCAGACTCGCCTAGCAACACAGCTGAGAGGAACAAAATAGGATAGCTCAAAAGAATAGGCCTCATACAGCATCAGCCTAAAGGAGTTTATGACCCTGGAAGAAACGGATCAGAAAAAAGAATCCGGGGGGCTTCCCTGGTGGTGCACTGGCTAAAGACTCCGCACTCCCAATGCAGGGGGCCCGGGTTCGTTCCCTGGTCATGGAACTAGATCCCACACGCATGCCGCAACTAAGAGTTTGCATGCCATAACTAAGGAGCCCACCGCCTGCAACTAAGACCCAGCGCAACCAAAAAAAAAAAAATCAATCAATAAAATAAAACAAATATTATAAAAAAAGATCCAGGAGTGTGTGATCTGTATGATGGACTTTGTTTACGAGAACCCAATTTGATTTCTGCTGTGTATGCAGGTCACCTGGGCTGTACAGATGACTGGCTAATGAGATCCTTCACATGCCCCTCCTGCATGGAGACAGTTGATGCAGCACTGCTTTTGTCCTACGAGACTAACTGAGCCAGTGTCTCTCACCTGACTTCAAGAGAACCATCATTTTTGGTGGTTTTGATCTTTTGTCGTTGAGCCCAAAGAGCGGGGGATTAGGAATTAAGATCATGCATGAAAGTTTCCTAAAAATTCCTCAACGGCTTCAGATGTTGGGGAAAAGTATGTGATATTTTAGAAATTCAGGGGGAAAAGTAGGATGCTATTTTTATGTAAAGCCTTCGCCCAGTGTTTAAAAATATAATTGTATTTAGATCTTGTTATTGCTCCAGTACATAGGATTTGTGTAAAGTGTTACATTAGCTATAAATGTTTCAATTGTGTGTAGAAGATTAGGAGAAAGATACTGGTTGTTTTTCCTAAGTGAGATATCTTTCTTCTTCCCTATACCCAAATTCTTTTTTGAAGTTGCTGGCATTTGGGTCAAGGTTTTATTTAAAGCTACATTTTATAACACTGGCACAAAAAAGGTAGTTTTAAGCTTTTTTGCATAGTTTTTTTTTTTTTTTAGAATAAACATAGAGCATTTATTTTTTACTTTATAGGAACTCCACAAGTTAAGGTCCCATTGTTTTTTTGCTGTGATTGTTGTTACTATTGATGTTGCTGTTTTCTGTCTTTGCTGGTTCTTTCTAATCTACCATTTGTCGTTATTGGCATACAGTCATCTCAGGGTCACAAGATAGCTGCTGTAAAACCAAGTATCATATTCTAACAAAACAAGGAGGAAGCAGAAAAAGAGTCCCAATGGTCATTTTCCTAATGCATATTTATCTTTTTTCAGAGAAAAATATCATTCTCATAAGCACAATAACAGCCTTCCCCTAATTACTCATTTGCCAAAACAGACTGATATGACCATTCATAAGACGATTCATGGCAAAGAGGGATATGATAATGATTGCCTCAGCCTAACAAGGATTTATCCACGAAAGCTGAATGCTTCACTCCTCAAAGAAATCAACACTTTTCTACATACAAAACACAAGTCTCTTGAAGGGTTCTTCATAAGTGCATTATAGAAGAATTTAGTATGTCATAAGCACTTAAGGATTTGACATTCAACTATAGTAGTATCCATGTTGGTTAATTTTCTTACAAGCCCCATGATGAGTTTGAGAAAAACTGAAAGAATTACAGTATCAGGTTCTGTTAAATCCTTACATGTATCTTGCTTAAGTTTTGGTTCATTAATTTATATCCAACTACATAAAGCAAATTTGGAGGAAAAATAAATAAATAAATAAATAAATTAGATTTAGGTCTCCAAATATTTTCATAGGAAGATGTCCACCATATATTAAATTATAAACCAGAATGTCTAAATACTATACCATTAAATCACATGTACAGTCAGTGCTGTATATCCAACGGTTCCATATCCTGCAGACATGGAAGGCCGACAATACTACACCATTTTACATATGGGAGTTGAGCATCCGAGGATTTTGGTATCCATGGGGAGTCCTAAAACCAATCCCCTGCAGATACCAAGGGACCATTGTATATGCTTATATCTGCATTTTTTACGTCTCAAAAAATATGTGCTAAATTATTACTGGTGGTCACCTCTGAGTAGGGGGCAAAATTGCCTTCCCTTCCACTTCCTACATTTCTCTGACTGCATTTGTTGCATTCAGCTTACATTACTACTGTAAACAGAACAATTTAAACATGGTCTGCCTCTTGGGGTTGGCAACTCACCTGCAGATGTGGTAGCCAGTCCTGTTTAAACCATGGGTACAGTGGACACCAATAAGTCTGTCTATAAAACAGGGAATATGGAATTAAGTAAGCGAAGTAGATACACTAAAAACAAGTTATACAATTTTCTGAAGAGTAGCGTTTATTAGTTACCAAAACACGACCACTAACCTGAAAAGGAAAAACTCTGAAGAAAGAGTGTTTTTGCAGGAACGTACTATCAAGAATTAACTACTATAAAGTCAAAATTCATTGTCTCTGGGAAATTTTGCATAGCCTCCAATCAGATGCAATAGCGTGGACTGGAGAATGCCCATCAGGAACTGACCTGACTATAGAAAAAGGGAGTGGAAACACAAAAACAAAAACAGGCTACCAGAAGAATAGAATTTGTTTTTGAGTGAAACAAATGGAATGCCTTCAATTTTAATGCTCAATATTAAAAAGAACAAACGGTTTCTGAAGTGCTCTTGGGGTCCCAAAGCACTTCCATTCCTTCTCTCATTCACTGCTCCTCACATACTATGGGTCTATGTGCTTGTGGACTTCCCGGGTTAACTAGTATCGTTTTTATTTCACAATGAAAAAGTAAGGCTTGAGACGTAAGCCCAAGCTGCACAGCAGGCAAACAGAAAAAAGACTAGAATTGAGTCTCAGATTTTTCCAACTATGCCACAGTAATTCGTGGTCCAGCACTTAAAAAAAATTATATGAGAAAGTAAATATAAAACATCAACATGTAGCTGATCTCTGCAAAAGGTATGTCTGTGACTAGGTGGTGTCTGGCATTCGTCATCTGCCTGGATTACTACCGCCCTATAATTCTAACAGTCTCTTCTATTTCAACTGATCCTCCACATGGAAGATGTTATCTTTCTAAAATATAAACTAGGCTGGATTGCTCTGTTGCTTGAACATCTTCACTAAGCACAGAATAGAGCCCAGGTTGTTAGCACAGCATTGAGAACTCTTTATAAACAAATATCAGTCTGTCTCTCCAACTGAATTATAAGTTCAAACTATGACTTACAAGGACCTACATCATCCACCTCCCTCCTTTGCCCTGCCAGCCTCCCCTGATCTCATTCTCTACTGCCCTGCCCTCACTCACTTTCCCCTGTCCAGCCACACTGGCTTCCTTAATATTCCTCAAACATGCCAAGCACAGTCGTGCCTCAGGGACTTTGCACTTACTATTCCTTCTGCTTCAGAACACACCCTCCCACCCCATTTCCACTCTCCCAGAACACACCCTCCCACCCCATCTCCACTCTCCCAGATAGCCAATGGCTTGTTTCTCACTTCAAGGCTCTGCTCAATCGACATCTTAATAGAGGGGACTTCCCTGATCACCTACCACATTCCCTCACCTCTTCATCTTCTTTTGTTATTCTCCAAAGCATTTACCACCGCTTGACACTCCATATATTGACTTATTTATTCATCTCTCTCCCCCACTAGAATGGAAAGTACGTAAGGGCAAGAACTTTGTTCTCTTCCTACTTCCTAGAACAGTGCCTTCAATTTAGAAGGTGTTATACAAATATTTGCTGAAAATGAATGTATGAATTCTTTGCCCTTTCACACTACCCTCTAGTCACACCAGAGGCTGCCCCTCCAGAGCACAAGTTCAAGCCCTGTGCCTTCTGTACCTGTCCCCAATACCTGGGCTGTCCTTTCCTCATTCCGGCAAAATCCTCTTCCCCCAAGCCCAGCTCAAACGCTGTCTCCTCAGTCAGGCCTTCCTCAATTTCTCCTCTATGTTCCTGCTGCACTTGATTCTTTTATCATAATTAACCCACTTATACTCACTACATGTTTCTCTTCCTAGATAACTGTAAGTTGCTACTGAACAAAGACTTCTACTCACCTCTGTATCCCCGTGCCCTAACAACAAACCTATAAGGCTCTCGGTGTTTACTGAAACAATTTATTTTCTGAGTCTCTACCAATTCTAGGGAGTGCATAGTATAGTCTCCTCCTCATTATCAGTGAGCCTGGCACCTGTGGGAGGGCCTTACAGCAGAGGAGAGTCACCAATGGATCATAACTAAGGTCCTGAGACAGCAATGGCAGACAGCATGGTGAAGTTAGCCCACTCCATGCAGAAGACCCACAGAGGAGTCAGCATATGCAACGGACTACACTTGGTATAACATGTGAACAATCAAGGTTTACAAACGTGTTCTCATGCACTTGTAAGGATCTTCTAGCCCACGCGGAACAGACAGAACACACACAAAGGAGCCTGGAGGAAGTGAGTAGGCCGGCAGCTGCGCCCTAACATCTTAAGAGGGAACATTTCTGTGACTACAGTTTAAACAAATCAGATAATTTGCCTCCTTTCTAGACACCCTGGTTATCACAGGACAGGCCAAGCCTCTCAAGTTTTAAAGATAAAGTACACAGAAGGTCTGTGAATAGGGCTTAAGATATTTAAGAGCTAGTACCTGCATTAAGCAACCAGGTTATAGAATGAAAATTTATCTTGAAATTCCAGTCTCTCCCTCTCTCTCTCGCCTCCTATCCCCTATCTTCCCACCTCCATCTCTATTCCTTCTCCCCTATTTCCTGTTTTATGTATATATGTGCATCATTTTATATATACACGGAATATTTACTGTCTGTTACGTTTATTTAATAAAGTGCACACTCCTCAGGCTAAATTTAGAAAGAGGACAAAATGAACACTTTCACATGGGCCTCAGTGGTGTTCCAAAGACAAAAGATTCCTCAGTCTTAAAACATGGCAAACACCATGTTCCTTCTGATAGTTAGATGCTAGAAAAAGGCAAGTGGATCCTTAAAATTCACACGCTATTAAGACCTACTATCAACAGAGTAGATCTTAAAGCGGAAACAAGAAAACACCAGCCTTTTAAGTTCTTCCTGTCTGAAGATAAGAATAAAAGGTGGTAGTGTTCTTCCTCACTTGCACCGAAGTGTAAAAGCGGCAAAAATATCTTCAACACATATATGATGAGGAAGCCGCTCTTCTGGTCCACTCTGTTTTGTTTTGCTTCTAGGGATCTGTCTCACTCGGAACCTTTGCTTTTTGTTTTCTCTTTTATATATGCTAAGAACCCGAGAGTCTTAACCTTTTCTTCCACCTCTCAACCAATAAATAGGACAAAAGAACATTTTTATGTTTTTATGTATTTTCCATTCAAATTTTTAAAAAAGAGATAAGTAAGCTAGCTCAGTTCATATTTCTCACAAAAATCACTTTCCAAACTAAATTGTTTGTGACCATAAACAGGAAAAACACCGTACTCTATTAGCACCATCTGACATTTCCACCTTAATGTTACCAAACACAACTTGACACTAATGCCAGAACTATTAAAAATGTTAAAAATCCCCAACCCCACTCAAAATGCATACCAAAGTTCAGGTAAAGGAAAAACAGAAACAAACGCAACTCACCGTTATTTTTATGTTCTTTCAGAAACCCATTAACAGCACACTGGAATTTAAAACTAGCGTCGTCATCTGACACCTGATGCCCAATTGTACAAATTTTTAAATAAGGAATAGTTTCTGGTAAGTCCTATAAGGCAAAACCATGAAAATATGTATTATTTCCTTTGTAGCGAAAGAATAAAAAATTAATTAGAGAAGGCAGGATATAAACCAGGATAGTACATTAAACTTTGTATGTCAGTCATTCTGATGAGAGCCATTTTTTCCAAAGCTGCTTTAACCAGTAATTATCACTTGATTTTCATTAAAACTGCAGAACGGACAGTTACCAGGCATGCAAAAGGAAAAGCAAATCTATATGAATGAATGCACATGTAACTCAAAATGATATAAACAGTTCTACCTACATTTATGTTCTATCTTACATTTCAAGGGCCATAAAGCGGCTGTGATTTAAGGAGAGTAGTAGAATAGAGTCAGAAGAACTTGGATTCGAATTAGGAAATAGAGGCAATTTCAGGCATTGTTGAGAACTGGTATTCTTGGGGTGGGAGAAAGTAGACTATCAATAGAAGACAGAAAAGGATAAGTGAAAATTCTCTAGTTCTGAATTTAAATGGAAAGTAGCAGCAGGAACCTATGACATATTTTAAAAATATTAAAAACAAACATACATATTTCCTAGCTCTGACCACTGAAAAAGTCTAGAAACAACTGATGTCATGTCAAAAGGACTCAGGAGTCACCGAGAAGCTCCAACTGGCCAAAGATGACAGGGCCTCAGAATAATAACTGTAATGGAGTCCACGGTGATAGGAATAAATAAAATTTTACAAAACTGGTCACCACTGGAGGATATTTGTGAATCAACTCATTATTCTGAAAACTGTTAAATAAAAGAAGAGAATCATGCCTCTACAACTGGGCAACCAAACAGTTGATGAGGGGAATCTTCTCCTCATACAAATATACCCAGCTAATAAGTGAAAAAAAGAACAACAGAATTCACCATTCTTTGAAGCCTCAACTGAATTAATGGATGTAGGTATGAATCATCAGTGACTGCTAATACCACAGAAAGAGACAATTATACATGTCTCCATGGAAGAACACATCATCACCTATGAAACTGTCTTGCCAAAACAAAACATGCAAGCTTCATTCTGATCAACTACCAATTTACAGGAAAAAAAAGCATTGAAGAATATGTTACCAACACATGGAATGTAATCATCGACATCTAGATGGGACAAATTACCTGGTTTCTTTAAAATCAAAATTCAAGGAGGAAAAAAAACGTGAGAGAGACATGGAGGGAGAACTTATAGATTAAACAAGACTTCAGAGACCTAACAATCCACGGCAAAGTATGGACCTTATTTGGATCTAATTCAAAATTCTTATAAACAATTTTTTATGACGTTTAGGAGACAACTGCAAATTTGAGCACTCACTGGGTATTTAATATTAAAAAATGATATTAAGGAATAAAAGTCCAATATTTTACATGCACGTACCAAAAACGTACAGGTGTAATTACATGTTGTCTTGGAGCTGCTTCAAGATAATATGGAATGGGGTGAAACAGGTGGGGGTACAGATAAAACATGACAGCCATCAGTTGGTAAATAAGAAAGCTGGATGAGTTCATGGGTATACAAGGAATATTCACAGTATTTTTATACTTTTGTATATGCTTAAAATTTGTGATAATTGTTTAAAAACAAGACGACACTGTAGAAAACAGTTTGGCACTTTCTCAAAGGTTAAGTGTAGAGCTACCGTATGATCCAACAACTCTGCTACTACCTACGCTGCACATCTAACAGAACTGAAAGCAGGGATTTGAACAAATATCTGTACACCAATGATCATAGCAGCATGATTCACAATACCTACAAGGTGGAAAACAACCAAGTGTCAATCAACCGTTGAATAACAAACTATGGTCTATATACACACAATGGGATTTTCTAAGCCAAAAAAGAAACGGCACTTCGTTACGTGCTATAACATGGATAAACCTTGAAAACATGATGTTTAGTGCAATAAGCCAGACACAGAAGGACAAATACTGCAGATTCCACTTACACGAGGTACCTAGAATAGGCCAATTCACAGAGACAGAAAATAGAATAGAGGTTACCAAGGGTTGGTGGGAGGGAAAATGGGGTTGTTACTGTTTGATGGTTACAGAGTTTTTGTTGAGGATGATGAAAAAGTTTTGGTTATAGACAGTGGTGATGGTTACACAACACTGTGACTGTACTTAATACCACTGAACTGCATATTTATAAATGGTTAAAATAAATATGATTTATCTATATTTTACCACAATAAAAAAAAAGGAATAACAGAGCTGAAATTTCAATTCTTCCGAGAGTCAGTTTCATCGTCTGTAAAATTAGTAATTGTAGTTGTCTATCCTCTGAGCTTAGTGCAGAGTAAGCACTCAGTAGGAGATATCAGTACTACTTCCACTTCAAGAGCAAAGGACTGCTGTGAAGATTAACTAAGTCAATGGATATGAAAGAACTTTCTAAATGACAAACTGCTCTACAAATATTAAAAGACATTAGGTGTTACTGTCTCCCAAGGCCATGGAACAGGTCAGAAGAAGGATAATTCTTTTGCACTGGAATGTCCTACATGGGCCAAGAGAATATATGGGTTTCTGTACTATATCAGAAGGCATTAGGAAAAGGAAGCATAAAACTTAGAGAACAATTGTCTTTTACAGTGATGCTTAAACATGCTCAGGCAACTGCTTAAAATAAGTGCTAAAGACATAATGGACATACCTTTCTTTCTTTTTAGGATACTACTGTAACTACTAAAAGTTTACTTCATTTTCAAAATATAGAACATGGAAGCTTACAGAATTTCTTAAGCATATCTAGAGCCAACTGCCAAATACTATAGTTCAATTCATATCTTTAATCTCATTTTGAAACAGCAATTACAGGAAACCACTAGCCTCCCTTTTTGAACCCATGAGAGAAGGCCAGGATTCACCTTAGCATAAGATGATAACTACTGAACTACTATGAATTATTACAGTATCAGAAAGGTCATTTTCAATTACGGCTTCCATTTACCTCTGGCTTATAACAGCGGCGAGTATATGTTAAGTCAATAATCAGCCCAAGTTCTTCATTCTGTCCTTGGATTTTGTTAAGAAATCCAAGGGGGAGAAACGTTCTTCTGGAGCAAGATTCTTTTCAAAACTCTGTCAGAAAGAATAAAATAAGGAAGAACATATTTTTAAAATCCTTTACTATATTATCCATTTATTCAAAACCTGTGATGCTAACATATGAGATTCAAAGTAAAGTTTCCTCCTCTGGAGTTTACAAGCGATATTACAATCCTTTCTTCCAGAGAGATTAGACGGAAGAAAATAAGCTCACTTCTATATAGTTATTTCTATGTTTGTTTATTTCATGTTGGTCTCCTAACCTGACTGTAAACTCTGAGAAGGCAGGGACCACATCAATTTTGCCCACCACTGTATTGCCAGCTCCAAGCAGAGTGCCTGTAAATAGACACATAAATAAATACTTCTTGAATATCTACCTATATAAAGGATGGCTAAATATTCTTTTATGTATTGGTTTATTTATGGACTCTGTTTGATTGATCTGTTTGGTTATTCAAGTGCCAGCAACACAATTTTCTTTTTAAATTAGTAGACTAGTTTTAGAGCAGTTTGAGTTTCGCAGCAAAACTGAGCAATATGTACACAGTTCCCAGTTATACTCTCTCTCCTTCATCCCACACAGCCTTCCCCATTATCAACATGCCATACCAGTGTGCTTCATTTGTTAGAATTCATGAACCAACACTGGCACATCATTATCAATCAAAGTCCATAGTTTACTGCATTCATGGTACAAGTAACTGACTATTTATTTCTAGTATAGTCATCCCCAAACATTTACATACTGAGATACATATTACTTTCTTATAAATTACTTTATTCTTTATTTATAGTTAGCGCATTCCATTGTTGTATTTTTAAAATTTTATTAAGTACAAAAGTAGGTTGTATTTATCTATGAATTCCATTTCTGGATAGTAAAAGAGGTATTAAAAAGTATTTGCTATAAAAAGGGAAAATGGAGTACGATGGGGTTGAGAGCCAGGGCTCTATATGGAGAATTCAGATTTCTGAAAGAATACGGTATTAACTTTTGCTTACCTTTTTTTAAGGAACTTTGAAAGCAATGAAACGAGTCCCAGGCATCCGCTGTTCAACTGGGAGATAGTCTTTCCACCTGTTAATATATTTTTTGTTAGGCAAATTTTATGTTAGGCTGTCTCCCTGCGTAGGATGAATGCGCCTTGAAAATGGAAATCATATCCCTCTAGGGTAGGTCCCTCTTCTTTCTGCTTTACATTTTGCTGCTCCACTTATTCAACCCCACCTAGTAATAACCTATACTTCCCTTGTTCCTGTTTTCCCATCTTGAAAACAGATAAAAGGCAACAAAACAATGCAAAGGTCTCAACAAATAAGGGATATCTAAAACCAGAGATGGCCAGAACTTCTGTATCCCTGATAAAACCTAGCCCGCTGTTGACTACTAAGGTATCATTAATACATGCGTGTTGACTGAAATAGTTTAAACTCAATTCTTCCACTTCACAATTTACTTTTAGTCCTTATACAAAACCTGATAATAAAATTCCTTAATGCTAGGAAACACAGTGAAGAATAATATCTGAACTGACTTTTGTAAGATTAGTTCGAAAATTCGGCGGTACCGGTGCGTTTTTTCACTCAAACTTAGTTCCGGTAACAATTACTCACATTTTCTGTGCCTAAACAACACAGCTTGAGGAACTGAAGGGGATTCCATTCTGGTAATTAAGGAGGGTCCCCAACACTGACAGTTCCATCTTAAAAAGCAGTCCCTCTGCATTTTACCCGAGGAGCAATGGCCAGAGCCTCCGTTTTAAAACGATGGGGAGAAATCAGAACATCACACACTGTCCCTTTCAGCTACTGTGAACTGAGCCGCGAGACGACCAATACCCCCTAGCACAGAGCGGACGGGCCAGCGCGCGGAGGCAACAGTCACAGGAGACAGCACAAGATACGAAGCCCAGGCCCAGGGGCCAAGCCGTATTACCTTTCCGAGATGTGCTTTCCGCCCTTCCTCCTGGCCGACGAACGTCCGTCCGGAAAAGCCGCGACGCTGACCCCAGCGCCCACGGGCATGACGCCACTGGCTCATGCGACACCCAAGATGCCGCCCACCCAATGCCAAGAGTGCAAAAGTTGCCAACCCGGCGTCCCCGGTGCCAGCACAGGGCCCCGAACCACAAGCGCCCATGCACAAACCCACGCAGCTCGCGGGCCTCCTTCTACTGCGCATGCGCCACCGCGCGTCGAGATGACGTCATTACGCCGGCCGACTGAGACGCTTCCTTAGTAAAGAGGAGTCTGACGCCTGCAATTCCCTCCCTTGCCGTAAGATGGTAGCAGAGGTCCATTAGTTCGTGTGTTTACCCTTCAGAATTCCAATCATGGGACATGGAAAGTTGTCCCACTCTCCCAGTATCTTGTGTGGTTCTTTCAGATATTTCCCAAGTGTTTACATTCACACTTGTTGTATCTTGTATGTAAGTATTTCTACGTAGTGGAGCTCCTGTATTTTATACAAGAGCAGCATAATATACATAGTCTACAATCTGTCTTGGATAGTGATCTTCCCAGTCAATTTTTGCGTACATACATTCCATTCTCTTTAATATCTGCGTCACATTACATAATTTACATGGCCAGTCCAATATTGATGGACTTTTAGTTGTTTTCAGTTTGGGGGTATTTTGTTTCTGTCCTCTGTTACAGATAGGCTGCAATGTGAACCTCTTTATACATGTGTATAGCTATATATAAATTTCTAGAACTAGAATTTCTGGAAAGAAAGAGATGCAAACTTAAAATATTGATTTTCAATCAATCTAATCTTCCTAATCAACCTTCAAAAATATTCTATCAACTTATACTCCACTCACAGTGAAACATTTATTGGGTTTCTATTATGTGCCTGGTATCATGCTGGAGGTTGACAGTATGTATTTACATTTTAGACAATACCAAAAAATGCCTGAGAGAGATAAGAGTGGAGCTCAAGTATAACACTTCCTCACAGTATCAGGCATAGGGATCTGTACCTGTTAGAAAAACTATGAATCCTGCCACAAGTGGAACAGCAAAGAACAGCATGTCCTACAGTAGGTCTGAAGGTATAATAGCATACTAAATTCCATTGTTATTTATAATAACAAATATTTTTTGTTAGTTTTACTTTTCAGTTTCTAATTTCTGAAAGTATCTTACATACACTGGTAGTAATCTTCACAACCAGGTTTAAAGGGAGGGTGCTAGGAAGAAATTCAATCATTGTTTCTAGTTTTAGATTTTATCTATAAGGAAGAGCTATTATTCACCAATTTGATCTCTGTAGTTACTCTCTAATACAGTTATTAATTAATAGGTATAAAAGCTTAATAATTCCCTTAACATTTCTTGGGAATAATTTTAGATTCATAGAAAAGTTGCATAGATAGTACAGAGTATTCCCTTTACCCAGTTACCCCTAGTGTTAACATCTTTCATAACTATGGTACATTTTTCAAAACTATGAAATTAACATTGTTGCAATATTGTTAAGTAAAGTATAGATTTTATTCAGATTTCACACTTTTCCCACTAATGTCCTTTTTCTGTTCCAGGATCCTATCCAGTACACCACGTTGTATTTAGTCATCATATTTCTTTAATCTCCTCTGATCTGTAACAGTTTTCCAGTCTTTCCTTTTTTTCTCATGATCTTTAGACTCCACTTTAAAGAGTACTAATGAAGTATTTTGTAGAATGTCCCTAAATTTGGATTTGTATGGTACTTTATTATAATTATACTTAAGTTATGGGCTTTGGGGAAGAATTCCACAGAATTATAGTCCCCTTTTAATCACATATGAGAAATACATGATAACAACATGACATTGCTGGTGATGTTAACCTTGATCATTTTGTTAAGCTACTCCAACCAAGTTTCTCCACTGTAAAGTTGCTATTTTCCTCTTTCCATACTCTCTGGAAGTGAGTTACTAAGTCTAGCCTACACATAAGGGGAAGTGAATTAAATTCCGTCTCCTAGAGGAAGGAATATCCACCCATTATTTGGAATTCTTTTTTAAGGAAAATGTGTCCCTTCTCACACATTGAGCTCTAACCATCTTATTGTGACATATGTACAATTAGGCTTAGGGCTAGCCTTAGGCTTAGAGTTAGGTTTGTGGTTGAAGTTAAAGCTATGATTATGGTTAAGATTAGATCTGAGGCTAAAGCTAAGGCTAGGATTAATGCCAATGTTAGAGTTAAGGTTAATATTAGGGTTATTGCTAGGGCTAGGACAAGGGATAGAGCTAGGGTTAGCTGAACCTCAAGTTTTGAGGTTCAAGATCTGGATCTAAGAGTAGGTCCCTTTTCAAATTCTAGTTCCAATGTCCAGGTCAGGTCTAAATCCATATCCAAGATCCTGAGTCCAAAGAAAAGTTCTAAGTTAAGTTTAGAATCCTGGTGTAGGTCCAAAATGATATGATCATAGAATTTTTCTTCTATAGCCAGCTGATGTGACGGTTTCATGAATTTATTTTTGCATGTTGAAACAACCTTACGTGTATGGTATAAATCCCATTTGGTCACGTGTATATTTTTAAAATACATTGTTGTATTTGATATGCTATTTTTTTGATATGCTATTATTTTGTTGAGAAATATTGCATCTATGTTCATAAAAGATATTAGTGTTTAGTTTTCCTTTCTTGTAATATCTTAGTCTGGTTTTGGTATTGGGGTAATGCTGGCCTCATAGAATGAGTTAGGAAGTATTCCCTTTGCTTCTATCTTCTGAAAAGGATTGTAGAGAATTGGTACAATTTCTTCTTTAAATGTTTGTTAGAATACACCAGTTAAGTCTGGTGGTTTTTTTGGAATGTTATTATTTATTCAATTTCTTTAATAGATATAGGCCTAATCAGATTGTTTATTTCTTCTTGTGTGAGATTTGGAAGGCTGTGTCTTTCAAGGAATTGGTACATAGTTGTTCATAATGTTCTTTTAATGTCCTTGGGATCTGTAGTAATGTCCCCTTTTTCATTCCTGATATTAGTAATTCGTATCTTCTCTCTCTCTTTTTTTCCCTTAGCCTGGCTAGAGGTTTATTGATTTTATTGATCTTTCCAAAGAACCAGCTTTTGGTTTCATTGATTTTCTCTACTGGGACTTGTTTTTTTAATTTCATTGACTTCTGTTCTGTTCATTATTTCTTTTCTTCTCTTTACTTTAGATTTCATTTGCTCTTCTTTTTCTATTTCCTAAACTGATAAGTTATTGATTTTAGAGCTTTCTTTTTTTCTAGTTCTTTAATTTTGTACTTATATGATAGATGTTCACTAAACTTGGAATAATCACTTCATGATGTATAAAAATCAAATCATTATGCTGTATACCTTAAATTTATACATTGTTGTATGTCAATATATCTCAATAAAAGAAGAAAAAAATGAATAAAATAAAAATTGCTTTCTACATATTTTTTCTTTTCTGTTCTATGCATTCAATGCTATAAATTTCCTTTTAAGCACGACTTTCACTGCATTCCACACATTTTGATGAGCTCTGTTTTCATTTTTATTTAGTTCCAATTATTTAAATTTTTTTTCTTTAGATTTCTTCCTTGACTCGTGTATTTAGAACTGTGTTGTTTAATCTCCATGTATTTGGTGATTTTCCAGTTATATTTCTATTATTTACTTCTAGTTTAATCCATTGTGTTCTGAGAGCAGACACTGTATGATTTCTATTCTTTTAAATTTTTTAAGGTGTACTTTATGGCCCAGAATGTGGTTATATTGGTGAATGTTCCACATGAATTTGAGAAGAGTGTGAATTCTGCTGTTGAAGTAGTTTACAAGTGTCAACTAGTTGATTCATGGTACTGTTGAGTTCAGCAATGTCCTTACTGATTTTCTGCCTGCTGGATCAGTCCATTTCTGTAAGAGGAATGTTGAAGTCTCCAACTATGATAGTAGATTCATCTATTTCTCCTTGCAGTTCTATCAATTTCTGCCTCATGTACTTTAAGGCTCTGTTGTTAGGTACATACACATTAAAAGTTGCATGTCTTCTTGGAGAATGGATCCCTTTATCATTACGAAATGATTTTTTAAAATTCCTGTTAACTTTCCTTGCTCTGAGATTCATATAGCTATTCCTGCTTTCTTTTGATTACTCTTTCTTTTGTTATCATTTTCTCCATCTATTTACTTTTAATCTACATGTGTCTTTACATTTAAAGTAGGTTTCTTTAAATAGACACCATATAGTTAGGTCTTATTTTTTGATTCACTCTGACAATCTCTGTATTTTAATTGGTGCATTTAGACCATTGACATTTAAAGTGATTATTGATATAGTCAGATTAATATATACCATATTTGTTACTGTTTTTTGTCACCCTCATTCTTTGTATTTTTGTCTTACACTATTCTTCTTCCATTCACAGTTTATTTCATATGATTCTATTTTCTCTCTTTAGTACGTGAGTTACACTTTTTAAAGAATTACTTTTTTGCTTGTTTGTTTACTGGTTGCCCTGGAATTTGCAGTATACATTTACAATTAATCAAGGTCCACTTTCAAATAACACTACACCACTTCACATGTACCTTGTAATAAAAGCAATAATCCTAATTGTTCCTTCATGTCCCTTTTGTCATTGCTGCCATTCGTTTCATTTATATATAAGCATATATACATGAGCATTATGTATGTTTATACATTACATAAGATATATAATCATACATAATCAAATACATTGTGTTGATATTATTATTTTGAACAAACTTTTGTCTATCAGATCAATTAAGAATAAGAAAAATGAAAAACTTAATTTTACCTTCACATTTCTTCTTCAACACTTTCTGTTTTGTGTAGATCTGAGCTTCTGACTTAATTTCATTATCTCTAGAGAACTTCTTTTAATATTTCTTGCAAGGTAGGTCTACTGGCAACAAATTTTCTCAATTTTTGTTTGTCTGAGAAAGTCTTTATTTCTCCTTCACTTTTGAAGGATAACTTCAGAGTACAGAATTCTGGGTTGGTTCAACACTGTAAATATTTCACTCCACTCCCTTCTTTCATGATATGTAATTCTTATCTTTGCTCTTCTATAGGGGTGTGTTTTATTTCCTCTGGCTTCTTCAGGATTTTTTCTTTATCTCTGATTTTCTAGTTTGAAGATATGTCTGGGTGTAATGATTTCAGAATTTATCCTGGTGTTCTCTGAACTTCCTGGATCTGTAATTTTGTGCCTGACATTAATTTGGGGAAATACTTAGTCATTATTTTTTCAAATATTTCTTCTTCTTCCTTCCTTCCTCCCTACCTCCCTCCTTCTTTCTTTCTTTCTTTCCTTCCTTCCTTCCTTCCTTCTTTCTTTCTTTCTTTCTTTCTCTTCCTTTCTTTCTTTCTTCTTTCTTCTCCTTCTAGTATTTCCACCACATGTATGTTGCAATTTCTTTTTTTGTCCCATTTTCCTTGGATATTTTTTCTCCCCCCTTCAGTCTTTATTCTCTTTGATTTTTGTTTTATATGTTTCTGATTGAGATATTCTCAAGCTCAGAGATTCTTTTCCAGCCATGTCCAGTCTACTAATAAGCCTATCAAAGGCATTCTTTGTTGCTGTTACAGTGTTTTTGGTCTTTTATCATTTCTTTCTAGTTCTTCCATCTCTTTGCTTACATTACCCATCTGTTCTTGCATGTTGTCTACTTTATGCACTACAGTCCTTGCCATATTAATCATATTGATTTTAAATTCTTGGTTTGATAGTTCCAACATCTTGCCATGTCTGGTTTAATGCTTGCTCTTTCTCTTCAAATTTTAATTTTTGCCTTTTAATATGCCCTTTAATATTTTTTCTTGATAGCTGGATGTGAAATGGTGGGTAAAAGGAACTGTTGTAAATAGGCCTTTAGTAATGTAGTTGTAAGGTGTAGGGGGAAGTTCTATAGTCTTATGATGAGGTCTCAGTCTTTTTCTGAGCCTATGCTTCTGCTATGAAGTTCACAAGTGTTTCTCAGGTCTTTTTCTCCTCCTTAGCTAGGACAGGATAAATAGAGTGAGTTGGAATAGGGTTATTTCCCTTCCCCCTGGATCAGTCAGGCTGTTAATACCCCAGAAGGTTAGGCTATGGTTAACTAGTTTATTCTAAGGGCAGGTCTTGTTAAGAAGAGAATGTTCTGGTGTATTTTGAAATGGTTCCTCCTCCAGCCCTCCCCCCACTCTCTGGGCTAGAAACATAAGATTTCCCCCCAGTATTTACCATGAGAACCTGGTCAAGCTCCTGGTGGTAAATCTCATGAAACTGTGGGGACCCTCCTAAGACTGGGTCTTCCTGCAGTTTTTAACTCTCAAAGTTGTTCACACTGAGCCTCCAGCAATTCATCAATTATGATTCAGTGTTTCCTACCCCAGCACTGGTTCCTAAGGTAGTTTCTGTTCATGAGTCTCTGCTCCCATAAGCTGTGACTTCATATATTCATCTGTCTGTGTCTCCAATCTTGAGGGCAGCAATTTGTTCTCCCATCTCTTATGGACACAAGAATAGCTTTTGAGTTTTCAGTCTCCAGCTTTTTACTTGTTATTAGGATGGAGCTCCTTATATGCAGAACTAGAAACTGGAATTTTTGTTTGTTCCCTTTACTTATGACTAGTGCTTCTGATATAGAGTTTAACAATTCACTAATTGAAGAACATTTAGATTGATTCCAGGTTTGGCTCTTACAAATAAAACTGCTATGAACATTCATGTACAGGGGTTTGTGTGAACATAAGTTCTCATTTCTCTGGGATAAATGTCCCAGAGTGCAGTTGCTGCGTCATATGGTAATTGCATGTTCAATTTTATAAGAAAGTGTCAACTGTTTTCCAGAGTGACTGTAATCTTTAATATGTGTGTGTGTGTGTGTGTTTACTGTGAAATGATCAGCTACTTAACATCCATCACCACGCAGTAATTTTTTTCTTGTGATGAGAACTTTTAAGATTTACTCTCAGCAACTTTCAAATAGACAACAAAGTATTATTAACAATAGTCACCATGCTGTACATTGCATCCCCATGATTTATTTATTTTATAACCGGTGTTTGTACCTTTGACCACCCTCACCCAGTTTTGCCACCCCCACCTCTGAAAACCACCAATCTTTCTCTCTGTTCTCTTATTTATGAGTTTGATTTTTCTTTTTTAGCTTTTTAGATTCCACATATAAGTGAGATCATACAGTATTTGTTTTTCTGTCTGATTTATTCACTTAGCATAAATGTGCTTCAGTCATGTTGTTACAAATGGCAAGATTACCTTTTTTAATGGCTGAATAACATTCTTGTGTGTGTGTGTGTGTGTGTGTGTGTGTGTGTGTGTGTGTGTGTATACACACATATATCTGGCTGTTCAGTTTTCCCACTTATTGAAGAATGGTCCATTTCCAATTGTATATTCTTGGCTCCTGTGTTGTAAATTAATTGTGTGAGTTTATTTCTGGGCTCTTTATTCTGTTCCATTGTTCTGTGTGTCTGTTTTAATGCCAATATCATACTATTTTGATTATAATATCTTTGTATATAGTTTGAAATCAGGGAATGTGATGCCCTAGCTTTGTCCTTTCTCAAGATTGCTTTGGCTGCTCAGGGTCTTCTGTGGTTCCATACAAATTTTAGGATTGTTCTATTATTGTGGAAAATGCCATTGGAACATTGATCAGGATTGCATTGAATCTATAGGTTGCTTTGTGTAGTATGGACATTTTGGCAATATTAATTCTTCCAATCCATGAACATGGAATATCTTTCCATATATTTGTGTCTTTTTCAGTTTCTTTCATCAATGGCTTATAGTTTTCAGTGTATAGGTCTTTCACCTCTTTGGTTAAATTTATTCCTAGATATTTTATTCTTTTTGATGCAATTGTAAATGGGATTGTTTCTTTAATTTATCTTTCTGATAGTTTGTTATTGGTGTACAGAAATGCAACTGATTTTTGTACAATTATCCCTTGGTATCCTCAGGCATCTTGTTCCAGGACCCCTGTAAATACCCAAATCCACGGATGCTGAAGTCCCTTATATAAAATGGCACAGTATTTGCATATAACCTACACACTTTCTCCTATATACTTTAAATAATTTCTAGATTACTTATAATACTTAATACAATGTAAATGTTATGTAAATAGTTGCTGGCATGCAGCAAATTTGCATTTTGCTTTTTGAAAATTTCTAGAATTTTTTAATGAACGTTTTCAGTCTGCAGTTGGTTGAGTCCACAGATGCAGAACCCAAGGATATGGACAGAGGGTCAACTGTTCAATGATTTTGTGTTCTGGAACTTTACTGAATTTGTTTATTAGTTCCAATAGTTTTTTGTGGAATCTTTAGGGTTTTCTATATGTAATATCATGTCATCTGCAAATAGTGACAGTTTTACTTTTTTCTTTCTGATTAGGATGCCTTCCCCCCACCACCACAATTGCTCTGGCTAGGACTTTCAATGTTATTTTGAATAAAACTGGTGAGAGTGGGCATCCTTGTCTTATTCCTGATCTTAGAGAAAAAGCTCTAAGCTTTTCACCACTGAGTATGATGTAAGCTGTAGGTTTGTTATATATGGGCTTTATCATGTTGAGGTACATTCCCTCTATACCAAGTGTGTTGAGAGATTTTATCATAAATCGATGTTGAAAAATTTCAAATGCTTTTTCTGCATCTATTGAGATAATCATATCATTTTTTATTCTTCATTTTGTTAATGTGATGAATCACACTGATTGACTGGCAGATGTTGAACCATGCTGCATCCTTGGAATAAATCCCACTTGATGATCATATATGATCCTTTTAATGTATTGCTAAATTCAGTTTGCTAATATTTTGTTGAGGATTTTTGCATCTATGTTCATCAACAGGGCTATTGGCTTGTAATTTTGTTTTCTTATGGCATTCTTTTCTGGTTTTGGTAACAGGGTAATGTTGGTCTTGTAAAATGTGTATGGAAATGTTCCCTCCTCTTCTATTTTTTTGGAAGAGTTTGAGAAGGATTGGTATTCTTTAAATGTTTTGTAGAATTCACCAGTGAAGTCATCTTGTCCTGGATTTTTGTTTGTTGTGTAATCTCTATATTTGGAGTGTTTAATACATTCACACTTCATGTAACTGATATGGTGGAAGTTATGTTTTCCACTTTGCTATTTATTTTCTATATGCCTCATGTCTCTTTTATTCTTCTTTCTTTACTATTTTTCAAAATAAAATTCTATACTGTACCATTTTAATTCAAGTGTTGATTTTTAAACAATTTTTGTTATTTTCTTAGTGGCTGGTTGCTCTGTGGATTACAATATGCATCTTAATTTATACCACAATCCACTTCATGTTAATTCTAACTTAATTTCAATAAAATGTAGAAACTTTATTCCATCCTAACTTCATTTCTGTCCTCCTCCTTTGTGCTATTGTCAGTATATTACATTCATATATGTTATAAGCCAAATGGTAGTGTTACAGTTATTGTTTTATATCCCATAGATTTTAGCTCTTAAATATTTCCTGAATCCATTTACACCTCTGTATCCATTCACATCTCCACTACTACCATTTGTTTCTCTCAACTGGTCTCACCACATCTATTCTCATTCCAGCCAGGTGGATCTAATTAAAATGCAAATCTGGTTAAAGTGTTCCCATCTTAAAACCTTCTCATTACCACCCATGGTGGTTTTCAAACCCAGTTGCAAATTTTTTGATACATCTCTCATGACCCCTCCCTTGAATCTAGGTGGGCTTGTAACTACTTCAAACAATATATATGGCAGAAGTAATGCCTTGTGTTTTAAAGGCTAGGTCTTAAAAGGCCATTGGCCTTTTTCCTGGGAACACTCTTTCTTAAGTCTTGAGCAGCCATATAAGCTGACTATGCTGGAAAAGACATTGGTAGTCACCCTGGCTGACAGTCTCACATGACATTATTAGTTTCAAATATCTGAAGCAGAAGACATTAAAGTATACTGAAGATAGAGTTTTAAAATACTTTAAAAATTCTATTCCAGGGCTTCCCTGGTGGCGCAGTGGTTAAGAATCCGCCTGCCAATGCAGGGGACAGGGGTTCGATCCCTGGTCTGGGAAGATTCCCCATGCCACGGAGCAACTAATCCCGTGCGCCACAACTACTGAGCCTGTGCTCTAGAGCCTGCGAGCCACAACTACTGAAGCTCGCATGCCTAGAGCCTGTGCTCCACAACAAGAGAAGCCACCGCAATGAGAAGCCCGTGCACTGCAATGAGATGTGGCCCCACTCTCCGCAACCAGAGAAAAGCCCGCGCGCAGCAACGAAGACCCAACGCAGCCAAAAAAAAAAAATTCTATTCCAATGGATGAGCAAAACTAAGACCTTAGGTCAGAAAGATCAATCAAAACATTAAAATAGTCCTTTCTATAAGAGAAAAACACCTCTTAGAGAAGATCAAGTGTCTTTGCCTGAGGCCTCTGGAAAAATCTATTAAAGAGCAAGTGGATATCACTCTATTCAGCCTTGCTCTACTGAACAAATATCTTTTTTGACATTTATTTTTCCCAGCTTTATTGACATATAATTGACATATAACATTGTATAAGTTTAACATATAACATTGTATAATTGACATATAACATTGTATAACATGATGACTTGATATATATAAATATTGTGGTATTATTACCATGCTAAAGTCAGTTAACACATCCATCACCTCACATAGTTAATTTATGTGCGTGGTGAGAACTTTTAAGATCTACTCTCTTAGCAACTTTCAATCACACAATAAAGTATTGTTAAGTATAATCACCATGCTATAAATTAGATCCCCAGAATTTATTCATCTTATAATGGAAAGTTTGCACCCTCTTACTATCTTCACATATTCCATCTCCCTTCCCCAAACCCCTCCAATCCTGGTAACCACAATCTGCTTTTTAGTTTTTTGGGGGATTTTTAGATTTTTTTTTTTTAGATTCCACATATAAATGCAGTCATACAGTATTTGTCTTTCTGTGTGACTTACTTCACTAAGCATAATGCCCTCAAGGTCCATCCATATTGTCTTTTTAAAAATATTTATTTATTTATTTTTGGCTGTGTTAGGTCTTTGTTGCTGTGCGTGGGCTTTCTCTAGTTGCGACTAGCAGGGGATACTCTTTATTGTGGTGCACAGGTTATTCATTGTGGTGGCTTCTCTTGTTGTGGAGCATGGGCTCTAGGTGTAGGGGATTCAGTAGTTGTTGCTTACTGGTTCTAGAGGGCAGGCTTAGTAGTTGTGGTGCAAGGGCTTAGTTGCTCCATGGCATGTGGTATCTTCCTGGCCCAGGGCTTGAACCCATGTCCCCTGTATTGGCAGGTGGATTCTTAACCACTGTGCCACCAGGGAAGCCCCATGTTGTCTTAAATGGTAGAATTTCCTTCTTTTTTATGGCTGAATTGTACAATTCTATTGTACATATATACCACAACTTCTTTATCCATTTATCTGTTGACAGACACTTAGGTTAGTGCTGCAATGAACATGAGGATGCAGCTATCTCTTCAAGATAGTGATCTCATTTCCTTCAGATATATACCTCAAAGGGAGATTGCTGGATCATATGTTAGCTCTATTTTTTATTTATTTATTTTTTTTGCAGTATGCGGGCCTGTCACTGCCGCGGCCTCTCCCGTTGCAGAGCACAGGCTCCGGATGCGCAGGCTCAGCGGCCACGGCTCACGGGCCCAGCCGCTCCGCGGCATGCGGGATCCTCCCGGACCCAGGGCACGAACCCGCGTCCCCTGCATCGGCAGGCGGACTCCCAACAACTGCACCACCAGGGAAGCCCTATTTTTAATTTTTAAAGGAAGCTTCATGTGGTTTTCCATAGTGGCTGTACCAATTTACATTCCCAGAAACAGTGTACAAGAGTTCTCTTTTCTCCACATCCTTGTCAACATTTGTAATCTCTTGTCTTTTTGATTATAGACATTCTAACAGGTGTGGGGTGATATCTCATGGTTTTTTTGTTTTGTTTTGTTTTTAACTTGAAGGTTAAGTTTCAGATTAATTTAAAGAAGTAGTGATAGAACCATAATTTCAGTGAAAATCAACACAATTTATATCTTAAAAAAACAGTTCAGAAATACCAAGTCAGGCAAGCATGTAAAATTCAGAATATTAAAAAATGCAAGTGTGGTTGCCCAAACAGATATATCCCTCAGAAGCAGGTGGATTTGAAGATGCTGAACAGAACCAAAGAAATAAGAAGCTGAAAGGGAGGCTTCTCTGAATAAGCAGACCAATTCTCTCATTTTATAAATGAGGTAAGTGGGCAGACATTAACTGCTGAAGCTCATTCATCTAGATTAGGGATGCACATAGATCTAATTTCCAGTGCTATTTGCAACTACATATATCTAAATGAGTTAGATAGTTATTAAGGAGATAACTATCCAGAACACATTAAGCCCACTGATTTAACCAAAACATGTCAAGATTAATATACATAGTGGAGGGTGAAATTGTTACTACAGTACAGCAGCACATCTCACATGTATAAAAGATTAAACGGGGCTTCCCTGGTGGCACAGTGGTTGAGAGTCTGCCTGCCGATGCAGGGGACGTGGGTTCGTGCCCCGGTCCGGGAGGAAAAAGATTAAACGGAAAGAATCAAAGATTTTAATGTTCACCTTTGATAAACACAATCAAGTTTCCATCCAGTTTTCTGATGTAAAGCAAAATGTACTTGCTTAAAAAAAATGTGCATTCTTCAGCTTTCTTCTACACTTTTTTGGCCATCTTTCAAAACTGAGCACTGAGTATTTGTAATGTAAACAATGTGATATGTATATTTTAATTGCATGTTTTAGGAATAAACAAAATCTAAATTTCAGTAACACACAGTGTATTTATAAAATGAAAATCTCTCTCAAAATATGCTTTTTACTGGGAAAAATAAATAAAACAGACAAATGGCTTTACACAAAGTAAAAATTAACTTTGGTAGATTTCAATGTAGGACAGTCAAAAACAAGCATATTTGCCCTTATGTCCCCCACCCGACCCCCAGACCTGCTCATCTTCTGAGTTAAGATTTTTAAAATATTTTAAATTGAGATAATTATGTTGACATTTTTTCTCATTCCACATCACCTTCAGTCAAGCTCTGAGCATTTATAATTAATTCTCTAATTGTTGGAAGCTTAGTCAAAAGCATCTGGAACACTGGTTGTTGAATTGTTAGCCCTAACACTTGCAATAACTGCTATGACTGTCCACACACAGCAACTGCATTTGTCAGGTGGTCTATACCCTTCTCATATTCACCCTGGGCTAGTAACTCTTCACCAAGCCATAGTTATTGGAAAAAGAAATTCTGAATAGCTTCAGCATCTTTAAGGTCAGGTAACTTGGAAAGCCAACTCTCTCTTTGTCAAGCTTTTGTTTCTTTCTTCATTCTCACAGCCTGTTCTTGAATTTGGGGTCACTCTGTCTCGAGGTCAAAGTAAATGTAGTACCTGATGAAAAGTGTTCCACCCAAGATGGTGCTGTTCTGGCCCACCATCTTCTCTCCACGGAGGAGTGGGGTGGGTGGCAGTGGGGCCCCAAAAAAGCAATTGGCCCAGAACCTTCAGCAGATAGCTCCCCTCAGATCTGCTGCCCACTGTGAGGGACATGGAGAAAAACCTTATCATGGTTTTGATTTGCATTTCCCTGATGATTAGTGATGTCAACCACATTTTCATGTACTTTCTGGCCAAGATATCTGTGTGTCTTCTTTGGAAAAAATGTCTATTCAGATCCTCTGCCCGTTTTTAAATCAGATTTAGGTTTTTTTAGTTTGATGTAGACCCACTTGTTGATTTTTGCTTTTGTTGTCATACCCAAAACATTCATTCCCAAGACTAATAACAAGGAGCTTTCCCATTTCCTTCTAGGGGTTTTATGGTTTCATGTTTTGTATTTAAATCTTTAATGTAATATTTTATGAGTGGTGTAAGGGAAGGGTCTGGTTTCATTCTTTTGCGTGTGAATATCCAGTTTTCCCAACACCATTTATTGAAGAGACTATCATTTCCCCATTGTATATTCCTGGCTCCTTTATTTCTGGGCTCTTGAATCTGTTCCATTGGTCTATGTGTCATCTTTTATGCTAATATACTGCTTTTTTTAAATTACAATAGCTTTGTAGTATAGTTTGAAATCAGTAATTATAGTGCCTCCAGCTTTGTTCTTTCTCAAGATTACTTTGGCTATTTGTTCTTTCTCAAGATTACTTTGGCTACATACAAATTTTAGGATTGTTTGTCCTACCATTGTGAAAAATGGCTTAGAATTTTGATGGAGATTGCATCAAATTTGTAGATTGCTTTAGGTAGTATGGAGATATTAACAATATTAATTCTTCTGATCCATGAGTATGGGATAGCTTTCCATTTGTTTTTGTTTTCTTCAGTTTCTTTCATCTAAGTCTTATAGTTTTCATTGTGCAGATGTCAATTCATTTGTAAAATTTGTTCCTAACTACTTCATTGTTTTTGATGCTATTGTGAATGGGACTTTTTTTCAGATAGTATGTTGCTATTGTATAGAAATACAACTAAATTTATGCATTGATTTTATATCCTGAAACTTTACTGAATTTGTTGTTAGTTTTTTTTGGGGGGTGGAGTCTTTGGGGTTTTCTATATTAAGATCATGTCATTTGCAAAGACAGTTTTACTTCTTCCTTTCCAATATGGATGTCTGTTCTTTTTTTGTCTTTTCTGATTGCTCCAGCTAGGACTTTCAGTACAGTGTTCAATAGGAGTGGTGAGAGTGGGCACACTTGTGCTCTTTCTGACCTTAGAAGAAAAGCTGTCAACCTTTTATCATTGGATAACGTTTGCTGTGGGTTTGGGCTTGTCATATATGGCTTTTGTTGTCTTGAGGTTCATTCTTCCTATACCCAATTTTTTGAGCTTTTAAAAAAAATTTTATGAAAAGATGTTGAATTTTCTCAAGCTCTTTTTCTGTGCCTATTGAAATGATCATATGACTTTATCTTTTATTCTATTTATATATCACATTGATTTGTATATGTTGAAACATCCTTTCGTCACAGGGATAAATCCCACTTGATCATGGTGAATGATCCTTTTAATGTGCTGCTGAATTTGGTTTGCTGGTATCTTGTTGAAATTTTTTGCATCTATATTTATCAGGGATATTGACCTCTAGTTTTCTTTTCTAGTAGTATCCTTATTTGGCTTTGGTATCAGGATGTTGGCCTTGTAAAATAAGGAAGTGTTCTCTCCTCTTTGATATTTTGGTAGAGTTTGTGAAGCATTGGTGTTAATTCTTTAAGTGTTTGATAAAATTCACCAGTTATCTGGTCCTGGGCTTTTCTTCATTGGTAGAGTTTTGATTTCTGATTCAATATCCTTCTAGTACTTGGCCTATTCAGACTTTCTATTTCTTTCTGATTCAGTCTTGGTAAGTTGTATATTTCTAAGAATATTTCCGTTTTTTTCTAGGTTGCCCGGTTTGTTGACAAATAATTTTTCAGAGTAGACTCTTATGATTTTTTGTATTTCTGTGGTATCAGTTGTAATGTCTCCTTTTTCATTTATATCTGATTTGGGTCTCCTCTCTTTTTTCCTTGGTTAGTCTAGCTAGGCGTTTGTCAGTTTTGTTTATCTTTTCAAAGAAAAAACTATGGTTAATATTTTCTATTGTTTTTCTGTTCTCTATTTCATTTACTTATACTCTAATCTTTATTATTTCCTCTCTTCTGCTAACCTTGAGCTTAATTTCTTATTTTTTTTCCAGTTCTTTGAGATGTTTTGTTGTTTTCTTGAGATTTTTTTCTCCGCTTGATGTGTATGTTTATAGCTATAAACTTTCCTCTAGAAGCGCTTTTGCTGTAACCCATAAGTTTTGGTAGTGTTTCCATTTTATTTATCTCAAGATGTTTTTTGATTTCTCTTTTGATTTCTTCTTTAATCCACTGGCTGTTCAGGAGCGTGTTGGAACAAATATATTTCAGCTTTGTTTGCTCCAACACTTTCAAAAAACTTCTGTGAAGATTAAGTGAAATAATGACTAAATGTACAAAATGCCAAATGGGAACTTTTGTAATCATCATCATCACTCACTATACCCATCAAAATTAAACTAAGCTTGGGTCAGTTCAATGACAGGTATTTCAGAAGATATTGGAACAGTCAGGAGTGATGCACAGAGACAGAACATCTGGAGGTTTTGTTGTTGTTGTTTCCTATTAGGGTCCCTGTCCTAGTCATCCTGTGTCCCTATTCCTTACAGCAATGCGTAATACATACTGAACCCTCAATAACAGTGTCAAATGAGTAAACAACTGAATGAGTTCCCTGGGAAGGATTGAATCACTCTAGCATTCTGGGTAGTTTCTTGGGAGCCCACTTACTTTGATGAGAGTTAAGTAGTCTGGGGCTTCCCTGGTGGCGCAGTGGTTGAGAGTCCGCCTGCCGATGCAGGAGACATGGGTTCATGCCCCGGTCCGGAAAGATCCCACATGCCGCGGAGCAGCTAGTCCCGTGAGCCATGGCAGCTGAGCCTGCGTGTACGGAGCCTGTGCTCCGCAACGGGAGGGGCCACAACAGTGACAGTCCCGCGTAACGCAAAAAAAAAAAAAAAAAAAAAAAAAAAAAGGGTTAAGGAGTCTGGTGGAGATTTATGTTTGCAGGGCTATTCAGTTGGTTTTGCAACCTGTTGGCCTCCGTGGAATGATTATGAAAGTGTTTGTCTTTCTGGGATTGGGGAATTGACTTTTTTTTCCTCCAAAGATTATATATATATATATATTTCCCCCCTGGGGTCCCCATACTTCCTAGGCAATGCAATGGGTTGAAGTCAGTTTCTCCCTAGTCCCCTGCTTTAGTATGGGAATAATCTAATTTTTCCTTGAATAGCTGCTGTTGTTCACTTTCCGCCACAAAATTATGAGAGCTTCTCAGTGCTACACCAAGAATAAGGGTCATAACACTCATTGAGAACACTGGACCCACATCCAACTGAAAGATGAAGTATATTCATTCATTCAGTATTCAAGGAAATGGCATCTGAGAACCTAATTGAAACTAATTTTTAAAAAAATTATAATAAATTAGCTGAATTTTGGTCACTTGAAAACTCTGAGGGAAAGAATATTTCTTTTCTTAACTGCAGGAAAGTAGATTCTAAATCTATTTAGACAAAAGGTTTTTTTATTCTTATATAATTACAAAGCAATAGGCATACAACAGAAAATCCACAAGAAATTTTGGTATGTAATTATCTTTGCTGATATCCTAAACTCAGTTTTGAAACCAGCAATTGGCCAGACTTAGAACTCCCCTAAGTAGACTTTTCACAGCTTGCCACACTGGTAGAAAAGCCAGATGAGAAAATGGAAGATTCAAGTACTCTTACATGACAGAAGAGGACAATGCTTTCTTCTAGAATCACTATGGTCAGAAAAAAAAATAGATGAGCAAACTTTATATGTTATTACCACTCTTCCTTTTAATACTCTTTTTATGTACTATATACATTTAATATGAAATCATGACTGATGCCAAACACAGGTAAGAACAATGAAAATTTAGAAGTACAACTTTGTAGTGTCTTGATATTACTGCTCAAGAATTTTGGTATGCAGATATTTAAAAATGTCCATTTTCACAAAATTCCATTTATTTATTTATTTATTTATTTATTTTAGTAAAGGTTCTAACAGAACCTAGCAATGCTCTGCATTGGGCCTAACCTTGAAAATCACTGTCTAGCTTCTGTCATCTAGTGGTCAGTGTACTTTAGAACACAATGACTCTAATGATCATTATGCTCTTTCTAAGACAAGTAATAGCTTCAAAAAAGAAAATGGTCATGACTGTTAAAGCAACTTTAAATGTATAACCCATAAACAAAACCAAAATAGCTAATATACCAAAGTACTTTAATACATCTAATGCATGTTAATATTTTGTAATACGTTTATCTTTACACATTCACATTCTTGAGCATTCTAAATGACTCAATTTAGTGAAGTTAATCTCACGCAGAGTTGAAAAGAAACAATTCATACTTAAGTACGAAGGGTCTAATAACCTTCACATCACTCATCCCGGTCCCCCAAATATCATGGGGTTTTTCATAACATTTTTTTCAAGTTATGTTCCTTTAATGTAAGCCTTTTTATTCTTCTTACCCCAAATGACCAAAATATAAAATCAAGTTATTGGAACTAAAATGGTAACAATCAGTATTAGATATCCATGTATTTCAGTATTCCAAAGACCTAAATGTGCAATGATTCCCAGCTGGCACATGAGGCCATGTGAGAGTCATTGCAGAGAAGGTCATAGCTCAGGCCACAGCAGTGGAGCTGCACTGCTAATCGGAGGAATTGTGAGATAGATTTCTGGGCCCAACATCAAGGAAGATCAGTCAAACACATAAAAATTAAAAATAAAAAGAAAGGAGGAAAAAGAAGCTTTCAAACACAAGCAAGCCAGAAAGAGACAAGGAGATCTAGTCAAGAGGCTCACTCCCTCTGCCTTAAAGAACTGAGAAAGAAAAAAAAAGCATAAAAAGAATAAAATCCAAACTCCATAGTTTTGTATGAGAAACAATATAGGGTATTGTCTCTCAGAGCCAGAATACAAGGATTTAGGTAGGACTCAAGGGAGGAAGTGGGTTGGCTCCTCTTACCATCACAGGTACCAACATTAACCTATCTTTGCAACTCTGAGAGCTGCCAGGGGGAGATAAGTGGATAATGCTGCCACAAGGTGACACAACTATGATTCCATTGCACTGGTGAAAGTGGGGTGTTAAAGTCCCCTACTATGAATGTGTTACTGTTGATTTCCCCTTTTATGGCTGTTAGTATTTGCCTTATATATTGAGGTGTTCCTGTGTTGGGTGCATAAATATTTACAATTGTTATAGCTTCTTCTTTGATCAATCCCTTGATCATTATGTAGTGTCCTTCTTTGTCTTTTGTAATAGTCTTTATTTTAAAGTCTATTTTGTCTGACCTGAGAATTGCAACGCCAGGTTTCTTTTGGTTTCCATTTGCATGGAATATTTTTTCCATTCCCTCACTTTCAGTCTGTATCTGTCTCTAGTTCTGAAGTGGGTCTCTTGTAGACAGCATATATATGGGTCTTGTTTTTGTATCCATTCAGCCACTCTGTCTTTTGGTGGGAGCATTTAATCCATTTACTTTTAAGGTAATTATCGATATGTATGTTCCTATTCCCATTTTCTTAATTGTTTTGGGTTTGTTATTGTAGGTCTTTTCCTTCTCTTGTGTTTCTTGCCTAGAGAAGTTCCTTTAGCATTTGTTGTAAAGCTGGTTTGGTGGTGCTGGACTCTCTCAGCTTTTGCTTGTCTGTAAAGGTTTTAATTTCTCCATCAAATCTGAATGATATCCTTGCTGGGTAGAGTAATCTTGGTTGTAGGTTTTTCTCCTTCATCACTTTAAATATGTCCTGCCAGTCCCTTCTGGCTTGCAGAGTTTCTGCTGAAAGATCAGCTGTTAACCTGATGGGGATTCCCTTGTCTGTTGTTATTTTTCCCTTGCTGCTTTTAATGTTTTCTTTGTATTTAATTTTTGATAGTTTGTTTAATATGTGTCTTGGCGTATTTCTCCTTGTACTTATCCTGTATGGGACTCTCTGTGCTTCCTGAACTTCATTAACTATTTCCTTTCCCATATTAGGGAAGTTTTCAACTATAATCTCTTCAAATATTTTCTCAGTCCCTTTCTTTTTCTCTTCTTCTTCTGGAACCCCTATAATTCGAATGTTGGTGCGTTTAATGTTGTCCCAGAGGTCTCTGAGACTGTCCTCAGTTCTTTTCATTCTTTTTTCTTTATTCTGCTCTGCAGTAGTTACTTCCACTATTTTATCTTCCAGGTCACTTATCCATTCTTCTGCCTCAGTTATTCTGCTATTGATCCCATCTAGAGTATTTTAAATTTCATTTATTGTGTTGTTCATCGTTGCTTGTTTCCTCTTTAGTTCTTCTAGGTCCTTGTTAAATGTTTCTTGCATTTTCTCTATTCTATTTCCAAGATTTTGGATCATCTTTACTATCATTATTCGGAATTCTTTTTCAGGTAGACTGCCTATTTCCTCTTCATTTTTTAAGTCTGGTTTGTCTTTATCTTGCTCCTTCATCTGCTGTGTGTTTTTCTGTCTTCTCATTTTGCTTATCTTACTGTGTTTGGAGTCTCCTTTTTGCACGCTGCAGGTTCATAGTTCCAATTGTTTTTGGTGTCTGTCCCCAGTGGCTAAAGTTGGTTCAGTGTGTTGTGTAGGCTTCCTGTTGGAGGGGACTAGTGCCTGTGTTCTGGTGGATGAGGCTGGATCTTGTCTTTCTGGTGGGCAGGTCCACGTCTGGTGGTGTGTTTTGGGGTGTCTGTGGACTTATTATGATTTTAGACAGCCTCTCTGCTAATGGGTGGGGTTTTGTTCCTGTCTTCCTAGTTGTTTGGCGTAGAGTGTCCAGCACTATAGCTTGCTGGTCGTTGAGTGAAGCTGGGTGTGTTGGTGTTGAGATGGAGAGCTCTGGAAGATTTTTGCCATCTGATATTACGTGGAGCTGGGAGGTCTCTTGTGGACCAGTGTCCTGAAGTTGGCTCTCACACCTCAGAGGCACAGCACTAACTCCTGCCTGCAGCACCAAGAGCCTTTCATCCACACGACTCAGAATAAAAGGGAGAGAAATTAGAAAGGAAGAAAGAAAGAGAATAAAATAAAGTTATTAATATGGAAAAATAATTATTAAGAAAAAAATTTTAAGTAATAAAAACAAAAACAATGGACGGATAGAACCCTAGGACAAATGGTGAAAGCAAAGCTATACAGACAAAATCTCACACAGAAGCATACACATACTCACAAAAAGAGGAAAAGGGGAAAAAAATCATAAATCTTGCTCTCAAAGTCCACCTCCTCAATTTGGGATGATTTGTTGTCTATTCAGGTATTCCACAGATGCAGGGTACATCAAGTTGATTGGGGAGATTTAATCTGCTGCTCCTGAGGCTGCTGGGAGAGATTTCCCTTTCTTTTCTTTGTTCGCACAGCTCCTGGGACTCAGCTTTGGATTTGGCCCTGCCTCTGCATGTAGGTCACCAGAGGGCGTCTGTTCTTCGCTCAGACAGGACGGGGTTAAAGGAGCCACTGATTAGGGGGCTCTGGCTCACTCAGGCTTGGGGGAGGGAGGGGTACAGAGTGCGGGGCGAGCCTGCCGTGGCAGAGGCCAGCATGACGTTGCACCAGCCTGAGGTGCGCCGTGCGTTCTCCCAGGGAAGTTGTTCCTGGATCCCGGGACCCTAGCAGTGGTGGGCTGCACAGGATCCCTGGAAGGGAGGTGTGGAGAGTGACTTGTGCTGCAAGTGGCACAGCAGCCTTAGCGTCTCATGCCCGTCTCTGGGGTCCGTGCTGTTAGCCGCGGTTCGCACGGGTCTCTGGAGCTCCTTTAAGCAGCGCTCTTAATCCCCTCTCCTTGCACACCAGGAAACAAAGAGGGAAGTAAAAGTCTCTTGCCTCTTCGGCAGGTCCAGACTTTTTCCCGGACTCCCTCCCGGCTAGCCGTGGTGCACTAACCCCTTCAGGCTCTGTTCATGCCGCCATTCCTCTCCCTGCACTCGGACCTACGCCTGAGCCTCAGCTCCCAGTCCTGCCTGCCCCGGGGGATGAGCAGAGAAGCCTTTCGGGCTGGTGAGTCCTGGTCGGCACCGATCCTCTGTGCGGAAATCTCTCCATTTTGCCCTCTGCACCCCTGTTGCTGCGCTCTCCTCCGTGGCTCTGAAGCTCCCCCCCTCTCCGCCACCTGCAGTCTACACGCTTGAAGGGGCTTCCTAGTGTGTGGAAACATTTCCTCCTTCACGGCTCCCTCCCACTGGTGCAGGTCCCGTCCCTATTCTTTTATCTGTTTATTCTTTTTTCTTTTGCCCTACCCAGGTACATGGGGAGTTTCTTGCCTTTGGGGAGGTCTGAGGTCTTCTGCCAGCGTTCAGTACGTGTTCTGTAGGAGTTGTTTCACGTGTAGATGTATTTCTGATGTATCTGTGGGGAGGAAGGTGATCTCCGCGTCTTACCCTTCCGCCATCTTCCCCCTCTCCCCTCTATTGCACTGGAAGATGAGACTGCCACTTGGCTTCCTCATGTCACTGAGGCAGGAGACAAATGGGTTGTACTGACAATGGGGAAAGGAGAGCTATGTCTGGAACCCAGGGGATTCTCTGAGGTGTCTCATAGTACTCCATGCTTAGTAGAAAGGTTAGTAGAAAATTACAGCTACCAAGAAAAATGGCACGACTGCTGAGGGTGCAGATCCTTCCGTGATGAAGATCTTGGTCACCAGTCAGGTAGAAAACCCCAACGAGATGAAGTGCTAGTGAAGGCCAAAGAAATATGGAATGGGTAAAAGCAGAAGTTATAAATACTAGCTAAGGCCATGTGACCAGTCACAGAAAAGAGGACAGAGCAGCTAAATATATCATCTCCTTCCTTTTGCTGGTATGTGTTTATATATAGAGAGTAAGCATTTTCTTTTCTTTCCTCCTTATTTTATACAAGTTTTATTGGAGGTTAATTATACCTTTTTGTAAGAGAATTTTCAAATGGTACTATGATTGATTTGGGGGGAGTAATCTACAAAGTCCAGTGACAGATAACTGACTGCTAAGACTTTGTGTCTCTGATTTTGTGGAGAGGGTGGGTGCATCAATTGCAAATAAGATAGTTACACGCCATTAAATAGAAAAATGGAGTTGGTTGGTGGCCACATAGGAGCTCACACAGGTGTAGCAGGTATGTTGATGGTGCCAGTGGTTCAATTATTGTCTCTCAGTTCCAACTTGTCCTTTAGCTGGCATACCCATTCTGCTTTTGCCAGCTGGCTGTTAGCTCTGCCAATAAAGGATGCTAGAAGGAAACTGCAAACTGAAGAGGAAGAGTGAGTGACTGACTACTCCTTCTTATGTTCTCATTTCTCACACCCACATTCCAACAATTTCTTTACCCTGACAGTGGTGGTTCCTTCCCATAGCAGCAGCTAAACCCAGTTTGCAGTTTTCCCAACACAAGCAGAACCCCAGGTACACTGTGCCAGCTCCATACACCACCCCCACAGACCTTACCTCCAGGCCTAGAAACACCACCATTGACCATTTGGCAATCCCTGTTCAGAAATCTGAGATCAAACCACACAGGGACCCTTCCCTAAGATTCTATGTTTTAATAATTCAAACTTGTACTCTTTGTTCCCTCAGCCTGGGGAAACTACAGTTGTTACCCTCATGATACTTGAAACAGCAGTTCTCAAACTGTGGTGCCAGGAGCAGCAACATCAGCATCTCCTGGGAACTGGTTAGAAATGCAGATTCCCATGCACCACCCAACCTACTGAGTCAGTGGCTCAGATGGTGTGAGCAGGAATCTGTTTAGCACTCCAGCTGACCCTGATGCATGCTGAAATTTGGGAATCACTTCCCACTGCCTCAGAGTTCTCATTTCACTCTTTTGGTTGCCTAGTTAACAGTATAGTTAACTATTCGTTATATTAAACTCTCTGTTTAAATAACTGGTGTGTGATACCCTAATACTGTAGCATTCTAACAAATGTTTAAAGTAGTTATCAACACTAATCCTTCTTAAACTCTTCCAAAAAATAGAAGAAAAGGGAACATTTCCCAACTCATTTATATGAGGCCACCATTACCAAAGCCAGCCAGAGACGTCACAAGACCTATATTTCTTATGAATATAGATGCAAAAATCCTTAAAAAGAAAAAAATTTCATTGAATCCAGCAACATATTAAAGGGTTTGTGTAACATGACCAAGTGGGAATTATCCCAGTAATGCAAGGGTAGATCAACATGTGAAAATCAACCAATGCAATACACTACAAAATAGAATGAGGGAAACCACCCCCACAATCATCTCAATGCAGAAAAAGCATGTGACAGAATCCAACATCGTTTTATTATAAAACAAACAACAAAAACAACACTCAACAAACTAGGAATAGAGGGGAACTTCCCACAACATGGGAAGAAATGGACAAATTCTTAGAAAAGCACAATTTCCTGAGACTGAACCAGGAAGAAATAGAAAATATAAACAGACGAATCATAAGCAGTGAAATTGAAACTGTGATTAAAAATCTTCCAACAAACAAAAGCCCAGGACCAGATGGCTTCACAGGCAAATTCTATCAAACATTTAGAGAAGAGCTAACACCTATCCTTCTCAAATTCATCCAAAATATAGCAGTGGGAGGAACACTCCCAAACTCATTCGACAAGGCCACCATCACCCTGATACCAAAACCAGACAAAGATGTCACATAGAAAGAAAACTACAGGCCAGTATCACTGATGAACACAGATGCAAAATTCCTCATCAAAATACTAGCAAACAGAATCTAGCAGCACATTTAAAGGACCATACACCATGATTCAGTGGGGTTTATCCTAAGAATGCAAGGATTCTTCAATATACGCAAATTAATCAATGTGATAAACCATTTTAACAAATTGAGACAGAAAAACCATACGATCATCTCAATAGATGCAGAAAAAACTTTCAACAAAATTCAACACCTATTTATGATAAAAACCCTCCAGAAAGTAGGCATAGAGGGAACTTACCTCAACATAATAAAGGCCATACATTACAAACCAACAGCCAACATCGTTCTCAATGGTGCGATATTGAAACCATTTCCTCTAAGATCAGGAACAAGACAAGGTTGTCCACTCTCACCACTCTAATTCAAAATAGTTTTGGAAGTTTTAGCCACAGCAATCAGAGAAGAAAAAGAAATAAAAGGAATACAAATCAGAAAAGGAGAAGTAAAGTTGTGGTTGTTTGCAGATGACATGATACCATACATAGAGAGTCCTAAAGATGCTACCAGAAATCTACTAGAGGTAATCAATGAATTTGGTAAAGTAGCAGGATACAAAATTAATGCACAGAAATCTCCTGCATTCCTATACACTAATGATGGAAAATCTGAAAGAGAAATTAAGGAAACACTCCCATTTACCAATGCAACAAAAAGAATAAAATACCTAGGAATAAACCTACCTAAAGAGACAAAAGACCTGTATGCAGAAAACTATATGACACTGATGAAAGAAATTAAAGATGATACAAATAGATGGAGAGGTATACCACGTTTCTTGGATCGGAAGAATCAACATTGTGAAAATGACTCTACTACCCAAAGCAATCCACAGATTGAATGCAATCCCTATCAAACTACCAATGGTATTTTTCATAGAACTAGAAGAAAAAAATTCACAATTTGTATGGAAACACAAAAGACCCCGAATAGTCAAAGCAGTAATGAGGAAAAAAAATGGAACTGGAGGAATCAGACTCCCTGACTTCAGACTATACTACAAAGCTACAGTAATCAAGACAATGTGGTACTGGCACAAAAACAGAAATATAGATCAATGGAACAGGATAGAAAGCCCAGAGAGAAACCCACGCACCTCTGTTCAACTAATCTATGACAAAGGAGGCAAGGATATACAGTGGAGAAAATAAAGTCTCTTCAATAAGTGGTGCTGGGAAAACTGGCCAGGTATATGTAAAAGAATGAAATTAGAACACTCCCTAACACCATATACAAAAATAAACTCAAAATGGATTAGAGACCTAAGTGTAAGACCAGACACTATAAACCTCTTAGAGGAAAACATAAGAAGAACATTCTGACATACATCACAGCAAGATCTTGTCTGATCCACTTTCTAGAGTAATGGAAATAAAATAAAAAATAAACAAATGGAACCTAATGAAACTTGAAATCTTTTGCAAAGCAAAGGAAACTACAAACAAGACGAAAAGACAATCCTCAGACTGGGAGAAAATATTTACTAACAAATCAACTGACAAAGGATTAATCTCCAAAATTTTCAAGCAGCTCATACAGCTCAATATCAAAAAAACAAACAACACAATCCAAAAATGGGCAGACCTAAATAGACATTTCTCCGAAGAAGACATACAGATGGCCAAGAAGCACATGAAAAGCTGCTCAATATCATTAATCATTAGAGAAATGCAAATCAAAACTACAATGAGGTATCACCTCCTCACACTTAGTTAGAATGGGCATCATCAGAAAATCTACAAACAACGAATGCTGGAGAGGGTGTGGAGAAAAGGGAACCCTCTTGCACTGTTGGTGGGAATGTAAATTGATACAGCCACTATGGAGAACAGTATGGAGGTTCCTTGAAAAACAAAAAATAGAATTACTATATGAGCCAGCAATCCCACTACTGGGCATAAACCCAGAGAAAACCATAATTCAAAAAGACATATGCACCCCAATATTCATTGTAGCACTATTTACAATAGCCAGGTCATGGCAGTGACCTAAGTTTCCATCGACAGACGATGTGGCATATATATACAATGGAATATTACTCGGCTATAAAAATAAACGAAATTGAGTGAGGTGGATGGACCTAGTCTGTCATACAGAGTGAAGTAAGTCAGAAAGAGAAAAACAAATACCGTATGCTAACAGATATATATGGAATCTAAAAAAAAAAAAGTTCTTAAGAACCTAGGGGCAGGACAGGAATAAAGACGCAGACGTAGAGAATGGACTTGAGGACACAGGGAGGGGTAAGGGTAAGTTGGGACGAAGTGAGAGAGTGGCATGGACTTATATATACTACCAAATGTAAAATAGCTAGTGGGAAGCAGCTACATAGCACAGGGAGATCAGCTCGGTGCTCTGTGTCCACCTAGAGGGGTGGGATAGGGAGGGTGGGATAAGGAAGGTGGGAGGGAGGGAGACGCAAGAGGGAGGAGATATGGGGATATATGTATATGTATAGCTGATTCACTTTGTTATAAAGCAGAAACTAACACACCATTGTAAAGCAATTATACTCCAATAAAGATGTTTTTTTTAAAAAAAGACAACCACAAATGGTACAGGGCACTGGATAACTACATGAAAAAGGATAAATTAGGACTTCTATCTCACACCATATACAAAAAATTTACCCAAATGGATTAAAGACCTAAATGTAAGAGATACAACTATATAACACTTAGAAGGGAAAAATAGTTGTAAACCTTCATGACCTTGGATTAGTCAATGGTTTCTCAAATATGCCACCAAAAGCAAAACTGACAAAAGAAAAAAATAAATAAACTGGACTTTATCAAAATCTGTGCATGAGAGGACACTATCAAGAAAGTAAAAAGAAAAACCACAGAATGAGAGAAAGTATTTATAAACAGTATATCTGATAAGAGTCTACATCCAGAATATATAAAGATCACTTACAAGCCAACAACAAAAGATAATCCATTTTAAAAATGGGCAAAGGATTTGAATACACATTTCTGCAAAGAGAATATTCAAATGGCCAGCAAGCACACAAAAAGATTTTGGAGTTAGATAGTACAGATGGCTAAACAATATTATGACTATACTAAAAAACACTGAATTGTACTTTTAAAGTGGTTAAAATGGTAACTTTTAAGATGTGTGAAAAAAGAAAACAAATGGATAAATTCATTACTTTGGATTTGATAACAGATTCTTAGATATGACACCATACAAAACACCAAAAAGAAAAAAAGCTGATAAATCGGACCTAATTAACACAAACTTTTGTGCATCAAAGGACACCATAAAGAAACAGAAAAGCCAACCCACAGAATGGGAGAAAATATTTGCAAATCATACATCTGGTAAGAGTCTGGTGTCCAGAATATATAAAGAACTCTTACAACTCAACGAGAACAAACATCTTGATTCAAAAATAGGCAAAGGACTTGAATAGACATTTCTCCAAAGAAAAGATATAAATGGCCAATAAGCACAAAAAGGTGCTCAACATCATCATCATAAGGGAAATGCAAATCAAAACCACAGTGAGATACCACTCTAAACTCACTAGGATGTCTATAAACAACAACAAAACAGAAAATAATAAATGTTGGCAAGGATACAGAGAAATTGAAGCCCTCTTACATTACTGATGGGAATGTAAAATGTGCAGCTCTATGTCAGTTGCTCAGATGGCTAATCATAGTTACTACATGACCTAGCAACTCTACTCCCTGACATACACCTAGGAGGACATGTTCACACAAAAACTTAGACAAGAATGTTTATAGCAGCATTATTCATAATAACCTAAAAGTGAAAACAATCCAAATGCCAACTGACATTTGATTGATACATTATCAATTAACTAAATAAAGAAAATGTGGTATATGCCACACAATGGAATATTCAGCCTTAAAAAGGAATAAAAATTAACACATGCTACAACATAGATGAAACTTGAAAACATGTGAAAGAAGCCAGACACAAAAGGTCACATACTGTATGATTCCATTTATATGAAATGTCCAAAATAGGCAAATCTATAGACATAAAGTATATTACCGGTTTCCAGGGGATGGGGATAGGGGGAATTGGTAGTGATTGCTAATGGGTATGGGGTTTCTCTTTTGGGATGATGGAAATGTTCTGGAATTAGATAGTGCTAATAGCTGTACAACCTTGTGAATAAACTAAAAACTACTGAATTGTACACTTTGGAATGGTTAAAATGGTTAATTTTATCTCAATTTTAAAAATCTACCTAATTTAAAAAAATGTCATTTGTTATACTGGGTAAAGAAACTACAATTAAAAAAAAGAAACGAAACTACAATTTTGATAAGCAGTGGTAAAGAACAAAGACTCCATGAGAGCATCTTTTAAAAATTGTGGCAAAATATACCTAACATAAAATGGATCATTTAAACCATTTTTAAGTAGTTCAGTGGCATTAAGTACATTTACATTGTTGTGCAACCATCCTCACCATCCATCTCCAGAACTTTACCTGCAAAACTGAAACTCTACCCATTAAATAACTTCCCACTTCCCTTTCCCCTTAGTCCTGCAACCACTATTCTACTTTCTGTATGAATTTGACTAGATATTTCATATAAATTGAACCATATAGTATTTGTCATCTTGTGACTGCCTTATTTCACTTAGCATAATATCTTCAAGGTTCATCCACATTGTAGCGTATGTCAGAATTTCGTTCCTTTTAAAGGCCAAATAATATTCCATTTATGTATAATATATACCATATTTTCTTTATCCATTCATCCAACAATGGACACTTGGGTTGCTTCCACCTTTTGGTTGTTGTTAGTGATGCTGCTAATAAATATGGGTGTACAAGTATGTTTGTATCCCTGCTTTTTAAAAAAAAAAAAAAAAGTTGTGATCTCTTTTTGAAGATCACAACTTTTTGAAGGGAGATTTTGAAATGAAACTTATTTTGAAAATACACACATCTTCTTCATTAGCTTAAGGACTAAAAACTTATTTCAGTTGAAAGTCACCCAAAGGAGAACGCAAAGATCAATGGTACTGTTCGCTGTAAAGAAACACAAAAGACATAAAAGTATCCATTGCAAATTTATTATGCATTAGGAAGCTTAACTTAAAAACCAACAGCATAGTAAAAAGATATGTTATCTTTGTTCACAGCAGAACAGGTTTCAAAATATATTTTCTTTTAAATGTATTCAGTCAGTACACAATCCTTTATAAAAGTTGTATATATTTTTTTCTGTCAATACCTTCATTACATTTATAAATACAAGATTTACATAGCACCCCATCAAAAAAAATTAAAACTCCTTATGAATATCTACATATATTTCATACCTATAAAACTTTCAAAGGAGTGCTGTGTTAAAGATGGGCCCTAGTTAATGGTCCACCTACTGGTGCAGGAAAACACATATAATCTGAAGTTTTCTTTGTCCATAAAACATCTCGAAAAATTAGCAAGACACTTATTTTGAAACTGAGCTTCTTAAACCATCATATTTTAGAAAGGAATTTACTGTGCATATTCCCATGAGATTCAAGTGGCAGATACATAGATGAAAATAAAGACTGACTGAAAACAAATGCCTACATAGAGCAGTTAAGGCAGGGGTGTGATGAATGAAAAACACTGAAAAGTAAGACACAGGAGATGTAGGTGGGAGCAAATATAGTAAGAATGCATTACATGAGTCTAAACTTGGATATAAACTCCACTGGTATCCAGTTACTAACTCTCATTCTCACCTAGGAATGTTTACATTGTTGAAAACTTTCTTACAAGCACCCTCCAATTTCTATGTTGCCAGAATGGCTGATGTATGTTTTTCTTCTGTAAAATCACCTTGGATCTAACCAAAACATTAGGCCCAGGAATCTGAATTGCTAGTTCTTCATGATTTAAATTTATTTAAAAAATTTCCTTCATCTGGTAAAGGTTATCACTAATCAATATTATTACTGTCCAGATGTGTATATGCTGAATTTCATTCTAGCCAAGAATAGGAAGTAGAGATAAGGAAAGGAGAGTAAGACTAGTTATTTGCTTGACCTTTGAACAAAGGCAATAGATCCCCGATACTGAGCAGCCACTCATAAACACCTATGGGCTAAACGGGCACAGTTCAGAGAAACAGGAGGGAAGAAAATATGGGATTCTTTATCTCAAATTTTGCCAGAGAAGGCAGTTGTACTATAATCCTGCACCTTCTACTGAAAAGGACATGGTCACTCTTACTCTGGAGTTATTAAAGGAAAGTCATCCTTTCTACCAGAGATGACTTTTTCTGAGTTTCGAAGTGTGGACTCCAGATAACTTTGAGAGTTGCATATTATTTGCAGAAAAGTATTTCAAACCTTAACTTGTTCTAACATATAAACAGAAAGAAAGAGAATGGTAGAAAAGGAACAGGAGGAGGAAGGGGCGGGAGACGAGGGATGGAGGTGGTTACTTCTCAAACTCAGCCCTGAAGCATGCCACTAGTATCTCCCCTCCAGCACCATGAAGTCTCCAGTGTGGTGTGGCTCCTCCATGGCTCTCAGAGATGGAGTCTACAGAATTCTAGTTTCTGCAGTCTATAGTTCAGTGCACTGATTCCCAGGCTCCTCGAAGGAAGAGAGCTCCCAGATGCTGCTGTCCTGCAGTAGTGGCTCAATGTCTTCATCACTGCCTCGTTCTATTGTGTTGGTCAGGCTGCCGCTGATGCTGTTGTTATGTTTTTTAATTCCACTGCCTTTACTGTATTCAGGGATGAATAAGGCAACCAGAAAAGACATAAGAACTATACATGCCCCAAATAAAAACGGTGGGCCTGGGATGACAGCTCCCTGACGGGTGTGGAAAACAAATGAAGAATCTGGTTAGTCTTTCCAATCAAAATTAGTTCTGGACGACCCCAAAAAAGCACACCACTGAGAAGTGAGTTATTTTCTCATAAGCAAATGTTCATTAAGTGTCATAGCAAATTCTAACAGAGCCTGGTGTCTGGAATATGATGGAGGGCAACTAATCACTGCTTTGTGCACCACTTTCCAACACCTTAACCAAACTTTCCAACAGCTTAACCAAACATGTAAACAACAGTTATTTATCTCTAATCCTGCCCTGTGACCTGAGATCATTAACTATGTACATGAACAGTAATTCCAATTTTGTATAGAAATCTATATTAAATATAGCTTGGAAGGAGGGAAGTAATAGCAAATAAATAGTAGAAAAAGCACTCTAGCTCAAATTCTAGCTGGAATTTTAGGTCATTTCATCTTTTATTTGGCCTGAGCTTCACCAGAGGACAGCATTCTGATCAGAGTAATTATATAGGTGAAAACAGAATCTGAACAAAGTTAAGACAAATCTTTTATATAAGATATTAAATCACTGAAATGATCCCTCCCTAGTCCCAGGAAGCAATGAACATAGCACTTACTACTGTCAAATACAATAGTATTATAAAAATAAGAACACTTTCCAAATTTAAGGTCAGAAGATTTTGCTATAATCAGACACAACTGCTATTGTAAACCTAGACTTATTACCAAATTACCTGCAGGGCAGCATTGTTAGAATTCAATTCCAGTTCCAACTCAGTCAGTTCCACGTGGAACATGTAGAATATGAAGCCATACAGGGCTGGCCCCAGGCCATTACACAGTCCTCTTATTCCAGTTATGATACCTTGGGCAACTCCTAAGTCAGAAAAAAGAGAAGAGAGCCAGTCTTCTCAGATAAGCATCTCAAGACTGGAGACTTAACAGTACTTTCTTACTAATATGAAATACTGCTTCTGCTGGACTGAGTAGTCTGGGCTGTGGAAAGGATATTTTAGGGACTTTACCCATCATATTTTCATTCATTGCACAAATGTTTCCTTGGTTTTCTATGTCCTTTTAATGTTGTCCTCACTCAATGTCCTAAGATCTATAGGGTATGAAATGACAGTGATGTTTCTAAAATCCTTTTGAGGCTGAATTCCCTAACAGCAGATCTTCCTATAATCAGGGAATAATAAAAAAGTTTTAATAGTCTCCATTTATAGGCAATTTACACTTTTCTGTGGATTGAGATTTTCCTTTTCTACTCACTTAATGGCACTTTTACAATAAAAATCTGCCCTTTGCCTCTTGTATGCCTGCCCATGTGTGAGTCCACAGAGGTCCTGATGCTGTGTGCTCCCAGCACCTTCAGACAGATTCTGTTCCTCACAGTGACCTCCATATTCCAGGTCCATCTCCCTGTACACCTCTACTGAAAAATCCAAGTGCTAATTTCTAGATATCTCTGGTATCTAATGTGGCAGGTCAAAAATTAGCTTGAATCATGAGATGAATATTTCTGTAAATCAAAAATGGTCAAATATAATTCACCCTAATACAGTGTGTTCTAATAAGTTTATATGCTGACATTTAGAAACATCTGTATTAATACATGTAAGCATAAAAAAAGCCAAAGAAAATTCATGCCCTGAGAGATAGGATAGTGTCTCTTAGATGCCAAGGCAATGCCCATCCTTCACAGATAGCTCATGCCTTTACTTTAAGCACAACACCTCCCCAAGGATGCAGTCAGCTAAGTTAACATAACCAGGGTAACACACAGAATTTGTGGTCTTCAAATGATACTGCTATGTTTAAAATAGATAACCAACAAGGACCTACTGTTAAAAAAAAAAAAAAACATTAAAAAAAAGTAGATATGAATAAGATGGCTAATTTCTGATGCGGAAAAATAGTTCCAATGAATAAACTAGCTTTTCCAATCTAGTTTTTAATTGAAACTTTAGAAATATCTCTAAGGCATTAAAATTTTTTTCTTCTAAAATTCACTACTTCCTGACTACAGTCAGGTAAGCCATTAAGTGATGGTGAAAGAAAAGAACTAATTTTGGCAGTAGGAACTGCTTGATAGGGAAGCCAGAGGCACAAGAAGGATGAAGAGTCTAGACAGAGTGCTACTCTACACAGTCATCTTAATTTTGTCTCTCACTCTGCATCCAATTATCAAGAACTACTCAGATTTATTTTTCTTTGTCCACTCAAAGAATCATTTCCTAAATTGAGTAATGGACTTTGAGTGATTCCAAATTAAAGAAATTTCAGTGATTAAATAAAGAACTCATTGTTTTACTAACTAGTCTGTTAAAATATGATTAAAGTCTAGTAAATTCTAACAGTGACAAATAAAAGAGGAGTCAAAACTGAAAAGAGAAAATGGATAACTATCTTAGTATTCTGACCTGCTGAGTCCAGATTTCAAAAATATGATCAAAGATCAAAGTAGGAAGGAAAACAGAATTTTCCTATTTGCCAAAGTAAATAGGTATGATTGTTGAGCAGGGACCACATGGCTGTAACCTCTTGCTTTGTTGATGTGAAGAGAGATTCAGAGTTGCTCATGCTTATGGCAGGTACGTCTCCGTTGAAGGAGGAAAACAGTGACCTCACCTTGCTGATCTGACTCTGCATTCCGAGAGACGAGGGCACTGACTGCTGGAAATGTGATGCTGGACATGGCGGCCACGGTCCCTGCTGCCCACATCATCCTGCAATGACAGGACAGGCTGCGGTCAGGGAGCAGGCCAGCCCCAATGAGCTTGCTGTTCAGAGTACAATCAATGGCAAAAGCACTAAATGCTTTCTGTTTTCTTGTGTTAAGTTGCATTTATTTTTTTCCTCTTTAAAAATGGATTTTTTTTTTTAACCTAGAAGGTTATGCATCTGTTTATACTGATCACTTCACGGGCTGGGAAAGTTTCATTTCTTTATTTTACCTCTGTCAAATCTGTTCTTCTTCCTAGTTTCCCTATTACCGTATTTAGATGCAAGCTCAATGAAATGCAGAAGGATTTCTTGTTCCTATAAATACCACATTTTCACTACCAATTTTCCACTTTTTTCTTTGTACTTCTCAAAGGCTCACCTCCATACTGTCTTTGAGCTGCTCAGTTTTCTACCCCTCAATAAAGTGTTGTGTGTCACCTACAGAAAAAGTTGGTGGCACGTAACACTTCAGAGACCTGAAGTTCAGGATGACATCCTGCAGACTTCCAAGTGTGCTTCCTTTAGACCTTTGTTTTTTTCTCAATGAAAGGGACCTATATGTGTGTCAGTATTAGGCGTTGAGTGTGAGCAAAGTGAGGCCCCAACTGGGCTTAAAACCTGCTTGGCCAGACTCTCTTGGGGATGACATGCACGTCCTTACTTAAAAGGAAAAACCCTTTAGGTTGACAGAATCTTTCTAAGGTAGCATGAGTTTGACTGAATCAGCTACTGAACCAAAGTTCATGGGATGAAATTAAGATTTCCAAGAACAAAAAGAATCAACCACTGACCACCTAAAGCATTTCGAGTTCTTCTAAATTGTGTCATCCATTTATGACTGCAAAATGGGGACCAATTCAAGTATCTAAAACGGAGATATGGACTCTAGTATTTGGTAGCCAGGCACATAGGGAAACTTGCCACACAACAAAATAGCACTCAAAATTCTTTTTATTTCTTCTTATTCCACAGGGCTTAATTTGACCTTCCTTCCTCTTAATGGGAATCTAATACATTAGGAGTAATAACTGATCAGGATATACAAGATTCTGGAGGAGATCTCAGTGTTCATCTAACTCATATGCTTTGTATTATAAAGGTTATGTCACTGTCCAAAGTCACTCAGCTAATGATAGTAATAAATCCCACCATAATCAGTCATTTTTCCTTGTCTTCTTGTTTTGTTTTTGCCTATAATGTGTTGTCTCCAAAAACTGACAAATGTGTTTAAAAATTAGGCCTAAAACTTTTTTTTGGGGGGTCGGAGGAAGTAACAACTCACTGAAAGCCTGCTGAGGTGAAGGCAATCTATCCAAATAATCCTAAATTACCAGCTCTACCCTTTCCCAAATTAAGTCTAAACAGTTTTTGAAATGTTGAATACACTATGCCAGTAAAATAACTCCTGCTTCCTTCACATCACACTCAACTAATTCGAGCTCCTCTAAAAGATACATCTGTCTATTAGTTCATAAGAATCTATGGGAGAGGCTTACCATGCCTGAGATCCAAAACCGTACCAGGCTAACTGGAACATCTGAAAACCCAAACCAAGGAGAACGGTGTTCTTATTCCCCAATGACCTCATCAAGATGGTAAGAAAGACCGTCTGCAAAGCAAAGGGGATAATCCTGAGTAACCATATGAATACAAGCACAAGATCTGATGCAAGTTCTGTGGGGAAGCCCATTAATGGTGACCAAGAATCTCAAAATAGCAGACCACCTGACCTAAGACCTTGGAGGCCATGCAGTACTGATGTAGCTCAAAAGGGGTGAAACTTCGGGGCCTTCCCAGACTAACCTGGGCTCAGGGCCTTCGGCCTCCTCCCCAGAAACCTGTTTATCTGGTGCTTATCACTTCCCAAAAGGTCATCACAGCTGTTCAACAGTTACTGTGATTGAGAAGAAAATGCCTCTGTCTCTTTGGAGAAATGCCAATAATTTAACTACCAGTGAATAGCAAACCCCTGATGAACATTTACAGAGTATGTGGGATTTTGGTGGGGGTTAACAGTTTCACAAAGTTGGACTGATACAAATGTGATTTTAACAAATATATACTCTACTAAAAACTTAGGTGATATAGCCTGAAAAGGCATAGGATAAAAGGTGAATCTGGGCTAACTGACTAACCAGAGTTAATATAAAAAACAAGCCAAAATCATAAGCAACTTGAAAGTTTAACATAATTTACATTTGCTGATACAGTTAAAAAAAATAAAAGGCCCTTGGTTTGATGCATTCCTATAAGCCTTGTCAATTCTAATATTTGGGCAAAGCAGTTTTGCAGGCTTCTCATTTCTCTTTGAAAGAGTTATCACAGAAGAATGCTCCACCTGGCCTACCATGCTTTAAAGCAGCATATAGCGGTTCCAGGAAAATAGCCTCATAATAGTCCCATATGATATAGTGAATGCACCTAAGCATATCAATGAATTAATTTAAAGCACATATGCCCTGCCTTTTGTGGTCCTATAATAGATGGGGAAACGTTTAATAAATACTCTTTACTCATTACATATATCCTAACATACTGACTTACCACCATTTCTTCAGTCCTGGGGATAGCAAGGATTGTAATAGTTACAAAATTTCATTTCTGCTTTTCACCTTCATTACTTTTCAATATTAAAATAACACTGAAACATTTTTCTGGTTAATTTTGCAATACTGGAGTTAGATTGTGGCTGGTGCTGAATTGATCCATTAGAGGTAACAACACATGCTCTACAAAGTATTGAAAAGTTGTGTTAAATTCCTCCTAAATCATAACCTTAAGATTCTATTAAAAATGGAATAACTCTATGGTCTGTATTCATTGTCAGTTTACTGGGTTTGATATTGTACCACAGGACACAAGATGTTACCATGGCAGAGGAGGAGGGGAACTGAGGTAGTGGTGCAGGAGATCTCCATGAATATTTCTTTGCAGCTTCCTATGAATCTACAGTTACTTCAGATTAAAAACACTAAAAAAAAAAAAAAAAGGATGGGTAAAATAACACTCACCTGAGCCACAATAGAAAGAATTCCTACCATAGCTATGAATGCTGCAATTTTAACAGATCCAAAACCTATGACCTGTGGAAATGAAAACACTTTGTAATACAGATATTATAAAAATAAGGAATGTTATGTTCCATTAAAGCCATAGAATAAAATAGTTGAGGAAAGTTCATAAAACCTTGACAATGGCAAATTAGGCAGTGCTCAAAGTTGAACCTATTTAACCAATAATTTATATCTAAATCTGTCATAAGAAATCATTATAAGTGGCACAACTTAATTTAACAAATATTAAATATTAAGATAATATTTTCTATTGTAGGCCTACCTATTTTTTTCATATCCATCCCCATCTGCAACCCACCAAGAGACAAACATAACATTATCAAGCGTTGGAGAGAACATGAAGAAAATGATTCGATTTTTGATGCTGCCAACACAGTATGCTCACTGGCAAAGTCAGTGGCTCTCAACTTTGGCTGCACATTAAAATCATGTGGGCAACAGAGAAGGGGAGAAGAGAAGAAGGGAGAGAGGAGAAATGAGATGCTGGAATCCACTTGAGACCAATTAAATCAGACTCTCTGGGCCCAGACACAGGTATGTTTTAAAAAGCTTCCATGGTGATTCTAATTCTAATAGGCAGCCAAAGTTAGCTGGTAATGATTTCTAAGCCTCTTAATCTTAACAGCAGCTCCGAAATGCCTACCAAAACTTTTAAGTTTTAAATATCAAGTTTTTATTTGCCCTATCTATTGAAACTTTATAAAATTCCAAAAAAAGCTTTAAAAATTATTGTATACAATCTTCACATTTCATAAATGACCGTGTTGCTTCAAGTTACACAACTAGCTAATAAAAAGAGTTAGAGTTAGAACCTCTGGTTCCCAAACCAGTGCTGCTGACATTAATAATATCCTATTACTCTCTAATCAAATGCAATTTTTAAAAATTGGAATCTATTTCTCAGTCTAATTTGTAAATATATATATATTTTTAATTGAAGTATTGTTGATTTAAAATGCATCAGTTTCTGCTGTACAGCAAAGTGACTCAGTTATGCATAATATACATTCTCTTTTATATTCTTTTCCATTACGGTTTATCCCAGGACACTGAATATATAGTTCTTTGTGCTATACAGTAGGACCCTGTTGTCCATCCATTCTATATGTAATAGTTTGCATCTACTAACCCCAAACTCCCAGTCCATCCCTCCCCACACCCCCCGTAAATATACTTTTTAAAACAGCTTTATTGAGACAGAATTAAAATACCATACAATTCACCCATTACAAGTGTACAATTCAATGGTTTTAGTTTTATATTCACAGAGTTGGGAAATTATCACCATGATCAATTTTAAAAGCTCTCATCACTCCTCAAAGAAACATCGTACCCCATTAGGATTCCCATTCCCCCAGCCTACTCTACCACCTAGCCAGTAATCTACTTTCTATCTCTATGGATTTATTTATTCTGAGCATTTCATACAAATGGAATCATACTATATATGGTCTGGCTTCTTTCACTTATAATGTTTTCAAAGTTCACCCATGTTGTAGCGTGTATCAGTGCTTCATTGCTTTTTACTGCCAAATAATAACATTCCATTGTATAGATATTTCACATTTGTTGATCCATTTCATCAGTTAATAGGCATATGGGTTGTTTCTACTTTTTGGCTACTATGAATAATAATTTGTGTAAGAGTTTTTGTATAGGTATGTGTTTTCAATTCTCTTGGCTATATACCTAGAAATAGATTTGCTGGGAACTCTATGTTGAACACTTTGAAAAGGAGACATGTTTTTTCACTTTCTTCCTTGGACTTTCCCATTTTTCCTACATTATTTTCTATATTAAATGCAAATTTAATGTAATTTAATATATGCATATATAATTTTCTACATTAACCACACTATCTCACCACTCTTCCGTCCGAATCTCCAGCATCCACCCACCATAATGAGCAAAAGCAAAAATAAAACTGCTTGAAAAAAGTTTTACTTAAACGTGCCACCATATAAAATATTATAGTCTCATACTCTCAGGAAAACTATGAGAACGGAGAATTTAACAAATTTTATTTAAAAATATCTCTAAAAATAGAGGAATTTATCTTAGGAGGAGGCTTGCTCTGACAAAGTGAAGTAAACCATTAGCAGGAGGACTTCTAGTGAAATCAGTAAAAGACCAAGACAGGATTGCAATGGAAGGCAACTCAGGTCTTAGCAATCCCAGAGACCTAAAACAACAGTTGGAAAAGGGAACTTTTTTTTTTAATTGCTGTAAGTCAATTGCCTTTTGGGGAGGACAAAGTGTAATTTTTTTGTGTGCGGTACGCGGGCATCTCACTGTTGTGGCCTCTCCCGTTGTGGAGCACAGGCTCCGGATGCGCAGGCTCAGCGGCCATGGCTCACGGGCCCAGCCGCTCTGCGGCATGTGGGATCTTCCCGGACCGGGGCATGAACCCGTGTCTCCTGCATCAGCAGGCGGACTCTCAACCACTGCGCCACCAGGGAAGCCCCAAAGTGTAAATTTTTAAAGAGAAAAATCAGAAGGGAGAAAAGATTATTCTGGTTATTGTTTGTGAGCCACCTTGAAGTCTACAGTGGTGTTGAGCTATGGCCTACTACAGATGGCTAAGCAAGCTGGCTGTGATCAGACCCAGGGGTCAGGGCACTTCTGAAATAAACTTTACCTCTCTGTGAAATTTAATGGGTATTATTAAAGATTTAATAAATTCTGTTTCTACTAATTCTCTTTCTGTATAACTCTCAAAGAAATTTTTTCCACAGTAAACATTTTATTGTGTTTTTAAAATTATTGCACTAAAGGTCTCCTGACTACTAATTATATGTCAGCACCTACATTTATAACTAGAAGCAAGTTAACACATTTTTTTTCTCTACAGTGTTTTCCCACAAAACACCTCTAGCCAGATCCCAATCTCTGGTTTTCCTCATGTTCAAAAGCTACTAGGCACTCACTACTCACCTGCCTGAGATAGAGGAAAAAACTTGAATACTGTCCAGCCTCAGGAAGGTATGAAAGAAAAACGGTGATGCAGATTAGTAAGACAGTAGAATCTTTTCCAACTTTCTTCAGTGACTAGGAATAAGCAGAAACAGAAACATATTAAAAGCAAATAGATACTGATGTCACTGATATTCTGGGATATTGGCTGCACTGTTTTGATCTATTAAGGTGGATAACAAAAGATGAATGGATTATAAAAGGAATTGAGCCTTAACATTAAATCTATCACCATCTCTTTAAGGAGGTTACAAGTCCTAATTTCAGAGGTATGTTTCAAATATTACAGCTTTCTCTCTTTGTTAACAATACTGGTTCACATCCTGAAACAGACCCTGAACATCCTATGAACAGACCCTGAAAAAACATTGCTCCAGAACCTTTTAAGAAAATCTCCTCTCTCTCTTTCATTCATAATACAACTCCTTTAAAGCCATAAACAGTACAGTGTTTTCATTACACATAAATTTACTCTATTTTTTTAAATGTTAGCATTAAATTTGCCTTTAAAATTGGTAGACAAAAAAGTATGCTCCAGCCATGGGGTCAGTGACGACAAGATTCTCTGACAAGTAACAACTTTTTGAATGTTACAACCTTGTCCAAAATCCTATACTCCTCTCTACACAGGATGTTTGAGTAGACCAAAAGGTGCACCAAAAGTTGTCTACAGAGTGTAGAATTCTGCAGTGCATTCTAGGTGATCATAACTGTAACCTTCACATAATTAAAAGCAAAAGTAGCTAATGTCTATTGGGACCCTGCTATATACCAGACACTAGACTGGTTAATTTATATACATTCACTGCAATCCTCGTAACAGCCCTGAAAAGTAAGCCACAATAGTTCCACTTCACAGAGGAATTTCTCTGTGTAGCTTGACAAGGTGGAAGGTCTGACTGGCTCCACTCCTGGTTTCCTTTTCTCCACACCTACTTCTTGATATCTGACATTACAGCACAAACAGAATGAGCAGGGTCCCCAGGTCATAAAATGAGGGAGCTTTTTAGAAAAGAATTTCTCATGAGTTAGTTTTTTTATATGTATTTTTCCTAAAAGGTAAACTTAAGGGAAAAATGCAAATATCAAATCTCTGGTTATATTTTTCCTCACATATTTTCTTCAAGAACAATTTCAAACCAGAGAAGGTGGGGAGAGAAGATTCTTCTTCTCAGTACTTTTTCTAGTTGTTAATGGGATTCCCCCATGACAAAAGAGAAAACAAAGACTCTACTCAATCTGCAAAAGACAAGTTCAAAGCCTCTGTTCAACGTGGGTGTATGTTAACAACTTAGATAATAACTACTTTAGTCGGTCCAAATGTATTTAACCTTTTTGAATTTAAGTGAATCGAAACAACCTCTTCAAATGGCCACTTTCATTTATTTTGTTAAAAGAAGGATGAAAACAACTATGCAAAAAGAAAAAAACCTTCCTTCCCAAGTCTTCATCAGGGATAAACTGGACATTTCTTGTCTCTTCCCACAGGATAACCACGTTTGACTTAAGAAGTAGCAATTCTATATATTCCTTGGTATACAGTCTACCTCATTCCCTTACTTGCAAATACATTTTTTCTATTTTTACTGGAAAAAAAAAATAGATCAACAACTGCTAGGATGCTTGAGGCTGCAGGAATGTTCTTTTATTTGCATGGCTTAGAAAGATATTTAGGAAAGTAAATGTTTTCATGTTTTTATTTACCGCAAAAGGGTCTGCTTGTTTCCAAGAAATCTGAGCTCCCCAGGAAAGAGGTCTCATTTTCTCTGGCAAAGATTCTGGAACAGCCAATAAGATGAAGCAGATGTCCAGAAGAGCCACCACTGTGGCCACCAGCACAACAAGGCTGTCTCCATAACTGGCGGACAGGTATGCTCCAATGGCTGGGCTGCTGACCAGACTGGCTGCAAATGTGGCTGAGACCTATGGAAAAAGCACACTCTCACCCAGGGTCCCATCTGCTGCAGGTGCACAGCTATATTCCTGTTCTCATCCAGGTTCCCACAGGTACATACCTGAAGTCATCCATCCCTGGCTTTAAAAAGACAAAAGGATTGTGCTGCACACAACTTTTAAGAATGAAAAAGAATGAAAGTAATTTTGTTTTAAGGACTTGTTCATAAGCTATTAACTAATTGGAGTTATTCTAGAAAGCTACAAGAATACAAAATAATGATTTGTTAGAAATAAAAATTGTAAAACCTTCCCCATAAATACAATATACATGTTTTAATCTTCTTTATTTGGGGAATGGGGATGTAGAGAGAAAGGTATGAAAAAAATTTCTGCAGGGTTGATGATAAAATCTACAAATTACTCAGAGACTAGGCTTGATTTCATCTTCCAAAAACATGTACTGTTTCACCATTTCATTAGCACTGAGAGGGGGAAAAATCTCTGGTAATCTTAGAAAAAGCTATAACAACAACAAAAAATCCGAAAAGATTTGTTGAGGGAGATGTCAAAGCTTTTTAAATGGAGAAATCCCCAGGCTAGGGACTTTTGTCATGCTGTCATCCCCAACCTCCACCTAATACCAGAGACCACTGACTCAACTGATCACCCTTGCAACTTGAATCCATGTGAAGCTTCTTCACACTGCTTTCCTACAAGCACGTAGAAAGCTCCCTTTATTCTGAAATGTAATCTGAATGTTCAGAAGCTTAAATGGGCAGTCTCCAAATTATAACCAGACTGAGTGTCAAAAGCACATTTATAATAAGTTGGTTATTTAAACTTCTAATGGATTTTAACAGAAACTACAGAAATCATTATCTATGATTGAAATTATGACTCCTGGGTAGCCAATAACATTTTTTCTTCATCCATCACCCCCCAACTGAATATGATAATACAACGTATTGGAAATTAGTATTATACTAAAAATATTATAAAAGCCAAAAGTAAATAAATTTCTGGAGAAAAAAAGGGAGTATAGAGAATTCTAATTTGGGGAACAGGAATTCCCTGGTTCAATATTTATTGAGCATCTACTATGTGCCAGATAAATAAGAAGACAGAGCTCCTGCCCTTCAGGGTTTTTCATTTTATTTAAGAAGATCAAGGCAATCATGTAACTTTATATTATAAATTGCAATGACATGCAAACAGCTATGGGAGCACTCCTGCAGCATCCTCACGTGCTACGGAAGCACTGCTGCAGGGTCCTCAGGTGCTAATACTAACAACATCATACCTGCACAAAATGGGTCATTCATTCATTTATTCATAACAGTTTTCCACTACTTAATCCTTATCAAATTACTGTATGTAAATTGAGAAGATATTCTACAACTCAATGTACAAATAAAGAAACAATATATGTCTTAAGTTCACATAGATGAGCAAGAACTGGAAGCCATTTTCCAATTTCTCAAATTAATCTTTCTCACTAAAATGCACAGACTTAGACCTAAATTTCAGCTAAAACTGCTTCTATAATTCCACAGCATTCCAAGTGTAAAGAATCTAAAGATCATGGAGTATACAGAAGAAAACACTCAATCATTTATTTTGTTATTTGTCAAAGACATTTCTAATTCTACTATCATAATTCTATTCTAGCCAATTGGACATTTTCTAAGATAAAGACTGTTCAATAACTCAAGATTTGGTCATTAAGAACAATGGAATTGGGCTTCCCTTGTGGTGCAGTGGTTGAGAGTCCACCTGCCGATGCAGGGGACACGGGTTCGTGCCCCGGTCCGGGAGGATCCCACATGCCGCGGAGCGGCTGGGCCCATGAGCCATGGCCATTGAGCCTGCGCTTCCGGAGCCTGTGCTCCGCAACGGGAGAGACCACAACAGTGAGAGGCCCACATACCGCAAAAAAAAAAGAACAATGGAATTAAATTATTATCTATATAACAATAATTTAATATATAAGAATACACGATACATCAGTTTTGAATAGAAAATGACTGCCTTCTTTACTAAGCTCCCCCACAAATTTGAAGGGGATACAGTAACTACTTCAGATATAAACAAGAGGGATAAATAATGATTGATTATGAGATTAATGCTCATTATCAATAAATGATGCACTCCAAACCACGGTAAACTTTTAAATTCATCTTTCCCATCCATGTGATATATCCTGCAACACTGCTCTAAGGGAGAAGTGCTCTATTTTCTGGTATTTCCATAATTCAAACATTTGTACACTGCCATGGAGAAATTACCAAAGGCAGAAATCTTAATGAGAATCTTTAAGTCTTGCAAACCACGAAAAAGACATGAGCATTATTATTTACAAGTCTATGTATCTGAAGACTTGAAAGCTTCATAACTTGACTTAGATGGTACCGCAAGGCAAATTCTCTCAGACACAGAGGGGCAGGCCTATCCCCTCCTCCTAACACAGCCCAATTTGTTTAGGTCCTACAGTGCTCAGGATTTCCTCCTCCCATCTCTCTGTCTACTAATGCCCACCTATAATACCCTAATCTTCCTCCCTCCATTCCCTTAGTGGTCCACTGAAGCAGGTATAACACTTAAAGATCAGTTTAATTTCTTCAAGTATGCAAAAAGTAAAACATAATTATTATATACATGTAGTAATAGTGAGAAACAATAGGAATTTAGTGGGAAAAAATCTGTTATTAAAATATTTAATAATGAATACTCTGAGAGCCAATTTAATCATGTGGAATATGGAAATGAAAATAAAAAGGTTAGCCACCAAATTTCAAATATCAGAAGAGGACAGGGAGCAGCAGTGGTTTCCTAATTGTTTTATTTGATTAGTTACATTGCTCAATAAATATTTGTTGAATGAGTTTCTGAGAATCTATGGCCCCATGAAATTCTATGTAAAATGTTGCATCTTTCTTAAAACTTAAAGCAGCCTACTTGCTTAGTTTGTGTATTTATCTAAAATCCCTCTTTAACACTCAATACGACACGAGTGAATAAATCTAAAGGATGACTTCACCACAACAGTCTCTCAATGAGCATTAACTTAAATTCATTATTGTAGCCATTGAAAGAAATTACCACTTTTCTTTGTTTACTGGAGGAGTTTCAGTAAGGAAGATATACATATATATTCTTTAACAGATCTCAAAATGCTTCTTAGAATTTCAGCTAGACTTGATTGACAATCCTATAATTAACTGGCAATAAATCCTCCTATATCTGTAAGGTAGCCTGCAAGCTTTTTTTCTTTCACTTTTTTCAGGTTTGTCATCTTAACATCTGACATGTAGAGGTAAATGTAAAGGTTAGCCACTGGCCAAATCCTGGGTCCTGTGACCAAGTCCAGGAAGCCTTACATGCTGGCTGAGGGCACACTTCAGTAGGGCGCTCCTCTCACTAACTTCTCTCAACATACCTACGAACAGCCATTATTATAATTGCCATTTTACAGATGAAGAACTGAGCTGGAGACAGGGGAACTAAGTCATGATCACTTTGGTTCCAGAACTCTCTCTCTCTCTGAAATCTTTCCTAAGTACGACTGCTTAGCACAACAGCTTCATGAGGGGTTTTTCTGGTGGAAGCAAGGAACAAAAATCGAACAAAATTGGAGGGAAATGAGTGTTTTCTGTGATGTTGAGAAAAGCTGCACAAGTGTGATAAATGAGGCTTCTGGCACCCCTCAAATCTGCTGACCAACCCTGAGAGCCCACCTTGAACACCCTGCCTTCTTTGAAGCCTTCCTATCTGCTTCTCCCTCTATCCTCCTCCGCAGCACTCTGGAGATGCCCCTGTTTTAGGACATGGCATGAGAAACGTTCAGGGAAGGAGGGAAGAAGGAAAGGAGAGAGCAAGTAATAGCTACAGGGTAAGTGGGATCAAAGGAGAAGTTTTAAAACTACTGATGTCTAAAGTCAACAAAGTAAAAATTGCTGTTGTGTTCTGTGGAACAGTAGTGACTGACTTATATGTCCATCATTGATCCATACAATTATTCATTCAGTCAACACTGAATGACTACTTACTGTCTTCCAGGAAGTGGGATTTAAAAGAAAAAGTAAGACTCAGGAGAGAAGTAACCTGAGTTTCTGGCATTCAATCCCCCTCCAAACATTCAACAACCCAGCCAGATCATCTTTCTTCTTCCATCTTCTTACTATAAACATTTCAAACACAGGAAAGTGGAGAGAAGTGCACACTGCACACTGAAGGGGAGCAGAATAAGCCACCCCAAAATGTGCCACTTTGGCATGTAGATTGTTTTTAGCTGAAGGCAATTAAGACCCAGGAGACTCAGGAAAAGCTTTTTACCTTTCCCTTAACAGCCTAAAAGAATTTAGACAGGAGGCCTATGCCAGGAAGAGAGCAAATAGTAAAGATAACTTTTTATATCAGACTTATCTGCATGGAATGGCAAACTTGTTTACCAGATATTTGCTCTCATCTTCCTGTGAATTGTCTTCCTTCCCTTTGAAGCCCCAGACCCCTACCCTCTTTCTCCTTAGCTCAGGATGGTATATAAGCCTCAATTGCCTGACTTTCCTTGAGTATCTCACATCTTTGTGGGACTCCCATACAAATGAAATTAAATTTGTTTTTCTCCTGTTAATCTGTCTTACGTCAATTTAATTATTATGCTGGCCAAAGAACCTAAAAGGGAAGAAGGGAAAATTTTTCCTGTCCACACCCAATTACCCCAAGAGGTTCACACACTGAACACATACCCACAAATGCTCGCCTGTCATCTTTTCCCCTTGAACCACTTAAGTAATTTTCAGAGTTGTGACACTCTGACCTAAATGGCTTCAGCCTGCCATCTTCTACAGGTCTTTCTTCCCCTATGTAACCACAGTGCCATTACCTTGCCTAAGAAAATTAGAAATGATTGTCAATTACCCAAAAAAGTTCTCCTATAACTTTTGTTTTACACTCAGCAATTATTTGCTGAATGAATGTAGTCCTTTTTCTGTAGTACCATGTCCCAAATAAGTGCCCGAGTCACACAACTAGCAATACAGTAACAATGGATTAACATGGCTGAGGTTTTATCACCTCTCCAATTCTTATTAGGTACACAGAGACCTATGATCGTAGCACTTGTTTACTGTTATGTTTCCTCAAGAGATTAGCTAACAAGAAACAAATCAAACCAACTTTAGAAAAACTTTGCAACTGACAACTCAACACATCCTGCCAATCTTACAACACTAAAACCAGAAAATAAATTACTAGCAATTTCTATCTTGCTATTTTTAACTTCTCATAAGTCTCCTTTTTCATTTCAATTGCTTTGGATTTTCTTTTACATAAGTCAATATTTAACACTATTTTAATAAAATCTCACTTTCCAGTGAATTTTTAGTAGAATGTTCATTATTTCTCTGATTAAAAAACAATCTATTATCTTACCCATCCATAAGCAGTACTTCGCTCATGCTCCTGAGTAACATCAGCTACATAGGCAAATATCACAGAGAACGTGACTGAGAAGACTCCAGACATGGAAATCATTGCAAAATACCACCTATAAAAAGATTATTTTAAACACCCATGAGAGAGGTAGTGTATACACACTTTTATAACCAAAGCCAAAGATACCATGTAAAGACTATAAACCAACAAATAAATTTAAAAAATACATGTATATTTAAAGATATAGAGGACAACTAATAAAATTATAATCAAGATGGAGAGGAAGGAGAAACATACTAATTTTGTCATTGTTCAAGGGGTTTCAGTAAATGCAGTTTAAAAAAATGAAAGAGTAAGGGTATGCAGTAAAGTTATACTTTTAAAGGTAGCCAGAACAGAAATTAAAACTTTCTAAACTTCCTAGCTTTAGCTAAGAATAATACATATACACAAAAGCAGGAAGCATTTTAAAAATTAATGTAATTAAGACAAAAAATTTCTATCATATGCATAGATGCTTAAAAAATCTAGTTAAAATATTAGCAAACAGAATCTCACAGAAAAGTAGGGTTTAATCCTAGGAGGTAAGGATGTTTCAATATTAGAAATCTATTAATATGCTTCATCATGCTGGTAGATCTAAGAAGAAAATTCAAATGATCTCAACTGATGCAAAAGGCATCAAATAAAATTTGACATTCAACCTTGATTTTAAAAAAGAAAATCTCTAAATAAAATAGGAACAAGTATTTTTAAACCCAAAAGGCATTTTAATACTCAATGATGAAACATTATATTTCCTTCATATATATGAGGTAGATAGGTCCTAGATAGGTCCATAATCATTACTTTTATTTAACATTATTCATTAGTCTACACAAGTAGCAGAAGCAGCAGCATGAAAACTGGAAGAGGGCTTCCCTGGTGGCGCAGTGGTTGAGAGTCTGCCTGCCGATGCAGGGGACACGGGTTCGTGCCCCGGTCCGGGAGGATCCCACATGCTGTGGAGCAGCTGGGCCCATGAGCTGTGGCCGCTGGGGCTGCGCGTCCAGGGCCTGTGCTCCACGGTGGGAGGGGCCAAAGCAGTGAGAGGCCCGCATACCGCAAAAAAAAAAAAACCAAAAAAAAAAAACCAACAACAAAAACTGGAAGAGAAGAGGTAAAATCATTTAAAGATCTGAAGAAAATAATTTTAAGGTATTGAGAGGACATTAAAAAAAAACCCTAATTCATCAGAAAAGCATGACTTGTTCTTGGACAGAAAGACTCAATACCAAAAAGTATTTTATAAAAATTTATCTGGTAGGAAATAAAATGATTCATTATAGATAGCCAACACATTTGGAACATGACAAATGTTGACCTAAAATTTCTATCAAATGAGAGTATTTTCACATGAGCACCCCCCTCCGAAACTATTAATTGAATTTTTTAAAAAAACCCAAAAAACTGAAACACAAAAACCCTCCATTCTAAAGTATGTTCTTCACATAGGAATAGCATCTCAGCAACAGGAATTTTGGCCAAAATACCATCCTCTGTACTCCAGAAAAACTAAGTTACTGCTCAGGTGCAAATTCCAACCCATTTTTATTAACTAAATAGTCTTGGTTACATGCTAACTATTCTCTCCTTATTTATCATGAAAAAATGAGATCAAATTAAAATTCACATTATGATTTAGAATAGGTTATTGGTCTTAATACAGTACACACAAAAGTGACTCCTGCCTTTTGATATAAACTATGTTCATGTCAGTGCCCTAGAGCAATGAGCTGACAAAAACAACACATTTTCAAAGTCAAATGAGCCACAATTGAGTGAGTACAGGGATTGTCTGCCCCCTCCCAGGACCCAATCTTGTAACTTACCTCATGGCAACAATAGCTGCCCTTAGAGACATCTTTTCTTTCTATTTCTTCACCTAAGTGAAGAACTTAGGTGGGCATGATGGCAACTGCCTACTAGCTTTCAGTATTACCGAAGAGTTCAAATGAAAACACAGGTACAACTGTTTTGCAAAGGTTAAAAAGCACACTGCAGGTGTACTGTCCACATGTGACCCAAAACAGACAGTCATGATGGAGGACCTAGCCACTCACCATGGACTAATCCTCATCAGTGGAATTGGGAAGCAGGTGAAGAAGACGGTGCCGAGGAGAAAGGGCTTCCTTCCCCACACATCAGACAGCGCACCTATAAGTGGGGCGCTCAGAAAAGAGAGCAGGCCCTGGAGAAGAAAGCAGAAGCAAAGGTCAGATTTATAATGTGATCCCCCAACTACTTGTAATTCTTATTTTCTAAATGTATTTCTAAATGCTCCAATTCATTTCAGTGGCTCCAAAACAGAGTAATTTGAAACATTAAATATAACCTGTCATTAAAAAAAAAAACTAACAAAATTTCTAAGCGTGCTGTTTGAGAGGGAAGAAAGGGATAAGAGCTCGTTTTCTGGGAGAAACTGGAAAAGAGAGGTGATGTAAAATATATACACCCACAGTTGGCCCATAACGTGAACACACACCAAGTGTATGGAAAGAAGCCAGACACTTAATTCATTTTAATAAATATGTATACCATATCTATCACGTGCAAAGCTCTGAATTAACCGAAGTGAAGACACTCAAATGAATACACACCTTCTGCTCTCAAAGGGATAAACTAATAGGGATAGCAGGATAAGTATGCATATACTAAATGTCCATAAGAAAAGCAAATTTTCTTGGCATCAAATTTAATGTTCCATTTGCCTGGTGAACTTAGGACAGAGATAATGCAAGTTGCATAAGATTTGAAAAAAGAGTTGAGGCTAAGGGGAAGCAAGAACACCACACATAAGCAAAGGAAGAAACTCACATTTACCACTTCCTCACAATTTGCCAGTCACTCTGCTGGCTGGCCACTTCCGTATCTATTTCCTTTTTGAAATCAGGGCCCTTTGAGGTGGCCACAGGCTTGCCTCTCAGACCCTGTTGGTGCTATCATCCTCCCTTTACATGCTCTGTCTGCACACATGGCCACCACCACCTACATTATGAACAGCTTTGCAATATCTCTTCTGAGCTCTGTGCCTACAGCCAAATGGACTTCCCCATTTCGACATTTAACATGCACACTGTTCCCTATAAACCTGACCAAACACCCACACTTCCCATCTTTGCTAAGAAGCTGTCCAAAGCTTTCCCATCATCCCTCCACTCCCCAAGGCGATTTTTCAGACCATTCTCTTGTAATGATTTCTCTTTATCCATCTCCTGCTGTGTGACACTGTTCAGCATTTCTTGCCTGGATTTAAATAAAACTGCTTTCTAACTGCTTCCCGCCCCTGGTCCTAGTTCCCTCCAATCTGTCCTCCACATACCCCCAAGAGAACCTTGATGAGCTGCAGACTTCCGTTCTTTGATCCTTTGTTTAAAACTCTCCACTGTGCAGAGTTGAAATTCTTTAGCAGGTATTTAATAGGTGAAATAATGAGTGTCTGAACTTTGCTTTTAAATACTACAAATAGAAACTATGGTGATAAGTACATGGGCGTTTATTACATTATTCTCTCCTTTTGTGTATTTGAATTTCATAATACATTAAAAAAATTCCTCAGCATAGCATACAGGTAGAACACTCCAACATCTATCACCTAACACACATCCTCTATGTTTTGTCTATATACAATACTTCTTAGTTTTCTGAACATATACAATATTGTGTTCCTTTGTGCCAAAAGGCATTGCAAAGGCCCTTGTTGTGCCTGTATGCTTCCCACACTTGGACCTGGTAAACTACTAGTCATTCTTCTCAACTCCGAGCAAGAAGCACCTCTTCCTCTATTTTCTTAGCTACTCAAACAGAATTAATCACACTGGTTTTTGAGGGGTGCAAAACAAACAACCCTCCCCCCCAACCTGGTACATATTGCTTCTATTATAACTGTAACACTCTATTACAATTACTTGTTATTTGTCTATCTTCTCTATTGGATTAGAAATTGAGATTAAGGTCAGAGGAATGGTTTCTTTCCTTCTCTGTACCCTTGATGCCTATCACAGGGTCTGGTAATAAGGGCTTTCAAAGAGGTTTGGTAAACTGAATAGAACTTTTAAGAGCAAATCAACTCACAGTAGTTTCCAAGGTCACACGGCTGAGAAGAAGAATAGGATTCTAATCCCTTATCAGTCACCAGTAAACTGATGTAAGGGGAGGTGAGAGAAGACTCAATGGAGGGCAGGCAAGTTGAGGAGAAAAGCATTTTGGCTCCTCTGAAATAAAATATTAACCCTACCCAGGCATCAAACCTTGTAATTTATAAGCCACAGTGGATTTCCAGGGCATTTGGTCTGTTCTTGCATCAAGACAGTTAAATGATCTCCTTTTTAACTAAGAGCTAAACGACTGCAGAAGCAGGGCTTAAATTCATGACTTGCAACTATCAGTTTCATAAATTTTAGAAACGAAAATCTTTTACGTTGCTTTAAAATTCTCTAAAAATATCAGGGCTTCCCTGGTGGTGCAGTGGTTGAGAATCTGCCTGCCAATGCAGGGGACACGGGTTCGAGCCCTGGTCTGGGAAGATCCCACATGCCGCGGAGCAACTAGGCCCGTGAGCCAAAATTACTGAGCCTGCGCGTCTGGAGCCTGCGTTCCGCAACAAGAGAGGCCACGAGAGTGAGAGGCCCGCGCACTGCGATGAAGAGTGGCTCCCATCTGCCGCAACTAGAGAAAGCCCTCGCACAGAAACGAAGACCTAACACAGCCATAAATAAATAAATAAATAAATAAATAAATAAAATTTAAAAATATCAAATGCCTGAGTTCTTGGCATATCAAATACCAGTTCAGTATAGAACTGGTCAAGAAAAATACGTAAAGAAATTTAAGAGGACAAGGCAGTTGAAGTAACAACCACCACAAAAACAGTAATAAAAACTCTAAACACAAAGAACCCTGGAAAACTTTTTGGACAGTTCTGATTTTAGATTTCATACAATGCTTTAAGCTATAGAATGCATGCCATTAAAACAAAGGATATGAGAAGGCCAAGCACTGAAGTTTTATTTAAAATAATGTAGTTTTTACAGATAAAAGATACTGCTATCTAGATTCTGGATTTAAGTTGTAATTTAATCTATTCATTAAATAATTGTTATTTAAATAAAATTCTCAGTGACAACAGATGTTGAAAATACCCTCTGGGAGAACCTACATTTTTATTAAGATGCTAAAATTCAATCTAATAAATACTTGCCTCTTTGGAAAACTTGTATTTCTTAAAAATCAAAGACTTTTTTCTGTCCCAGAGTTATTTCTTCACTACCCAATCTAGCCCTAGATCCTATCAGACCACATTATTACAACAGTAGATTAAGAAGGATATCTGTACCTTGATTAGGCAAGTACTTCATCAGTCCTAAAGATGCAGAGCATAATTTGCAAATGAGAACAAAATGTTTAAAAATTAAAACGAGACTGACATCAAGGCCCTAGCCGTTAACACAAATACAGTTGATTCTCATTATTCACAGAATTAGAGAACATGGAACCATTGTTGATAGAGGAAACACAAGGTTGGGTTCTTGCAAGCCTCTGGTCACATAGTTTCATTAACTGATCAATACATAACATTGATTAATGTGTGTTTCTGTTTAAAGATGCCTTATTTAATATGTATATTGTTGATTTATTAACAATGAAGTTTCAGCTGACAGCCCTATGACTCATGTCTGAATGAGGCTTATCTTAACACAGTATTTTCTCCATAAGGTACATCAAGGCCCTCCTGCATTTAGAAATACTTGACAACACTTTGGCACTACACTTGGGGCCATTTTAAACAGAGAAATTGTCAACAAAAGGAACAAAAATGCAAAATATATGGCATTACATGGACTGCAGAAAGAACATGTTTATAGTATGAGACCTGAAACAAGAAGAGAGAATGTCCCCTTGTTCAACCTCAGCTGGAAACTCGCAGTTGGGCAACTCAAATTCCCTCCTTATGCCATACATAAATGAACATGGAAGCACTGTATTGATTTGGGGGTTACAAATAAATTTAGCGAGTAGGCAGATCTGCAAATATGAAATCCGGGAAAAATGAGAACTGAATGTACTAAGCCATGCTATCGTGGCCCAACGAATACTGGATAAAACATGGTGTGTAGGAGCCTAGGTGTGGATGGCAAAATTAACCAACAGTTAATACGTCACTTTTGTAAGTTAGCTTCCCAGTCCAACAGGTTTTTAAGGTGGCATAATTAATTGGCCAGTAATTCTGACATGGCCTTACAGGCTCTAATTTGACAAAACAGCAATTAAAGCTTATTGTTCCATTAAATACAATTATCCAATAAACTTTTTAGAGCATACAAAGAATAGCAAATACAACTCATCTGAAGCAAAAGTACATGAATTTTATACTTTATATAGCCATCATAAAAGTTTTAAGCGTAAGTTTTCCTTAACATATGCAGTTGGCAAACATTTGACTAAAATAATTAGGTCAAAACCCTTAACAAGTTTTAAAACTAAAATTTTTTTTCCTTCAAATATTTTAATTAACTTTACAACTGAGTTTGAGGGGGCAATGGTACCACCAATGAAGAATAAAGTACAGTTATTTAACTACTTCTGAAAATTTTCATTTTTCCATGAAAAAGTTCGCATCTTATAACAAGTATCCTTTTATAAGTATCCTTTATAAGCCGCAAGGAACCTGCAACATATAGACATAGTTTACCCCAAAATTATATTCATTCACTTTGATTTTTCATGCAGTATTTTACTAATAATGACTTTTATTTCTTTCACTTCTTAAAAGGACATCAAAGAGAAAATTTCACACTAATGGAATTGTGGTTTTTATTTACATAACTGACAAATGCAAATCCTTTCACATAAAATAACTGTACTAAAACAGGGGTCACCTTTCAGACCTAGGACCCAGTAAGACCCTGTACAGTACACAGCTTCCCTTCCCAGGGTGCATAACAATCAGTTTAACAGGGCAAATGAGAAATATGATCCACAAAATGACTTTAGTTCAACTGAAGTCCGGGAAAGGGAATTTGTGAAGCATGAAGGTCTAAGAACAGCTGGTAATCCTGAGACTTCAAGGAAAGAACAAGATGGGCAAGAGGGCTGGAGTGTTTTCTTTTGATAAGGGGAGAAAAGGGGATGGATGTAGGGAAGATCCACTGAAAGCAGAAAGAAAAGCATATGAAAGTGCAATTAAATTAAAATATAAAGAAACACACTGTCACAGGCTTTCCCTTAATCTTAGAAGTAGTAGGGCCATTACTTCAAATTGATTACAAGAAAGAATAACAGCTAGCATTCCTATATGCCAAACTGTTCTATGCCTTTCACACAAATGTCTTACCTTCTGAGATGGGTACTATTAGGGTAAGTAGCCTAAGGCTCACGGCTCATAAGCAGTAGAAGAGGGATTCAGCTCAGGTGTGAGGTGGCTCTAGGACCTGAGACTAACCCATAAGCCCATAATTCAAACCAATTATTACACTTTTTTTTTTTTTACTGACATTTTAGTGGCTCTATCCTGAAGCATATAAAGTACTAGACTTATCTACTTGTGAATTCTCTTAAACATGTTTTAATAAATGGATAAATTAGCAGCTTGTTATAAAAAACTATTTAAAATTTATGAAGTCATCTCTCTCAAGTAGGTTGTTTTAAAAATTTTATTTACAGATAATTAAAAGGATATTAAAAGGACAAGTTCCTGTCCAAATTAAGAAAGCAAGAATTACTCTGTGTGTGTGTGTGTGTGTGTGTGTGTGCAAAGCACTTCGGTACTTAGTAATCCTAAAGAGTAGCTATAAGAGGACTTTAAAGGTATCTTGTTTTTTATTTTTAATTCTTAGAAACATCAGCCAACAGTTTCTCTGTGTGCTTATGCTATGCGCTGCTTCATAATTTAATTCATTAAATAGCAGGATGAGACAGCTCAGCAGCAATTCCCAGGATTAGAGAAACTCTTGACATATTAAATGTCCCCGGATGAGTGTCCTGGTAGATCTACATGGCCATCTCCTTGATCAGACTTGACCATCAAGTCTAGACTAAGAAGCAATGCATGTGAACTTCTGTGGCCAAGCCCTGGGATGGACTGCTGGGTCTTCTACTTTTTTGCCTTTCCCACCCCTTGCTGTGAAGTCAAAGCTAGACAAGATTAAAGCTGCATGCTACAGAGGCATCTTCTTCATATCAATTGATCCAGGTGTAAATCAACCCTGGGCATCTGGCCCACTTAGTTTTAGTTTGGGACACTGATGAAGATATCTAGTTTTGTATTAAATATAAAACATGCTAAAGAAGGAAGCTTCAAGAAGTTTCAAGGTAGACATTGGGCAATCAGACCAGCTGGTCTTCATGAAAAAATGATTACAGTCACTCTATCTGCTCATGTTAACCAGCAGTAATACCTAGACTTCATCTACTAAGTCAAACCACAGCATCTCAGTCTGGTTATACTTCCAATGAAGTGTAGCCAAAACTATAATACTTTAGTGGTTAATTTTATGTGTCAGTTTGGCTAGGCTATAGTACCAAGTTATTTAATCAAATACTAGTGTGGGTGTTGCTGTGACAGTATTTTGTAGATGTGGTCTAACATCTACAATCAGTTGGCTTTAAAGTAAAGGGTATTACCCTCAATAATATGAAAGTCTTGTTTAATCAGCTGAAGGGCTTAAGAGCAAAATCTGAGGTTTCCAGTAGAAGAAAGAATTCTGCCTCAGGACTGTAGCATTAACTCCTGCTTGAGTTTCCAGCCTGCCAACCTGCCGTACATATATCAGACTTGCCAGCCTCACAATCATGTGAGCCAATTCCTTAAAATAACCCTCTTTATATATATTCTATTGGTCTTATTTCTCTGGAGAACGCTAACAAAACTTCTTATTGCTAGTCACATCACAATGTCTACCATATGTTTCAATTCCATAAAAATAAAAACTGCTATTGAAAAATGTTTGGAGAATAGGACTTTCAAAATCTGAGAAGAGGGATCAAGTGTGAGTTTTTCCCTTTATAATTGTTAAGATGAACAACAGGTACTTAAACTAATAATCATTAAAATGAGGGGATTATCATAAAATGAAGTACATCATTTAAAAATAAAGAACTGAACAATCCTCATTAGAAAAATAAACAATAAACAAAGAACTTGAAGGCACTTCATAAAAGTAGCCAGCAAATAATGTAAAAATACCCAACCTCACTTGAAATCAAAGAAATAAAATTACATTGAGACATCATTTTCAAGCTTATCAGATTAGTGAAGATCTGAAAAGTAATACTTGTATTAGAGCATGGTGAAACAGATACACACACTGTTGATGGACGTGTGAAATGGCACAACTGCTCTAGGAGATAATGTGGTACTATATATTCAAGATCTTTTAAAATGCCCAAACTTTTCTACTCACTAGTTATACCTTTACAACTCTAATTTTTTGGGAAACAATAAAAAATGTAAAGATTTATTTAAAAAAATTTGTTACAGGGGCTTCCCTGGTGGCGCAGTGGTTGAGAGTCCGCCTGCCGATGCAGGGAACACGGGTTCGTGCCCCGGTCCGGGAAGATCCCACATGCCGCGGAGCAGCTGGGCCCGTGAGCCATGGCCGCAGAGTCTGCGTGTCCAGAGCCTGTGCTCCACAACGGGAGAGGCTACAACAGTGAGAGGCCCGCATACCGCAAAAAAATAAAAATAAAAAATAATTTGTTACAGAATTATCTTCAGTAGTTTGAAATTAGAAACCACTTATACAAGGAAATGGATAAATTATAGCATATTCATACAATAGAATAGTATATGTATAACCACTTTAAATACAGGCAGTTTTTGCTTTGCATGGTAGTACAGGACTGAAAAAAAATGTGCAAGCTGAAACCATGTAAAGTGATTTTAATCAATGGGAAAAACTGATTTATTTTACGACATTTAGAAATTTTTGCCAGAACACTGAAAACTTTTACTATCAGTTATACATATTTAGTGAAATGAAAAAAATAGTAAAACTATCAATAGTATGTATTTAGTACACTGTAATTTAAAGAATTAAAGTGTTTTATTTCTTTGTAAAAAACTTATCAAGAGTCATTTGAACAGTGCTTGTCTTCTTTGTAAGGCATATAATGTATGATGCACAGTATCTTCTTTGCTTTGGAAAACTGTCACACGCCTTTTTAAGTTTGGATCAGCTTCCAACATTTATCCGTTGTGCTTTCAGTGTCATGCAATATCATCTCTGAGAGCTCTTTTATTTTTTTAAACATCTTTATTGGAGTATAATTGCTTTACAATAGTGTGTTAGCTTCTGCTTTATAACAAAGTGAATCAGTTATACATATACATATGGCCCCATATCTCTTCCCTCCCGCGTCTCCCTCCCTCCCACCCTCCCTATCCCACCCCTCCAGGTGGTCACAAAGCACCAAGCTGATCTCCCTGTGCTATGTGGCTGCTTCCCACTAGCTAGCTATTTTACGTTTGGTAGTGTATATAAGTCCAAGCTTTTTGCTGGCATCACTTCCTCTGGGACATCTTTATCCTTTTCATCACAACCATTTTCCTCATTTATGCTGATAAGTTTATCTTCACTAAGTTCCTTTGGCTACACATCTAGAGTCTCTCCAACCAGCTGGTTCTTCTATAATTCCTCTGAGGTTCTATATGAATCCCACTTCCAGCATTATCATTATTTATTTCTTTATTGCATTCTCATCCTTGTTGGCCAATTCCTTCTTTCAATGATCCATTTTTGTAAACTGTCATGTGGGTTTCTCACTGGATCAAGGAGGCAACACAATGGCATGTTTTGCTGTACGTGCATGAACTAAGATGCACAGTGACTGGTCACCAACACTTTGAAATGCGTGACTGGTTATGATGTGCATCTGTTATTTATGTAGTGTTTTGTGGACTGAGGAGTTAGCAGCAGTTTGTATTTCATGCAGCTTCTCAGTTAATACACCAGGTAACGGAATTCTGCATCGTGCTGAATTGGGAGACTCATGTTATATAACCGAACTGTGGTAACTGAAATTTGTGCATATTGGAACATGCAAGAGGGGGCTGCCTGTATTTTATGTAGTTTTAATGTTACGGGGAAATTACTATGATATAATTAGTTACCGCTGATACAAGAAAAAAAAGATACATAGTTAAAGTCTCTGAGTAAGCTGGATCTTGACTATATAAAAATGCATAGAAAAAGACTGGAAAGAAATGTTATTTCAACAGTATTTACTTAGTGCCTACCATGTGCCAAGAACTGTTCTAGGTGCTGGGGACAGCAATGAGCAAAGTGGACAAAAATTCATGTCTTTAAGAAACTTCCAGTCTAAAAGAGGAGGGGTGATGAGAACACATAATAACAAGATAAGATAAAGCAAAATATACAGCATGTCAGAGGTAAGATAATGCTTTGAAGAAAAAGCAGAGAAGGGGGATTGGGAGTGATGAGAACTGGACACATTATTCAAGATGGTAGTCATTGAAGGCTTCACTGAAAAATGACATCTGGGTGAAGAGCTGAGGGGTTAAGGAGTGAAGCCTGCCAAAATCTGGGAAAAGCAAGCAGAAAAAACAGTACCTGCAAAGCCCTCAGGCAAGCACTGGCTGAGGAAGCTGTGGCTGCGCAAGGTCAGCAGGAAGTGGAGGAAAGAACAGGGATGACACCAAAGGAGAAAACAGGGTGTGGGTGGGGTTGATTAAGAAGAGTGCCACAAACTGGCTTATATTTTATCATGATCTCTACTGAAAGGAGACCAGGTACTGTTTTGATTATAGTTCTATTTTGAAGGTAGAATCACAGAACTTGCTGATGGATTGGGTTTGGGATATGGAAGAGAAAGAAGACTGATTCCAGGAATTTTGGCGTGAGCAAGAATGGCATGACCAGTAACTGATATGAGGAAGACTTGTGGGTTGGTCAGGCTGGAGGGGAAGACCAGGATCTTAGTTTTGGAGCTGTTAACTTTGAGATACTTATTAGGCAAGGAAATAGAGATGTCAATTAGGCAACTGGATAGACAAGTCTGAAGTTCTGGCCCAAGGTCGAGGAAGATATTTATTTGAGAGTTGAAAGTGAGTAAGTCTGACGATACCACCAAGGGAGTAAGTGTAGAGATAAAAGAAATTGTTGTCCATGGCTTCAGCCACCCATCTGTCAGAAGTCTAGGAGATGAGGAACATATATTACTTGCCAGAAACAGGGTTAAGAAAGAAGTTAATTTAAAAACATAATTTAAAAAAAACTCAAGTTACCATATAACCCAGCATTTCTACTCCTAAGCATGTACCTAGGATGAAGTGAAAACATATGTCCACATGAAAACCTGTACACAAATGTTCACAGCAGCATTAGTCACAATAATCAAAAACTAGAAACAGGACTTCCCTGGTGGCGCAGTGGTTGAGAGTCCGCCTGCCGATGCAGGGGACACAGGTTCGTGCCCCGGTCTGGGAAGATCCCACATGCCACGGAGTGGCTGGGCCCGTAAGCCATGGCCGCTGAGCCTGCGCGTCCGGAGCCTGTGCTCCACAACGGGAGAGGCCACAGCAGTGAGAGGCCCGCATATCGCAAAAACAAACAAACAAACAAAAAACTAGAAACAACTCCAAATGTCTATCAACTGATAAATGGATAAACTGTGGTATATCCATACAGTAAAATATTATTTGGCCATAAAAAGAATGAAGTACTACTATGTGCTACAACACAGGTGAACCTTGAAAACATTATAAGTGAGGGAAGCCAGTCACAAAAGAACATACTGTATGACTCTATTTACATGAAATGTTCAGAAGAGACAAATCTATAGAGACAGAAGGTAGATTTGTGCTTGCTTAACACTGAAGAGGTTAGGGGGAAATGAGAAATGACTACTAATCAGTACAGGATTTCTTTCAGGGGCAATGAAAATGTTCTAAAATTGTGTGCTGATGGCTGCACAACTTTGTGAATATATTAAAAACCACTGAATGTACATTTTAAGTGGGTGACTTGCATGATAGGTGAATTATATCTCAATAAAGCTGCTGCAATAACCAAAAACAAAAACAAACAAACAACTCCAAAACTAAAACTGGAGAATTCACAAAACAGAACTGGTTACTCTTGCATCCTTAATTGATGCTCACCCCAAATCTAAACCTTCTCTTCCATGCATTATGACAGTAAACTTAAAAAGTAAAAGTTAACTGTAGAAAATCTACAAAGATAAATAAAATACATAAAGAAGAAAATTAAAAATCATCCATAAATCCACATACTTTCAAATTTCAGGTTTGAAATCATTTTTTCCCCCTGCTTATTTACATTTATTTTGGTCAAAACACACTTGAAACCATACTGTATAGTTGTATATCCTTTTTGTTTCACACATTACATGGTGTTCTTCAAAAACATGTTCTTTATATGCCTGTATTACATTATATGGCTATACCACAACTTTTTTTTTGTTTTTGTTTTTGCGGTACGTGGGCCTCTCACTGTTGTGGCCTCTCCCATTGCGGAGCACAGGCTCCGGACGCGCAGGCTCAGCAGCCATGGATCATGGGCCCAGCCGCTCTGCGGCATGTGGGATCTTCCCGGACCGGGGCACAAACCCGTGTCCCCTGCATCGGCAGGCGGACTCTCAACCACTGCACCACCAGGGAAGCCCCCACAACATATTTATTCTTTTAATTTTAAGGCATTTAAAAAGTTTCTATGTTTACTATTACAAATAGCCCTTTACCCGAACCTCTGAATAACTCTATTTGATAAGAACAACTTTCTAGAAATGGAATTACTTTGTTAAAATATGTGAATATTTTTAACTCTTAAAATACTGCCTTACAGAAGAGCTATATTTATCCTGTCATCAACAGTGCACGGGGACCCAATTTACCACAAACTGAAGTAGTTCTTGTCAGTTTAAAATTTCTTCCAGTATGTAAAAATATTATCTCATTTAATTTGGGACTTACTGCTTATTAGTGATAAACTTATTTTCACACTGACATCTTTTGTAAACTGCCAAGTTATACCCTTCTTTGCCCTTCTGGGACATCAGTCATTTTCCTATGGTTTTACTTTGTGAGTGCTTTTATGTATTCCTCCTTCTATTACCAATAACATTTTGTCATTTGTATTTTCAGTTTGATGATGGTGGCTTTGACTTACTAAAGTTAAAATATTGATGTAAATGACTCAATTTTTTCCTTTATGAATTCTTTTTCTAAAAAAAGAAAATCTTTCCCCAAACTGGTAGGAAAAATGGTCACCAAGATTTCCTTCTAATAGTTTTTGCTTTTTATGTACTCTTCTTTGCAAAATTTACTGAGTATTTAGCACATGAATGAATGTACTATGCTAATAGCTTTACATCTACTAGCTCATTTAATCCTCATAATCACCCTACTAGAGGTTTTTTTGTTTTTCTCATTACTTCATAATGAAGGGGAGATTAAATTATATGACTAAGGTAACAGTTAATAAGATGTAGACAGAGATTTAATGTTAAAGCAATCCAAAGCCATATTCATGCCACTGTGCGCATATCCATATTAGGATATCTTAATAGAGCTGTGCTTTGCTGTTGGGTTCTCTTATTATATCCCCACCCCAGAAACAATAGCCAATTATTAAAGTATATAACTCCTTACTTAAGTTCAATAAATTGAAGTTCAATAGTCATTGAAGGTTAAATAAATTCTTGTCCACACTCTTGAATCAAATACTTTTTGTTCTATGGTTTTTTAGAATAATATTGTGGATGTCTCTAAGTGAAAGTGTAATAAGCATGCCACTTGACTTTAGGGTGCAGACCTAACTGGTTTTATTTAGCAGAACCATACTAAAACACATTTTATTAGCTCCACAAGACAAAAGAAAAAGATTCATGGTAACTTCCACAAGAATCTACTGTAAGGATAAGCTTATGTTGTATTTTTAATCAATGCCCTCTCTCATTTATTTAGTTTTTCTTTTTATCATGTAGTTAAAAACTGCTCACAAACTGGTGCTTAAATGAACACACATCAGATTCTTGATAATATTCCTCCGCTCAATGAGTATTAAAAAGTTCTTGTTTTACTTTGTTTAAATTGCCCTGGTTTACTTATGTGATTATTGTAAGCATTCTCAAAATGCTTTTTGAAAATAGGCAGAGAATAAATAGTATTAATGACAATTAATGCTGCTCAAAGCTATGAATTCAGCAAATTACTAGGGTATAATTTTAAGTGTGCTGTTCAGCACAAAGTAAAATTAAGTAGGTTGATACTATCTAAGTTGAAAAGGACAAATTACATGCTATACCCATATACTTTACTACAAATTGCAACCGGAACATAACATCATATTTTAACCCTTATTTATAAGCTTTTCTGACAAATATCACATTAAATTTAAACAATGAATTAAACCTAATTAAGTCAAGTAGTTGAGAGCTCAGAAAGTTATGGCTAGAACACCAGCCTTGCCGAAAGACTATATATACAACTAAATCCTGATTGCTCCTCTTCTTCAATCTCAAAGTCTATCTCAAAAGAAGATATTAATACTTGCCCATTTTATTCTGTTGATACAGCAATTAAAAGTTCACATAGGGCTTCCCTGATGGCGCAGTGGTTGAGAGTCCGCCTGCTGATGCAGGGGACACGGGTTCGTGCCCTGGTCCGGGAAGATCCCACATGCCATGGAGCAGCTGGGCCCGTGAGCCATGGCCGCTGAGCCTGCGCGTCCGGAGCCTGTGCTCCACAACGGGAGAGGCCACAGCAGTGAGAGGCCCGCGTACCGCAAAAACAAAAACAAAAACAAACAAACAAACAAAAAAGTTCACATAATTATACCCTTCATATACTGCTCTGTACATGCTAATAAAAATAAAGTACTGTTCTTACCAGTGTCTTATGGATTTGGGTTATATTTTATTTTGACTTTGATAATCCAGCTAAAATTTTGATTTATAGAATTTACTAATGGTAACCATTTCCCTATGTTCCGTTTAAACTTCCAGAGTTAAACTACTAAGGGTTCCTGGCTTTGGTTCACTGTGAACCACACAGAAATTGTTCTTACCTTTACACCTTGAATGAGACCATTCATGAGGAATGTGTGTTGAGGAAATGTTTCATGCAGAACCTACAAAAAGCAAACAAACATCAAGAAAAATTCAAAAGCAAATTAAAGGAAATGATTTCTGCCTCTGTTAATGGCAGACTAGGTAAACAAAATAAACCCTGGAATGAAAAAAATTTAGGTAACAATGACTTATGAAAAGGTAACAAGATAGTGAGGCAGAAATCTAAATAAAGCAGTCACCTAAAAAGGTTATGCCCAACATTCAGCTGCTTTTGCTACAAAAGCATTTGTAGCAAAAATAAACTGTTAAATTGGCTACCCCCTCAACCACCTACAATTTTAAGTATGTACTACAAGCAGCTATACAAACTCAGGTATGAACCTGCAGCCCAGCTTCATGTCACCTACGAAGTCCAGGAAACCTCAAACCTTTAAATTTGGATTACAGTGATCCAGACTGGTAGCACCTCCAGATGTCTAGGAAGAAAAATATCTAAAATCATTTCTGAAAAGGTCATCACCTCGGCTTCAAATCAACCGTATGTGTATTTTTCAAATATAATGACAAGCACATAATCAAAGGTAATCAGATACAAAAGTAAATAAGACATCATGAACAGCAACAAGCAAACAAAACTACAAAACAGAAACAGACTCTCAAAGACCTCACATTTTGGGATTACTCAACAGACTTTAAAATTAGCATGTTTATTACTTTGTTGCAAGATATATAAAACAAGCTTGAAACTTTGTAGCAGATTAAAAGAACAAAAAGAAATCCTAGAAGAGAAAAAATGCATTAACTTTAAATTAGAAACTCAATGGATATGTTTAACAAGATTAGACACAGCTTAAAGAGAATAACTGAACCGAAAAGTTGGTCAAAAGAAGTCATCCAGAATGCAGCATAGAGAGACAAAAAGACAGAATATAAGAGAAAAAGTAAGAAACACAGAGGGTCCAGTAAGAAAGTCTGACAATTAAACTTGTCCAGTAATGCGAATGAGGCAGAGACAATATTTCAGGAGCCAATGGCTGAGAATGTACTAGAACCAATGACAGACATCAATGCAGAGATTAAAGCAGCCTAACAACTTTTAAGCAGTATAAAAAGAAATCCACATTCACAATTAAAATTATAGAGAACCAAAGAAAAATACCTATAAACAGCCAGAGAAATACAGATTGCTTTCAAAAGAACAACAGTTAGACTGTTTCATAATTGTAACAACTGAACCCAGACAAGGAGCATGCTATTCTATCATCAATATAATGAGAAAAACAAAACAAATGCCAATCTAAAATTCTATACCCAGTTAAAATGTCCTTTGAGGACAAAGGCAAATATAACATTTTTGACCTAGCAAAAACTAGGTTACTAACTTACAGTAATGAGTTTACTAACTTATAGACCCCAATTAATAAAATATAAAAAATATACTTCCAGGAGAAGGAAAATAATCCAGATGTAATTAAGGTTCAAGATGCAAAACAGAATAAAGAGCAAAGAAAATGGTAAATATAAATGAACAGGGATGCTACAAAACAAAAATAATGGGTCTTATAGGTTTTATTTTCAATTATACAGAATTAAAATACTTAATAATATTAGCATAAATGAGGTAAATGACTATAAAGCGTTAAATTCATTTACCTCATTTATGCTAATATTATCCTAGATGAGAGTAAAGATATTATTAGACTTTGATAAGTTTGCATGTAATGCCATGGTAACCAAAAATGACAGAAATAGAGTAGAATACTTCTAATATAATAGGAGAAAAATTAGCCTAACTATTCAATGCAAAAGAAGGCAAAAAGGAATAAAATGACAACTGAGAACTGTGGTACACAGAACAAAATAATGAGGTAACTGAATTCACGTAGACTTAATACACCAGTTAAAAGGCAAAAAGTATACCACTCCTCACACCAGTCAGAATGGCCATCATCAAAAAATCTAGAAACAATAAATGCTGGAGAGGGTGTGGAGAAAAGGGAACCCTCTTACACTGTTGGTGGGAATGTAAATTGATACAGCCACTGTGGAGAACAGTATGGAGGTTCCTTAAAAAGCTACAAATAGAACTACCATATGACCCAGCAATCCCACTACTGGGCATATACCCTGAGAAAACCGTAATTCAAAAAGAGTCATGTACCAAAATGTTCATTGCAGCTCTATTTACAATAGCCCAGAGATGGAAACAACCTAAGTGTCCATCATCGGATGAATGGATAAAGAAGATGTGGCACATATATACAATGGAATATTACTCAGCCATAAAAAGAGACGAAATTGAGCTATTTGTAATGAGGTGGATAGACCTAGAGTCTGTCATACAGAGTGAAGTAAGTCAGAAAGAGAGAGACAAATACCGTATGCTAACACATATATATGGAATTAAAAAAAAAAAAATGTCATGAAAAACCTAGGGGTGAAACAGGAATAAAGACACAGACTTACTAGAGAATGGACTTGAGGCTATGGGGAGGGGGAAGGGTAAACGGTGACAAAGCGATAAAGAGGCATGGACATATATACACTACCAAATGTAAGGTAGATAACTAGTGGGAAGCAGCCGCATAGCACAGGGAGATCAGCTCGGTGCTTTGTGACCGCCTGGAGTGGTGGGATAGGGAGGGTGGGAGGGAGGGAGACGCAAGCGGGAAGAGATATGGGAATATATGTATATATATAACTGATTCATTTTGTTGTGAAGCTGAAACTAACATACCATTGTAAAGCAATTATACTCCAATAAAGATGTTAAAAAAAAAAAAAGTATACCACTCTAAAACCAAATTTTAGACAGAAACTGAACCACAGCATTTGGAACCACAGGATCTCTTATATGTTGCTGGTAGAAATCTAAATTAGTATAATCACTTTGCAAAACAATTTAGCAAAATCTGGTTAAACTGAACTTTTGAATACCTATGATCCAGCAGTGTTTAACCACCAAAGAAAATCAAGCATGTGAACGCCAGGACATGTACAAGAATGTTTATAGCAGCACTGTATAGACAATGGAACAACTGGAAACAAATGTTCACTACCAGGAGAACAGAAAAATAACTTGTGTTAAAAGTACATAATAGAAAAAAAAGCTTGAAGTCCCAGAAGACAACAGAACATTATACATGTTATATACTCTTTTTTAGAAGTTCAAAAATAGTCAGAATTAAATAACATAGATATATCTTTGTGTGTGTATACATATAATAATGTGAGCTAGAACTAGAAAATAATCAAGTAAATGATAAATAAATAAATTCAGAATTGTGGTTGTCTTTGTGGGAGAGGCAGGGAAAGAGTAGGCAAAGAGGACACAGATAGAAATAAATTGTTGTTGGGTTAAGCATGGGTTCACAGGTGTTCCAAACATCCTTAAAAAATATGTTATAGAAATAAATTTTAAAAACAAAGAAGGATAAAACATAAAATAAGGGGGGATGAATGTTTCATTCCATGAGTGAAACAATGAAATCTATGTATCATGAAAAAAGAGTTATGATTAATCTAATTCTATGCACCTGAAGTCCTATGAATTATAAAAAAGGGGGGCAGGATAGAGCAACTGTATTCTAACTTTAGACAGTTTATCTCCACAGGTTCTTCAAAAAATGAAATTAAAATGTATCCATAGAAAAATTACTTCCAATCTATCTCCTAACACATAATTTTTAAGGTTTAGAAAAAATGTGTCATCTAAGCTAGTGGCATTTGAACTCTACTTCCTGTACTGAAAAAACAGAAAAGTAAATGAAGGACACCAAATATCTCAAGCAGAAAATCATCAAAGTTTTCAGAAAAATCTTCCTTAAATAACAAATTTCACAGGATACAGAGATACAGAAATTTTCTTTAAAGAAAAAGGAATACAAATCAATATTAGAACTGTTTAATAATTTGTCATATGCACCACCGAAATATGGTACAATAGCAAAACACCAGAGTCAGTATATTTTAAATAAAGTTTCTCTGATCCTGGGTGTGCCAGTTATTTATCCATTGTCTTAGCCCCACTTTTTCCCTATTATACTCTGTCAGACCAAGGCTGAGAGCTTACAGATATTTTTCTAACTCCCCTTTGCCCATGGATTTCTTCACAGTTTTTGCCAGTGGGAAACAATAGGGTTGGGGTAGTGCTGGTGAACACTACACCAATAACTTCAGAGCTGTCTTCATTCTGTCAAAGGGGCAGCAATGCTTCTCCTCTGCTGCCCCCTGCTTCGTCCTCACCCTCCAGACCTCTGACCTCCCCTAAAACAATTCTACACTCAACATGACCCAAACATGCATTCACTTATGCAGGTGATGCAATCTAGGAATAAGAGATAACCTCTTTAATTTGGCAAAACCATATCCATGTATGAATGACAGAACTTGGATTTACTGAACTGCACATTAAAATAAAGATCTAATGGAATTTCTGGCAGTACGAGAGACTGTTTCTGGGTAATAGAGCCATGATGCAGGAAGTTCCTCTAAAAATGTTCAATCTGTGCTTTTTAAAACTTTCCTACTTTTTCCTATTTAAAAAAAAAGAAATAGTAAAGTTTTATTAAACAAGTACGTAAAACAAAACAAGTCAATAAATTTTTTTTTACAAAGCTAAGGACTAAACCTTCACAAAATAAAGCAGCTGAAAACAGCAACGTTCCAAACTTATGATAAATTCAAAAAAATTAAAATAAAGTATATAATTTTACTACAAAAGACAATAACTGTTACCATAATAAAGTAAACCTAATGATAAAAAGTATATTAAATATCTCAGATAAGATCAAAGCTTTCATTTTAAATATCTTTCTATACTAAAAACTTCAAGAAAGATATTATCTTTTTTCTTGAGAAGGAATACAGTAAACATAAAATACAATGGCATTTGCTTATCACTTAAAAAAGAAATTTAGAAACTTCAGAGAACTGAATTGACTTCCAGTACAATGAAGCTAATAAATATCTGTGTGTGTATATATATTACATTCAAACATACACACATATACAGCTGTTCTTCTCCACTTCTACCTAAAGTATCACTGATATGACAGAAAAAATATGAAATCAATTTATAGCATTCACTATTTACTTGGAAGAATAGTGAAACACTTCTGGATGATACAGAGCAGATAGGAAAACGCTGAAAATGAACCCTAAACAAGTTGAAGAAAATAGTCACATGTTAAGGTGAAAAAGATCTTTGAAGTAAATTTTTCAGAATCCAAGGAAAAAACAAAAAAACAGAACTGGAGGAGGAGGAAGAACATCCATAACTGAATAGGTCATTAAAAGGTTACAAAATAAGCCCCTGCTATCTTGCTCTCAAAGCTGCTGACCTCTATATTTGTCCCCAAGATAACAATCACAAGCATAGTTCTCTGAAGTGGGGCTTGTAAGTGGGATACGTGCAGAACTGAATGGGGGTGGGATTCAAAACTTAGTTTCCCAGGTCACTTATGGCTGCCAAGAGTGCCACAAAGCCTTACAATCACTTGAGAAACTACTTCAGCACTACAGAGGAAATCCCAGAGCACCCAGACTTCCAGAACTCCTACAAGCAGTGCTTGTATTCGGTACTACAGAACAGGGATTTCCACCTGGGCTGGAGAATGACACTCTATAAGCTACCTGAGGTGTCTAGAACATGGGTGGCAAATTGGTAAAATGATATGCTTTCTGACTCATATTTTCCAAAGTGAGCTGGCTGTCATGTGTAGATTTCAGGAAATTTCACCAAACTCCATATGGTTTTCTAGTATTTCATAGGAAGTCAGAATGGGGCCTGAACTGCCATGTCATCGACTGGCTAAGTAGATAGTGGCTGCTGCAGTAGAAAGAGCATGTATTCCACCGATAACACCAACCCATTCTTACCCCCACTTCTCACGTTTACTACACTTGCATAGCCCCAGAAGACATTTGTTTTCACAATCCCTGACCTACCCCCTCATCTGTAAATATAAATATGTATAAAATTCAACAAAAGAAGTTGAAAAAAAACACTGGAAGGCACAAAAAAGAACATAGAAAGGAAAAGATAATCTACCTCACTGCCAAATAACCAAATCATGGTAGGAAACAGAAGAAAGCTTTAAAATAAGTATAAGTGTCCTCCAAAAGTTTCAAGAGGATGCCACATGCATTAAAAACAATGTGTTACACAAGGACCAGCACCAAACAAAGCAAAACAAGTAAGGAAAGTCTTCAAGAATTGATTAGAAGATAATATAGAAAGAGGAAGAAGAGCACCAGAATGGAAATATAATAGGGTAAATCTAACTGAATACTGACTGTATAAAATATAACAATGTATTATATTGTTTAAAAAATATATAATTTAGCTGCACAACAATAATGGAGGTAGAAGAGAAACACATCTCTCTCAACATATGGCAGAACAGGTAGACAAAAACTTCAGTGATTATATAAAAGGCATCAAACATAATTAACTCAAAATAGTTAACACTTAAAACACTATTCCAACCACAAAATACTTGCTCTCTTTAGATCACATGGAACATTTATCAGAATTAACCATATACTAGAATATAAAGCAAACTTCAACAAATTTCAAAGAACCGAAACAATTCATCACAATATGTTCTCTAATAACGCAAGCTAGAAAAATCCCAAATGTTTAGAAATTAGAAAATACACTTCCAATAATCTGTGATTCAAAGAAGTTATAAGAAATATTAGAAAAAAGAATGAACAAAATGATAATAAAGATATAATAAATTAAACCTCATGAGTTATATGTATATCAATATTAATGCTTGAAAGGAATTTAGTTTTAAATACATGTAACTGAAAACCAAAAAAGGGCTGAAATCAATGTTCTAAGCTTCTTTATGAAGAAGCTAGGAAAAGAACAGCAAATCCAACCCAAAGAAATAAGGAAATGAGGTAATGTTTTAAAAAAGAGAAATCAGGGGCTCCCCTGGTGGCGCAGTGGTTGAGAGTCCACCTGCCGATGCAGGGGACATGGGTTCGTGCCCCGGTCCAGGAAGATCCCACATGCCGTGGAGCGGCTGGGCCCATAAGCCATGGCCGCTGAGCCTGCGTGTCCAGCGCCTGTGCTCTGCAACGGGAGAGGCCACAACAGTGAGAGGCCCGTGTACTGCCAAAATAAATAAATAAATAAATAAAATAAAAAAGAGAAATCGATGAAATAAAATCCAAACATTCAATAATGGAAATCAACAAAGCCAAAAATAACTTCTTTGAAAGCTTAGTAAAAGTGATAAACTATCAATAAGATTAACCAAGGGAAAAAACACAAATTACTAATAACAAGAATGAAGATTACGTACAGCAAAGGAAACCATCAACAAAATGAAAAGGCAACCTACTAACTAGGAGAAAATATGTGCAAATCATGTACCTATAATAGGTTAATATCCAAAATATATAAATAACTCATACAACTCAATAGCAAAAAACAGAACAGTGTGACTAAAAAATGGGCAGAAGATCTGAACAGACATTTTTCCAAAGAAGACATACTGATGGCCAACAGGTACATGAAAGATGCTTAATATCACTAATCACCAGGGAAATGCAAATCAAAACCACAATGAGATATATCATCTAACACCTGTTAGAATGGCTATTATCAAAAAGACAAGAAATAACAAGTGCTGGCGAGGATGTGGGAAAAGGGGAACCCTTGTGCACTGTTGGTGAGAATGTAAATTGGTGCAGCAACTACTGGAGGACAGTATGGAGGTTCCTCAAAAAATTAAAAATAGGACTACCATATGAATCAGGAGTTCCACTTCTGGGTATTTAGCTGAAGAAAACAAAAACACTAATTTGAAAAGATTTATGCACCTCTGTGTTCATCACGTCATTATTTACAGTAGGCAAGATATGGAAGCAACTGAAATGGTCATCAATGGATGAAGAAGATGTGCTGTGTATGTATGTGTGTATATATACACACATATATATGAACATTAATTAGTTGGCTATAAAAAAAGAATGGAGGGCTTCCCTGGTGGCGCAGTGGTTGAGAGTCTGCCTGCTGATGCAGGGGACACGGGTTCGTGCCCCAGTCCAGGAAGATCCCACATGCCGCGGAGCGGCTAGGCCCGTGAGCCATGGCCGCTGAGCCTGCGCGTCTGGAGCCTATGCTCCGCAACGGGAGAGGCCACAACAGTGAGAGGCCCGCGTACCGCCAAAAAAAAAAAAAAAAAAGAATGGAATCTTGCCATTGGTGACAACATGGAAGGAACTTGAGGGCATTATGCTAAGTGAAATAAGTCAGACAGAGAAAGACAAATACTGTATAATTTCACCTATATGTAGAATCTAAAAAAACAAAAGCAAAAAACCAAGCTCATAGATTTGTGGCTGCCAGAGGCAAGGGGGCAGGGAGTAGGCAAATTAATGAAGGGGGTCAAAAGGTACAAACTTCCAATTATAAAACACATAAGTCATGGACCTAGAGACCGTCATACAGAGTAAAGTAAGTCGGAAAGAGAAAGACAAATATCGTATGATATTGCTTATATGTGGAATCTAGATAAATGGCACAGATGGACCTAATTGAAAAGCAGAAACAGATGTAGAGAACAAATGTATGGATACCAAGCGGGGAGGGGGGATGAACTGGGAGCTTGGGATTGACATATATACACTACTATGTATAAAATGGATAACTAGTGAGAACCTACTGTATAGCACAGGGAACTCTACTCCATGCTCTGTGGTGACCTAAATGGGAAGGAAATCCAAAAAAGAAGGGATATATGTATACATTGAGCTGATTCACTTTGCTGTGCAGCAGAAACTAATGCAACATTGTAAATCAACTATACTCGGATAAAAATTAATAATAAAAAAGACAAAAAAAACCCTAAACAAATAAGTCATAGAGATGTAGTGTACAGCATGCTGATTTTAGTTAATAATACTGTATTGCATATTTGAAAAGTGCTAAGCAGGTATATCTTAAAATTAAGTTCTCATCACACACAAAATTTATAACTATGTATGGTGATGGAAGTTGACTAGATTTACTGTGGTGATCATTCTGTAATATATACAAACATCAAATCATTATGTTGTAAACCTGAAACTAATGTTATACATCAATTAGACCTCAATTTTAAAAAAAAGTAGGGGCTTCCCTGGTGACGCAGTGGTTGAGTCCACCTGCCGATGCAGGGGACACGGGTTCGTGCCCTGGTCTGGGAAGATCCCACATGCCGCGGAGCGGCTGGGTCCGTGAGCCATGACCGCTGAGCCTGAGCGTCTGAAGCCTGTGCTCCGCAACGGGAGAGGCCACAACGGTGAGAAGCCCGCGTACCGCAAAAAAAAAAAAAAAAAAAGGAAAGAAGATATTATGAACTTTTTGCTAATAAACTAGACTCTTATACGTTTAGTGAAAAAATTCTTTGAAAAACAGAACTTACCAAAACAGACACTAGAAAATATACATAATCTGAATAGTCACATCTCATTAAAAAATGAAATGTTATTAAAAATCTTTGCTAAAATAAACAAAAGAACAAAAAACTTCAGCCTCACCAAATTCTTCCAAACATTTAAAGAAGAAATATCAGCAATCTCACTCAAACTTTCCCAGAGAATGAGGAGACCCTTTCCAAATTAATTTTTATAAGGCCAACAAAACCTTAATACTAAAACATGATGAGGACATTACAAGAAAAGAAAATTACACTCCAATCTCTATTGTGCCCATAATTACAAAGACACGAACAAAATACTAGTAAATCATATCCAGTGATGGTTTTTAAAATTATATATTTCTCATAACTGAGTGGAATTTACTACAAGAATACAAGGGTGGCTTAATATTCAAAAATCAATATAACTGACCACATTACCAGAATAAAGGGGAAAATCTAATTGTCTGGTTATATGCAGAAACTTCATCTGATAAAAGTTAACACCCATTCATTATAACAATAAGCAAAACAGAAACAGAAGGGAACTTCCTTTCTCTGATAACGAGTGTCTATAAAAACAATCTACAGCAAACATCATACTTAGTGGTGAATTTTAGAATATCAAATCATTTATGAGATAAGGACACCCGCTATGACTGCTTCTATTCAACCTTACACTGGATGTCATAATCAATACAACAAAGAAAGAAAAAGAAATAAAAATAAAAAGGATTGGAATGAGTTAAAAACTGTCATTATTTACAAAAGATATGAATGTGTATAAAACCTACAGATAAACTATAAGGATTAATAAGTGAATCTAGAAAAATTACTAAACACAAGGTCAGGACACAAAAACAAATTGTTTTATGTACCATCAACAATTAGAAAATTAACCTTTAAAACTACATTATTTACTATAGCATCAAAACCCAAATACCTAGGAATAAATCTCGTGAAAAATTCATGCACTGAGAAATGTAAAACATTATTCAGAGAAAGTTTTAAAGACTGGATAAAAGGAGAATATACCATGTAGATTAGAAGACTCAATAGTGTAAAGATGTCAGTTCTCCCTCAATTTCTGTAGTAATGCAATCACAATCAAAATTCCCAGCAAGATATTTTGTGAATATTGAAGAGCTGACTACAAAATGTATATGGATATAGAAAAGACCTACAATAGCCAAGGCAATCTTGAGAAAGAAGAACCAAGTTATGAAAGTTATATAAGATATCAAGATATTGCTATGGAAATCAACACAGCATAGTATCGACACAGGATACATACACAAATAGAATACAAAACCTAGAAACAAATCCACATGAATATGGCTGCCTGCTTTATGACAAAGTTGACACATACAGTGGGGAAAGAAAGATTTTTTAAATAAATGATGCTGGTTCAACTATATATGAACCAAAATGAATCTTGACCACTATAAAATACAGTGATTTTTTTCTAGATGTATGGTAGATCTGTGTGTGTAAAATAAACCAATAAAGCTCTGGGGAAGAAGAAAGTTTCTTTAGCAAGATTTTAAGAAAGCAACCAAACATAAGAAAAACATCAGTTAACTGAACTATGTAAAGATTATGAACTACTGTTCATAAAAAGACACTATTAAGAGAGTGAAAAGGCAATCCAAGGAGGGAAAAGAAATATGATCAGATATTCACATGGCAAATAAATATACATAAAGGGGGTTAACTTCATTGATCATTAGGAAGATGCAAATTAAGGCCACACTGTACCCATCAGAATGACTAAAATGAAATACCAACTGTGAGTGAAGATGTAGAGCCTGGCTTGTTGGAGGGTAAATTGATTCAACCACTCTGGAAAACTTTTGGCAGTATATACCTAAATTGAACAAAACCCTCCAATTTTTCTCCTAAGTATGTATTACAAGAAACAAGAAAAAATGTTTACACCTTAACTGATAAGACATATACAAGAAATATCACAAAAGCAGTATTTGTAATAGGCAAACACAGTAAACCCAAATGTCCATCAACGATAGAACGGATTTCAGAGATTTGCTAAAAGGATTCACAGGACTCAGAAACTGTTATACTCACAGTTATAATTATAGCAAAAGGATATAGCTCAGAACTGCAAACTCACTATTCTTGCCTGAAGTTCAGTAGCTTAATAAATAAATGCTTCTCAGTTTGTTGTGTGCCTTTGAATCCCAGAGCACTGAAATGGTTGTTTTTGACTGTTTTGTCCAGCTTTATTAGGACAGAATTTGTTGACCTCCTGTAATATCAAAAGTCAAAAGTCTGACAGTAATTTTTGAGGGAAAAAAAAAGATGAACTTTGCTTCCAAGACCTGTGAAACATTATGAAGTATAATGAGAGTCCCAAAAGAGAAGGAGAGAAAGGGGAGCAAAAATATTAAAAAATATAATGGCCAAAAACTTCCCAAATTTGATAAAAAATGTTAATCTACAGACCCCGGAAGCCAAACAAACCCCAAGTAAAAGTAACACAAAAAGGGAATTCCCTAGCAGTCCAGTGGTTGGGACTCAGCATTCATTGCCGAGGGGGCAAGTTCAATCCCTGGTCAGGGAACTAAGATCCCACAAACTGCAGGGCATGGCCAAAAAAAATGTAACACAGAAAGATCCACACCTAGACACATTATAGCATAGTCAAACTGTTGAAAGACAAAGAGAAAATCTCTAAAGCGGCAAGAAAAAGGGAATGAATTACCATTTACATCAGGGACTGACAGACTTATTCCATAAAGGAACATACAGTACATAGTAAATATTTCAGGTAAGGTTGTCTGTGGTGCAACTACTCAACTCTGCCATTGTAGAACAAAAGCTGTCACATTCAATGGGCATTGTCATGGTCCAACAGAATTTTACATTTGAATTTCATATAATTTTCATGTGTCACCAAATACCTTCTTTTGATATTTTCCAACCTTTTAAAAATGTAAAAAACATTCTTAGTATACAGACCACATAAAAACACGCAGTAGGCCAGATTAGGCCTGTGGGCCATAGTTTGCAGACCCCCTGACATCAAGAGAACAATAATACTTATTAACAGCTGACTTCCTGTCAGATACAATGGATGCCAGACAATATAATGACATATTAAAATGCTGAAAAATCTATGAAAAAAACAGAATGCACACTAAATATTTTATATACCAAATTTTAAGCCGAAGAGACCCACAACAGTTTCCTTGTATTTCCATGTCAACTCTTCTTATAACTGTATTAATTAGGTAAGTTGGAAATCAGCATTGTTTTTTTTAAGCATTCACAAGTTTATAGATATAAAAGCATGCTACAGATTACAACATACAACACACAAAAATAGGTCAGAAATAAATGCCAAACAAAGGTCACTGTGTCTAATTAATACTCATGATATCATAACGGTCAGCTTGGCAAAAGAAGGCAAAGATTTAACACACTGTCATCATATATTATGGATACCTTTAGTGAATGCTACTTATTTTAATAATTATATGGCACACCAGAGGGTAGGTTCTGGGTACTTTGGTCAAAACACCATTAGGAACCTGTCAAAACCATAAAAATGAGCCTGGAAAATCTTATGACTCCAGAAAGCAAACAGTGTCCATGTGACTATAGTTAGAACTTACTTCCTTTTCATGTGCAGAGCAAATCATGCCTCAAAGTGCCTGTGTATTATGCCCAAAATGCCTGACAAACAGCTCTATCCATTCCATCCACCTCAACTCCCAAGAGGAAACACTGATTAAAGCAAAGGAAGCAGAAGCGCTGGACTGTGGAGCAAATAAGGGGCTGATGAGATAGAATATATGTTTGTTAAATGAAAACATATTTTGAGAGTAAGTAAGAAGGGATAGGAAAACTGAATGCAGCAGGGAAGTGTTTAAAGAGAATTCTTTGGATTATTAGATCACCATACAGACAGAAGATGGTATAGTAAGGAATATTGAGTCCTTGAATCTCTATCAGGATTCCAGGAAGGTGAGCTTATAAAAGAAAATCTGCAAATTGCAAAACTAAAATTCTTCACTCACAAGAATATTAAGTATATCTTTATTGAAATAAGTGTTCTATTTAAATATACCTAAAGACTTTTAAATAAATTTAATCAGATTACTTTATTTATATTAAAATGAGATCAGGCCCTCTAAAAGGATGCACATTTTGAGTAGAGGGTAGAATGTCAGGCAGGGATGTAAGACAAGAGAAAGGTCATTTTTATGTACGAAGAACTAATAGTACTACTAGAAGGTTAAGGTCACTGTGTAAGGCCAACTTTGTGGTTTTGCTTCAGTGTATTAGGGGTGGAGACCTTTCTGATGGTGCTTAATTAGCAAACTAAAGTTGTAATCTATGACATGGCCACATGAGACAGGCAACAAATCTCAGAGAAAATGACTAAGAAGAAGAAATTGTTCTACACTACTTCAAACAGAGGGTCCTAATGAATGCTAGGATGCAGAGATAGTCAGATTGGACAATATATGAATATGTATGTACTGTTTTATATTTCCAAATCCTCATCTCAAGACTGTATTTTCTTGCTTTGGAAACAGGACAGAGTGCTGCCCACTAGCTACAGCAAGGGGGGAAAAAAGAGATCTTTCTTTTCAAAAGGAGGAGTGAACCAGTCCCCCCATGTCAAAAAAGAAAGAGAGTTAAACTGTGGTGTAAAATCTGGGGGAGATAGGAAAGTAAAGGACATTTAGCTTAATTTAGCAACACCAAGAGCTTAGAGAAAGAGAATAAGCACATCTATTAACTCAACAACACTTCTTCTATGACACTGTAGAGTGACGCTAGTAACTCTGTATTCCTCACATAAATGTTCTTTTTAACCAAATCTTTGCAAGAAGCAAAATTGCTCAGAAACTGCAAAGAGGCAGTAAAGCAGCACTTAAGCTGGTTTCTAAGACTGCACTGCAGGGTCTAACAGGGACACAGTAACCCTAAGAAAATTATCTGCTTTGGGCAGTAAGAAGGAAGAAGGTACATTAATTAGTCCATTAACTTATTAATTAAATTTAAAAGGGATCTGATAATCTGGTCTAGGGTCAAAAAGGCCCAAGAATTTTAACCATCTGGAAGGAGGTTTTAGAATTTCTCACATGGTATCAAAAACACTACAACATTCTTCATTTCAATTTGAATTCTTACCAAATGAAGAATGATTACAGAATTACTTCTACATTTAGCAATTATAGGCAACGGGTTGCATCAGAAAAATACTAGTTTGAAACTCTTAACTTTGTAAGCTAAAGAAACTGTGGGGAAAAATTCAGAGAACTAGGGCCAAAAATTAAAAATTAATGAAAAATTATTTTTATATGGGCTTCCCTGGTGGCGCAGTGGTTGAGAGTCCGCCTGCCGATGCAGGGGACACAGGTTCGTGCCCCGGTCCGGGAAGATCCCACATGCTGCGGAGCGGCTGGGCCCGTGAGCCATGGCTGCTGAGCCTACGCGTCGGGAGCCTGTGCTCCGCAATGGGAGAGGCCACAACAGTGAGAGGCCCGCGTACCGGGGGGAAAAAAAAAAAATTATTATAACAGTTTATTAAAATGAGCAGCATGGTGTGTCTATATTTACACTAAAAATATGTCTTGGAGAAGCAATAACTTGACAACACATTATGTGTGTGCCCACAACACATACATTTGTTCAAAGAAAATACACGTTGAGCATCAACTGTGTTCCAGGCAGCCCTAGGCACTAGAGACTGTGATTCACACAGCACGCAGGATTTCGTGAAACTTAAAATGGAGACCACTTATCCCCCATTAACTAATAACCAGTTACCTCCTGCAGTAAAGCATTATGAAGAAAAAGGAAATGCAATGAAAAAGAATAAAATAGAGGATAAAAACACAGGCAGTTTTTTAACCTGTTCCATCCAAAATGTAATTTTAACTGTGCCAAAAGAATTAAAAACTTTAAAAAGGGTATAGCAAAGTCATATGTAAGGCTAATAGTCATCCTCTAAAGTTCTCTATTTTCTAAACCTAACTTGGGAACAAAGTTTATCTGAACCCAAAGGGATTCTCTGGTAAGGCTGGTGATTGGGAAGGGTTAACCAAAGATTTTTTTTTTTTTTTTTTTGCAGTACGCAGGCCCCTCACTGTTGTGGCCTCTCCCGTTGCGGAGCACAGGCTCCGGACGCGCAGGCTCAGCGGCCACGGCTCACGGGCCCAGCCGCTCCGCGGCATGTGGGATCTTCCCGGACCGGGGCACGAACCCGTGTCCCCTGCATCGGCAAGTGGACTCTCAACCACAGTGCCACCAGGGAAGCCCTAACCAACGATTTTTAAAAAACAATTTAAGTCAACTGAACTGTAAGGCCAATTAAAAAATACCTTTACTAAAACTAAGTGTTAAGTAGTTACTAGGCACCTAAAATCTGCACCCCAATCTTTTCTTCAGCATCTCCCTTCCCTCTAACCACACTATATATCAAACATCCAAGTTCTTACTAAGAAATTCAATGGCTTCTACAAAGAAATGGCTGTAGGTCAGCTATCAAAAACGGAAATCGGGGCATTCTTACATTCATCACTGTCATTGTTAAACGGTACTTACTAATCTCCTGTTACTATGTTCTTAAGTCAAAGGTCATTACACCCATACAAAGGAAGTTACAAACTTCAACAAAGCTTTGCAATAATTTCTTAAAGACTTCTTAAAGATTTTCCTAGATATACAGACTGTAGTTCATTCACAGCACTCCCGAGATTCTGGGAGTGGCCCTGCTACCCAGGAATATTTAATAAGCAGGTATTTAGTTGCAGGTGGTTCACAGTCTACACAGTGGAAACAACCCAATGGTAAACAGTCTTAAATTATTGTCAAGAGCTACTCTCAAATACATACCTAGACATACAGCTCTGGGGACATATGCTTAACAATGTCTCTGCTCTCATAAACAAGGACCTAGTTCAGCAATACTTACAGTTAACATTGGAGTTGTCAATAGGCCCCATGCAAAGAATTCAAGGAAGATGACAAGAGCAGCATGGTGTACACTTGGTCGGCCAAAGCCTTGTAGCTAAAAAAGGAAGGAAATTATTATGAAAAATAGTAAACAGCTATAAGAAACTCATTATCCTAAAATGGTATCTAACATACACACACACACACACACACAAACTGTATAAAATAAACTTAGGACCTACCTATATTATTTAAGATAAAACTTAATTCTGTGGTATCTCTGATTTCTTCATCTTCCCTAATCATGGAAGGTGCCATTGATGAGACTTTCTACTTGTCCCATCAATGCAAATCACTGGAACTTTGGTAGGAAATCAACTGCTTCTTCAAGAGACTGGAGTTCCAGGACCTGAATATTCTGTCTGAACACATTAATTATGTGTTCCTTAGCAATTTGGCCTAAGCCTGAAGTTTCCCTTGCCACACAAGAGTGGTAGGCAGGGGATATGCTCAAAAGCTTCAGGGGCAGCACAGATGACGTAAAATTATAGGAGGTGGGGAAGAACAATAAGGACTAGGTCAAATCTGAAAACACACTTTGATACCTCAAGGTGTCAAAATCCAGCTTTCTGTTTCTGTTTTGTTTGAAAAACTGTGCCTATTCTGCTAGTTTTCTGCAGTTTATGACTTCTGGAGATAAAACCTAAAAGTCCACTCAATTTAATGTTCTTTGACTCTGTGCCAATGGTTTTTACAAAATCAAGTGCTGTACTAGCATTTTGTAATAACTGGAAGTGATACTTACAAAAGACTCTGCAAAATCCCCATTATTCCTAAGCTTATATTTTTAAGACTTCAAAAGGTAAAAGCACATCTGCATGGTTTAATTAGAATCTAATCATGAGGAAATGATCAAATTCAGATTGTGAGACATTCTACAAGACAACTGGCCTGGTCTCCTTAAAAATGTCAATGTCGGGGCTTCCCTGGTGGCGCAGTGGTTGAGAGTCCGCCTGCCGATGCAGGGGACATGGGTTCGTGCCCTGGTCCGGGAAGATCCCACATGCCGCGGAGTGGCTGGACCCGTGAGCCATGGCCACTGAGCCTGCGCGTCCGGAGCCTGTGCTCCGCAACGCGAGAGGCCACAACAGTGAGAGGCCCACGTACCGCACACACACACACAAAAGTCAATGTCATAAAAGACCAAAGTAAAGGTAGGAGACTTGTACAAATTAAAGGAAACAAGAGTCATAGAAAACAAATGGGGGATACTGAACTGGATCCTGGATAAAAAGGAGACAAGAGGAAAAAATTTCAATATGTACTATATATTAGATAATCATTTGGCATTGAGACAGGAAGGGGGCAGGGCACAACCTTTAAAAGAATGACATGGCCTGAGGACACGATAAACTGGTTAGAACCAACTAGGTTCAAGATGGCGCACAAGTCGACTTCCACTAGACCTTGAGCCTCAGTATATGCTCACTGTAACACATCAGCACACTAAATGACACACCAACAGGTGCCATAACAGTTCCAAGGCTGACCATAAAAGGTCAACAAGTGGGAAACGGCCCAATTCCTGGAAATCCCCATCCCTTCCCCAAAATAGCTGGAATACTCCTCCCACTCATTAGGCTATGAAATTACCTACCCCTATAAAAACTGACAACCCCGTACCCTGGTGCCTCTCTCACCTTCTGAGATGGTCCACACTCTGTATATGGAGTGTGTTTCTACCTGAATAAACTTTCTTTCACTTTACTATGGCTTGCTCTTGAATTCTTTCCTGTGCAAAGCCAAGAACCCACACTTGGTGGCTGTCCCAGGGACTCGCCTGAGATAGGAGGTGACCATCCTCTCACTCCCGCTATCTTTCCTGCAACAGCCTTAATGTTACTGCAACTTGTTGTCAAATGATTTGGCAAAAAAAAAAAAAAAAAGGAACATATATACTTTCTAAAGCAAATGTCACAAAATTTAATTTTGTTAAATTGTTGAATTTAGATGAAGGGAATGACTATTCATTTTACTATTCTTTTAATTTTTGTAGTTTTGAAAATTTTCAAAACGGGCCAAGAACAATTGTTATTAAAAATCCAAACTTGTAAATTTCTAGATTTTTGCAATGTCTAATAATAAGTAGTTTTAAATGTCACTAAATAAGACATTTGAAAAACAGAAAGCATTTTACAAAATTTAAAAGAAAAAGAAGCAATTAAGCATCAAACAACTAAAAAAAAAGATCTTTAATACAACCCAGCCTTCAAACCATGTTTTGAAACAAGGAGGGAAGGGGGTAGAGCACAACCTTTAAAAGAATGACATAGCCTTGGATACAGCATAAACTAGTTAGAACCAACTAGGTCCAAGATGGTGGTAGATTCGACTTCCACTAGACCTTGAATCTCAGTATACACTCATTGTAATACATGAGCATGCTAAATGACATACCCACAGGCGCCATGACAGTTCAGAGGCCAATCACAAAAGGCCAAAAAGTGGGTCATGGCCCAATTCCTGGAAATCCCCATCACTTTCCCGAAATAGTTGGAATAATCCTCCCACTCGTTAGCCTATGAAATTACCCAGCCCTTAACAACTAGCCACCCCATATTTCAGGGCCTCTTGCCTTCTTAGATGGCCCACACTCTGTCTGTGCAGTGTTTCTCCCTAGGCCGCTCTGACTTTCCAAGACAACTGCATTCTGTCTATGGAATGTGTTATCTCTCTAAATAAATCTACTTACCTATCACTTTGTCTCTCACTGAATTCTTTCTGTGACAAGACATAAAGAACCTGAGCATCATTAAATCCTGAGACCAGGTGTGTGACCTCAATTAAAAGACAGTGGGTTCAAGTCTGGGTTCGAATCCCAGCCTGTGGGTTCAAATCCCATCTGAGCTGTGAGGTTTCAGTTTCATCAGTTCTTTATCAATAGAATAGTGAATGGAAATGGTAGCAACTCATCAGCCTCTGCCTGTGAGGAGACCTTCTGCATCAGTTGTTCCAGCCCCTGGAGTCAGAAACTCTGCCATTGTAATTGTGCCAATAACAGAGTAGCTTTCCATCCTAGCTCCTTCACCCTCTGCAGGGCAGCCAGAGCAACCATTTAAATGTAAATCAGATGTTACTCCTCTGCTCCACCCTCCCTAGCTCCTACTGCACTTGGCCACACATCTAACACATCCAACTGGTCCTACACGTCCCTATTCCCTTGTTATGCTCTATTGTTTTCTAGAAGATGTCTAACAAACTTCATTCTGTTTATTGTCTACCTCCCCTGGAATGGGAATGTAAATGCCATGAAGGAAAAGGATTTTTTGTCTGTTTTGTTCAGAGATGTATCCCAAATAGCTCTTCTCTCTATATAACAAGCACTCGACAAAATACACATGATATAGAAGAAGGAGCTCTTCTGAGACTGATGTCTTTTCTCTGGTCTTTTAAACAGCAAACCCCAGAATGTAGAAAAAAATGACCCATATTCCTCAAAGAAACAGTATGGGGTGGGGGGGAGGAACCATATACTACATCAGTATATAGATTAAAACAAATTTAAGAAATATTAACCAAAAGCAATATGTGCACTTTGGGTTTTGACTCAAACTAACTGGAAAAAAACTGAGTCAACTGTGAAATAAAATTCGTATTTTATGCCAAGACAAGAAAAATTTAAACATAAAAAATTTTCTCTGCCATTTGGCACCCCCTCTCTCCCCACTGTGGATTGTGTATCTGCATTATGCATCAACCAAACCTTCCCCATCAGCAGAAATTTCCCCTCAACCATGAAGAACAACATTCTCCTAAGTCAACTCCTTAAAGATAACATTCTTTTCTTGATAAGGTGTCACATGGCACTCAGATCTGGATTGTGTGAACTGTCAATAATATGTCATTTGATGGACAACGCTCTGTCTCAAAAAAGCTTAATATAACTGTGTCTTGACTTCTGATGGGCCAAACAGTTCTCAGAGTTTTCTGAGATGCTCTTCCCAGTTATAATCCTCAAATTTGGCTCAAAATTTTCCATTTCTTTCTTAGATCGACTGATTAATTTTTCATCAACACAGTCATGGAAATTTGAAAATGGAATATTAGATGATACTCAAGACTTATACTCATTGTAATAATGGTACTGAAGTAAGATTTTTTAAAATATCCTCACACCTTAGAGCCACATGCTAATGTATTAAATTTTGAAATAAGAAGATATCTGTAATCTGTTTTAAAATCCACAGCATGAAAACAAAAGCAGAAGTGGTGGCAAAAATAACTTTTAAAAAAGTAAATGGGTTATATGCATTTACTAATAATTTCCAAATTATTTGGGTGGAAATTCTGATAGTTACCCACCCCACACTGCAAAGAAACTACTCTCAAACTGCAAGTGAATATGTCAACAAATAGCCTAACTATTCCTTTTAAATCATTTTGTTTATCAAGCATCATGCACACAAGAATTAAAAACAAAACAAAACAAAAAAACCCTCTGAAAACCACCCACAGTAGAAAGCATAGGCGGGCCACCCTATTTCTCATTTGCAATTTCTGTGATTTAGTGCTTCTTTCCCAGGCAAGCTCTATTTATGGAGACCACTGGAAAAGAGATCCATGTGGCTGCAATGCTGATTAAATATAAAAACAGGTACACACTTTTGTCTGTGTGCACATATCATTATATAATTATGCTATTTTTAACACCTTGCAAAAAATAGACAACCCACCTTTTGTTCAAACATTAAAAGCTTACATCTGTCAGTGAGAAATTGTTTAAATTAACAAACACCTCTTCTAAAATGCAAACACTTTCTTTCACCTCTACATAAACTACTTTAATTGAATTATCATTCATCCCTAGCAAATACCAATGTGGCATGACAGCCGGGCCCTGGTATGGTGGGAACTTTGTGTGGGCAACTGGATATGAAATGGTGACAAAAATAAATCTGCTTTCCTTCCAATTCTTCCTAAGCTCTTGGTGGCTAGTATGCTAATGAAAAAAGTGACACAGGCTTCTCCTTTAAATTATGAGCTAATTAGAAAGTATTTATCAAAGCTTAACTGATTATTTCTTGTTGAACATTATCTAGTGCAGCCTCTCTGGATCAGTTCAATGTCTCCCCTCTCCATTTTGCCTCTTTATAAATCAGTATGGAACATCTTGAGATGTTTAGAAGCAGAGGATGAAAAGTGTGTGATGATGTTTTTACACACTCACATTACCATCTCTCCCACAGATGATCCTGCCTTGACTCCTCTTCACTGCCCCCTCCAAATCTTTCTTGACACTACACTCAGAGTGATCATTCTAAAATACAAATCTTATTCTATTACTCCTGTAGAAGACTGCAAAAAATGAGCTATAGGTTCCTCCCATTCCTGTACACAAAACCTTTCTACAACATGACTGTGCTGTCAGTTCCATCAAAAGGTAGTCTATTTCTCCACTTCCCTAGATCTGGGGTGGTTTAATAACTTGATCTAACCAACAGATAGGTAAAGTAACAACACGGACTTCTGACATAGGCCTCCAGAGGCCTTCTAGACCACATGAAGAAATACCATCTAGGCATAGGAGAATGAGAGCATATGAGGCCCTCCAGACCAACCAGTGAATAGTCGTTGCCAACTGCCTGATACAGGGGCAAGGCCAGTTGAGATCATCCAACTCCAATCAAGCCTGCAGATGACTAAAGAAGTATGAGTAACTCCAAAAAAATCCAGTGAAGAACCCCACACTGAGCCTAGCCAAAACTGCTAACCCAAAGAATATTTGTTTTAAGCCACTAAATTTTGGGGTAGTTTCTTATGTAGCAAATAGTAACTGATACAACTCCCCACCCCGTTGCCCTCATGATTAATTTTAAACTCTTAAGATTATTTTTGAGTCTCTTTTGTAACTCTCCAATATCATCCTTAGTCCAAACATAACTCAATGAAAAATGTGTGAGATTACCCTTCATCACAAACATCATTTTTTACTATTTTATTTAAAAGAGTAGATTGTGTAGTCACTATATGTTATAGACATTTGTGATTAGAAAGAGCAAACACAAATGTCTGAGAAATCATTTTTTGAACGCTAGACTACAAAAAAAAACACAACACTTCACAGTATCAGTGGTGTTCGGAAGCAGGGGAACGTGGGTGACAAATGACTTAAAATATAAGCATGTGAAACATGTTACAACATGAATGAACCTTGAGGACACTATGCTAAGTGAAATAAACCAGTCACAAAAAAAAACAAATACTTTTTGATTCCACTAATATGTGGTATCTAAAGTAGAAGAACGCATAGAAACAAAAGGTATGAGACTTCCCTGGTGGCGCAGTGGTTAAGAAACCACCTGTCAATGCAGGGGACACGGGTTCAAGCCCTTGTCCAGGAAGATCCCACATGCCGCGGAGCAACTAAGCCCGTGAGCCACCACTACTGAAGCCCACGTGCCTAGAGCCCGTGCTCCGCAATAAGTGAAGCCACCGCAATGAAGCCCGCTCACTGCAACAAAGAGTAGCCCCTGCTTGCTGCAACTAGAGAAAGCCCGTGTGCAGCAGTGAAGACCCAACGCCGCCAAAAAATAAATAATTTTTTTTAAAAAAACAAAAACAAAAGGTAGAATGGTGGATGCCAAAGCCACAGGCCAGGGTAGGAGGAAAGAGGAAATTGTTGTTTAATGGGTGTAAGTTTGGTTTGCAAGATGAAAATGTTCTGTCGATTAACAATGCAAATATAGTTAATACTACTGAACTGTACACTTAAAATTTACCATTTTATCCATTTTTATATTATATGTATTTTACCACAATTAAAGAAAAATGTATATATACATACATTTACATATATAAGCATGTGGAATATTCGAAATCATGTAAGGGACCCCAAAAGGGCATTCTTCAATAGAAGGAAAGGAAGCCTGTGTGATTAATGATGAGGCATCCATATGGATTAAGACCTATTTCTTTCAAACATAAACTTCAAATAGAAAAAGCCAAGAGCAGTTGTAGGTCTAGACTTGTCTTTGAGCTTCCTCTCACATGTAGGGTACTCCAGGGTGCTAAATGCAGGAAGTTTTTAACTCAGTGATGATTTTCCTAGCATACTGAAAGTTAGCTTATAGGTAAATAAAAGGCATTGTCCATAGCATTCTGTTTAAAAGACTGTATACTACCCGTCATAGGAAACAGTAAGCACTGATTTTATTTTTTTAATATGAGGAATTAACATTGTATTGCTTAAGGAAAACAACTTCTAGTCTCAGCTCTCTTTTGTGTGTGTGTGTGTGTGTGTGTGTGTGTGTGTGTACGCGGGCCTCTCACTGTTGTGGCCTCTCCCGTTGCGGAGCACAGGCGCTGGACGCGCAGGCTCAGTGGCCATGGCTCATGGGCCCAGCCGCTCCGCGGCATGTGGGATCTTCCCAGACCAGGGCACGAACCCGTGTCCCCTGCATCGGCAGGTGGACTCTCAACCACTGCGCCACCAGGGAAGCCCCTAGTCTCAGCTCTCTTAAGCCTACTGTGATTCTCTCCTAAGGAGACATGACAAGGGGTTTAACATCACTCTGGCTATAGTATAGAAGCTTGTAACTAGTCATCAAAACAAGACATGGTGCAAAACAAGTACTCCATGGATTTCATTCAAAGTAGGACACAGCAACAAACCAATGAATCACTGCACATATACTCCTAAAAGTTAGCTGATGAGCTTTAATACAAAGAACCAAAATATCAAATACATGAAAGGCAGTATTAAGGGAACTACATACTTGGACTTAGCACTTCTCTTCCACCTAATGTTTTATATAACAGTAGAGACTAATGAGTTTATTATCTTTCTGCATTCCTTTTTATGGAATATATACACTTAAAAATATTACAACTGTTACATGAACAAATGAAAGTCATAAAACCTTAAAGTAAGGGAATATACATGTTCTACTCTCCACAGGCAATCACAATGCTAGAAATCTGTCATATATTTTTATGAATGTACATTCACAGGTAAAAACATCCTTTTATATAAATGGTAACAGGATATACATATTACCTTTTTTTTTTACCTTATTCTATATCTTTCCATGTCACTGTATACAAATAGCTACATGGTATTCCACTGTATGAATATAGCATTATTTTAACCATTCCATATTGATCGTTATCAATGGAGTTTCCACTTTTTCAATGTTGTTGCAATTAATAATTTTCATTTTAAAACTTTCTGAGATAATTTTAAACTTATAGAAAGCTGTAAAACCAGTAGAGTCCTTGTATACCCCTTACCAGCTTCCCCAAATGTTAACATCTTAAATAACTATGGTACAATTATTCAAACCTGGAAACTAACATTACTACACTACTTTAGCTAATCTACAAATCTTATTTGAATTCACTATTTTCCCCACTAATTTTTTCTTTTTCCTAGTTTAGGACCTAATCCAGGATTTCACACTGCATTTAGGTCTGTTTCCTTAAGCTTTTCCAATCTGAGATGATTCCTAAGATTTTTATTTTTTATTTTTCATGATCTTGACACTTTTGAGGAGTTCTGGTATATACTTCACCAGTTATTTTGTAGAATGCCCTTCAGTTTGAATATGTCTAATGTTCTCTCATGATTAGGTTGGAGATACTCATTAAAATTTTTTTATTGGGATATAATTCATATCCCATGAAATTCACCATTTTCAAATATACAATTCAGTGGTTTTTCATATATTCACAAAGTTCTAAAACCATCACCTAAAAAGAAATCTCATATCCATTAGCACTCACTCCCCATTTTCTCCTCACCCCATCCCCTGGTAACTGCTAATCTACCTTCTGTCTCTGTGGAGTTGCCTATTCTAGAATCATATATAAATAGAATTCACAAACGTAATCATAAAACGTGTGGCTTATTGTGTCTTGCTGCTTCCATTCGGCACAATATTTTCAAAGTTCATCCATGTTCATTTTTCAGTTCTATGGCCAAACAATATTCCATTGTATAGATATACTGCATTTTGTGTATTCATTCATCAGTTTAATTGACACTTGAGTTTTTTCTACCTTTGGCTATTATGAATAGTGCTGCTATAAACACTGATGTACAAGTTTTTGTAGAAACATAGATTTCCAATTCCCTTGGCTATAACCAAGGAATGGAATTGTTGGGACAACTAATATCCTTTCATATATACAAATGTACAGCATTCTAGGATAAATTCCTGGAAGTAGAATTGCGCCAAAGGTTATATACACACTTTAAATTATAATAAGAACCAATTATAATCAAAAAGCTGTACAAACTGTGGGTAAAAAAAAATACACTTCAACTTACATCAGCTAATCAACTAATATCTCTAACATATAAAATTCTTCTAAAAAATCAAGAAGAAAAAGACTAACAACGCAATAGTAAGATGGGCAAAAGGTAAGCACAAACAGTTCATAGAATAAGATATCAAATAGCACTTCAACAACTTCATTCATAATAAGAAAAATGCAAAATTGAGGTTTACTCAGATAATTTCTCACTATCAGAATAGCAAAACTTCCAAAGTTTCACAATATTCTCTTACACTGCTAATGGGATGAAAAATGGTACAATGTGGCAACATCTAGCAAAATTACTTACATATTTATCCTCCAAAGAAACAATCCCACTTTAGGGATTTGTCCCAAAGACAAAACGGCCAAAATATGAGGTGTCATACACACAAGGCTTTGGGAACACTCTGATAGTGCTTCTGCCTTCACAAGGGACTCGGTTCATTCAGTAAAGTACTGACAGAGTAGACTATAGTCAATCCACACACTGGAGTATTATACAGTAATAAAAGGAGATGTCTACATATTGCTTTGGAGCAATGATCAGAATATGTTGTTAAGTAAAAAAAAGCAAGGCACACAATACTGTGCAATGTACAGTACTTTTTAATCTAAGAGATGATCAAATAATATGAATACCTATGTACACACATATATTTGCTTATATTAAAAAACAAAACACAGGTGGAAAGAAAAATAAGCAACCAAAGAAAAGCAGTTACATACAGAAGGAAGGAGGGAGAGAAATGGAGGCCACAGAGATGGTAGCAAGATTTCATACCTTGTTTTATATATTTGACTTTGGAACCATGTAAATGCGTTACCTAATTCTAAAACAAAATTAAATCCAAATGAAATAAATCAACCTGTGTATCAAGATGTTGTTTAGTTGCTTTAAAACACAGAATTTGAACGCACATCCTTAGAGGCTACATTCTAAGGGTCAAAAAAATCTTGAACTGTTTTAAAGTAATCATGTTGGTACTAATAACATTGTTTTTATTTCCTGAAACTTTCAAATGTAACTAGTAGAACAGAGTAAATAAGGTACTATGCTATTGTCTCTAGGAACCAAGATTTTCTTTGTAAGAGAAAGAGATACAAATATAAAATCAAAGAAGTAAATACTTGAAATCCTAAATCTGGTTTAAAAATATCAGTATAGATTATGATACACATTACCTTAAAGGAAAATAGTTACGATTTCCTAATTCTATTCACTGAAAAGACCTAGAAAAAAATGAGCAAACCCAACAGAAGCGAACATCTCCTAGAGCCCAGACTGTGGTCTTGAAATATCATTTCCCACTAAAAGAAAATTGAACTTTTTAGACAATGAGCTGATTCCAGGTTTGGGGCAAAATATGTACATGATCCTGGAACATATCTTTCCAAAAGCAAAGATGCTATCACAGACTACAGTCATATCAAAAGGATTCAGGAGCCAACCTGAAGGAAACGGCACTGGGCAAAGACTGAGTAAAAAGAGTAATGTCTGCCACAGATTGAAACATATATATATTCAAATTTGTAAGTCCATCAATCTTTGGTGGATGCTAGAAAACTAAGCCATTATTCTGAAAATTGGTAAATGTGGAGTAAAAAAAAAAAAAAGAGAGAAAGAGAGAAGCATTTATTCTGCTTTTCCATATCTCAGGGTAACCCAATACTGATTAGCTAAAGTTCTCCTTTTTAAGAATTTCAATAATGAATGAAGAAGGAATGATTAACATATAATCCTCACACTTTGTAATAAGCTCACTTAAATAGTAAATCTAGGCAATAACTATTAATGGCCGTGAAAGTCATTAGGTAAAAGTGAACAAGGTACTTCATAAAGGAATAATCAGACTAACACCTGAAACCTGATCATTCATAACATCACTAAGAGAGTCAAAGATTATTTCTTGCATCATGTGCTACAACAAGAAATAACACCACTTTTAACTTATTCTTGCCAAAATAAAATAAAACAAACAAAAGCTTGGATTCAACTCAGCTGATACTTAAGGACCAGTTTACACAAAATGCAGATGAAATAAGACTGTGTTTCAACTGGTGGAGTAGGGGGATGAATATATGAGTGTATTCATAACTGAATATAAATAAAAAACAAAAAAAACTTTTTAAAAGTTACCAAAAATTTTAAAAAGAACCGGTCTCATTAACAGTGTTTGAAAATACCTGTTTCCCCATATTCTAAGACTACAAATAATTTTAAAATTTGTTAGATTTTTAAAATGATTATCATTTTATTTTGCATTTCTCTGATTACAAGTGAAGTTGAGCTTCTTTCCTATGATTATTAGGAATTTATATTTATTTTTCTATGAATTGTCTGTTCATTCTTTACACACTTTTTTTCATAAAGAGTATAATCTTTCATATTCATTTATAGGACCTGTTTACAATCAATATCAAAGATATTTATATTGTGCAACATTAAATCATTCTCTCTCATCCACTAGCACCCATACCCTTTAAAAATAAAAGATACACCCTCTTTTATCTTTAGTAGAAGATGGTATTTAAGGTGAGAGTTTCAGCCATTTTGACCAGCCAGAATAACCTAGAAGGGTAGAGGGCAATTTCTTCCTACCAAACAGCTGGGATGAGAGTGGGATGCAACTTTAGTGGCTGGATACTACTTGCCCCAAAGCTGTTGCAGTAAGAGATGCTGGGACACCGGACAGAAGCCAGAAGAAGGTGAGAATTCCTACCACATCATTCAGTCTCCTGGATCTCTGCCTGCAGGGTGTGTTGGAAACAAGAGTACAGTGTGGTTGAGAGGTCCTGGTGCTCCGGCCACGTGTCAGGCCTGAGCCTCCAAGGTGGCAGGTCAAGACCAGGACATTGGACCACCAGCGACCTCCTGGCTTCACGTAATGTCAGTTGGTGAGAGCTCACCTAGAGACCTCTGTCTCAATACTAAGACCCAGCTCCACCCAATGGACAGCAAGCCCCAGTTCTTGATGCCCCATGCCAAACAACTAGCAAGACAGGAACACAACCCCACCCATAAGCAGAGAGGCTGCCTAAAATTTTAAGAAGTTCACAGACACCCCAAAACAGACCAACAGACAGCCCTGCCCACCAGAAAGACAATATCCAGTCCCACCCACCAGAACACAGGTACCAGTTCCCTCCACCAGGAAGCCTACACAAGCCACGGAACCAAACTCACCCACTGGGGGCAGACACAAAAAACAGCGGTAACTATGAACCTGCAGCCTGCAAAAAGGAGACCCCAACCCCAAACACAATAAGTTAAACAAAATGAGAAGACAGAGAAGTATGCAGCAGGTGAAGAAGCAAGGTAAAAAAGCCACCAGACCAAACAAATGAAGAGAAAATAGGCAGTCTACCTGAATAAGAATTCAGAGTAATGACAGTAAAGATGATCCAGGGGCTTCCCAGGTGGTGCAGTGGTTGAGAGTCCGCCTGCCGATGCAGGGGACACGTGTTCGTGCCCCGGTCTGGGAATATCCCACATGCCATGGAGTGGCTGGGCCCGTGAGCCATGGCTGCTGAGCCTGTGCATCCGGAGCCTGTGCTCCGCAATGGGAGAGGCCACAACAGTGAGAGGCCCGCAAAAAAAAAAAAAATTAAGTACAAAGAGAAAATATTAAAAGCAGCAAGGGAAAAGCAAAAAACTACATACAAGGGAATCTCCATAAGGTTAACAGGTGATCTTTCAGCAGGAACTCTGCAAGCCAGAGGGAGTGGCAGGACATATTTAAAGTGATGAAAGGGAAAAACCTACAACCAAGATTACTGTACCCAGCAAGGGTCTCATTCAGATTCTACAGAGAAATTAAAACTTTTGCAGACAAGCAAAAGCTAAAAGAATTCAGCACCACCAAACCAGCTTTACAACAAATGTTAAAGGAACTTCTCTAGGCAGGAAACACGAAGGAAAAGAACTACAAAAACAAACCCAAAACAATTAAGAAAATGGTAATAGGAACACACATATCGATAATTACCTTAGAAGTAAATGGATTAAATGCTCCAACCAAAAGACACAGACTAGCAGAATGGATACAAAAACAAGACCTGTACATATGCTGTCTACAAGAGATCCACTTCAGACCTAGGGACACATAAAGACTAAAAGTGAGGGGATGGAAAAAGATATTCCATGCAAATGGAAATCAAAGAAAGTTGGAGTAGCAATTCTCATATCAGACAAAATAGACTTTAAAATAAAGATTATTTCAAGAGACAGAAAAGGGCACTACATGATAATCAAGGGGTCAATCCAATAGGGAGATATAACGATTGTAAATATTTATGCACCCAACATAGGAGCACCACAATACATAAGTCAAATGCTAACAGCCATTAAAGGGGAAATTGACAGCAACACAATAATAGTAGGGTACTTTAACACCCCACTTTCACCAATGGACAGATCATCCAAAACAAAATAAAAAAGGGAACACAGACTTTAAATGACACATTATACAAGATGAACTTAATTGATATTTATGGGATATTCCATCCAAAAACAACAAAATACACTTTCTTCTCAAGTGCTCATGGAACATTCTCCAGAATAGATCATATCTTGGGTCACAAATCAAGCCTTGGTAAACTTAAGAAAATTGAAATCGTATCAGGTATATTTTCCGACCAGAAAACTATGAGACTAGATATCAATTACAGGAAAAAAATTGTAAAAAATACAAACACATGGGGGCTAAACAATTCGTACTAAGTAACCAAGAGATCACCGAAAAAAATCAAAGAAGAAATCAAAAGATACCTAGAAACAAATGACAATGAAAACACGATGACCCAAAACCTATGGGATGCAGCAAAAGCAGTTCTAAGAGAGAAGTTGATAGCTATACAAGCCTACCTCAAGAAACAAGAAAAATCTCAAATAAACAACCTGACCTTACACCTAAAGCAATTTGAGAAAGAAGAACAAACAAAACTCAAATTTAGCAGAAGGAAAGAAATCATAAATATCAGATCAGAAATGAAGGAAAGGATACCAAAGATCAATAAAACTAAAAGCTGGTTCTTTGAGAAGATATGCAAAATTGTTAAACCATTAGCCAGACTCATCAAGAAAAGCAGGGAGAAGACTCAAATCAACAGAATTAGAAATGAAAAGGAGAAGTAACAACTGACACTGCAGAAATACAAAGGATCATGAGAGATTACTACAAGCAACTATATGCCAATAAAATGGACAAAAATCGACAACTTCTTAGAAAAGCACAACCTTCCAAGACAGAACCAGGAAGAAACAGAAAGTATAAACAGAACAAGCACTGAAATTGAAACTGATTAAAAATCTTCCAACAAACAAAAGCCCAGGATCAGATGGCTTCACAGGCAAATTCTATTAAACATTTAGAGAAAAGCTAACACCAAACCCTCTCAAACTCTTCCAAAATACTGCAGAGGGAGAAGCACTCCCAAACTTATTCTACAAGGCCACCATCACCCTGATACCAAAACCAGACAAAGATGTCACAAAGAAAGAAAACTACAGGCCAATATCACTGATGAACACAGATGCAAAAATTCTCAACAAAATACTAGCAAACAGAATCCAGCAGCACATTAAAAGGATCATACACCATGATCAAGCGAGTTTTATCCCAGGAATGCAAGGATTCTTCAATATACACAAATCATTCAATGTAATAAACCATATTAACAAATTCAAAGAGAAAAACCATATGATCATCTCAATAGATTCAGAAAAAGCTTTTGACAAAATTCAATACCTATTTATGATAAAAACCCTCCAGAAAGTAGGCACAGAGGGAACCTACCTCAACATAATAAAGGCCATATATGACAAACCCAGAGCCAACATCATTCTCCATGGTGAAAAACTGAAACCATTTCCTCTAAGATCAGGAACAAGACAAGGTTGCCCAGTCTCACCACTATTATTCAACATTGTTTTGGAAGTTTTAGCCACAGCAATCAGAGAAGAAAAAGAAATAAAAAGAATCCAAATTGGAAAAGAAGAAGTAAAACTGTCACTGTTACAGATGACATGACACTATACATAGAGAATCCTAAAGATGTTACAAGAAAACTACTAGAGCTAATCAGTGAATTTGGTAGAGTAGCAAAATACAATATTAATGCACAGAAATCTCTTGCATTCCTATACACTAATGACGAAAAATCTGAAAGAGAAATTAAGGAAACACTCCCATTACCACTGCAACAAAAAGAATAAAATACCTAGGAATAAACCTACCTAAGCAGACAAAAGACCTGTATGCAGAGAACTATAAGACACTGATGAAAGAAATTAAAGATGATACAAACAGATGGAGAGATACACCATGTTTTTAAATTGGAAGAATCAACACTGTGAAAATGACTATACTACCCAAAGCAAACTACAGATTCAATGCAATCCCTATCAAACTAAAAATGGCATTTTTCACAGAACTAGAACAAAAAATTTCACAATTTGTATGGAAACAGAAAAGACCCCAAAGAGCTAATGTAATCTTAAGAAAAACAGAGCTGGAGGAATCAGCCTCCCTGACTTCAAGTTATGCTACAGAACTACAGTAATCAAGACAGTATGGTACTGGTACAGAGAAATATAGATCAATGGAACAGGATAGAATGCCCAGAGATAAACCCATGCACACATGGTCACCTTAGCTTTGACAAAGTAGGCAAGAATATGTGATGGAGAAAAGACAGTCTCTTCAATAAATCGTGCTGGGAAAACTGGACACCTACATGGAAAAGAATGCAATTTGAACACTTCCTAACACCATACACAAAAATAAACTCAAAACGGATCAAAGACCTAAATATAAGGCCAGATGCTATAAAACTCTTAGAGGAAAACATAGGCAGAACACTCTATGACATAAATCACAGCAAGATCCTTTTTGACCCACCTCCTAGAGTAATGGAAATAAAAACAAAAATAAACAAGTGGGACCTAAGAAAACTTAAAAGCCTTTGCACAGCAAAGGCAACCATAAACAAGATGAAAAGACAACCCTCAGAATGGGAGAAAATATTTGCAAATGAAGCAACTGACAAAGGATTAATCTCCAAAATGTACAAGCAGTTCATGCAGCTCAATATCTAAAAAACAAACAACGCAATCTAAAAATGGGCAGAACACCTAAACAGACATTTCTTCAAAGATATACAGATTGCCAACAAACACATGAACGGATGCTCAACATCATTAATCATTAGAGAAATGCAAATCAAAACCACAATGAGGTGGGGCTTCCCTGGTGGCACAGTGGTTGAGAGTCCGCCTGCCGATGCAGGGGACACAGGCTCGTGCCCTGGTCCAGGAAGATCCCACAGGCTGCGGAGTGGCTGGGCCCGTGAGCCATGGCCACTGAGCCTGCTCGTCCGGGGCCTGTGTTCCGCAATGGAAGAGGCCACAACAGTGAGAGGCCCGTGTACCGCAAAAAAAAAAAAAAAAAAAAAGAATTAAAAATCACACTATGTTCTTGAACACAATGCAGCTAGGAATCAGTAACATAAGAAAATTTGGAAAATTCATAAATATGAACATTATTCAACATACTCCTAAATAGCCATGTGTCAAAAAAGAAATCACACAGAAAGTTACAAAACTTTCAGATGAAGGAAAAGGAAAACACAGCATATCAAAGCTTGTTAAATGCAGCTAAAGCAGTGCTTAGAGAGAAACTTACAGCTGTAAATGCCTGATTATTACAGAAGATCTGACATCAACAATCTAACTTTTCCCTGTAAGAAACTAGAAAAGAGAAAACTAAACACAAAGCAAGAAAAAGGAAACAGTAGATTAAAGCAGAAATAAATGCAATACAGAAAAGCAACACAGAAAATCAACAAAATGAAGTTGATATTTATGAAAATATGAAAAAATTGACAAATCTTTGGAAAACCAAAAAAAACTAGAGGAAGACTTAAATTGCTAAAATCAGAAATGAAAGAAAGGTTATAAGGCAGTACTTGGACATGTGTAAGCCAATAAGTTGGATTAACTGGATGAAAGAGACAAATTCCTAGAAATCTACTAAGGCTGAATCATAAAGAAGCAGAACATATGAACAGACCTAGAACTAATAAAGAGATTGAATCAGTGATCAAAAACCTCCTGACAAAGAAAAGCCCTGAACCTGATGGCTTCACTTTAAAGCAAACATTTAAAGAACACCAATCCCTCTCAAACTCTTCTCACAACTGACCACATTTTATCAACATTCTCTATGAAAACAGCATTACCTGTATAAAGCCAGACAAAGACCCTACCAGAAAAGACAACTAGAGACTAATTTTCCTTATGCTGTTGATGCAACAGTTCTTAACAATACGCCAGCAAACCAAATGCAGCAGTATATGAAAAGGGTTATACACCATGACCAAGTGAGATTTATTCATGGAATGTTAAGAATAGTTCACATATAAAAATCAACCAATGGAATACACCACATTAAAATGAAGGGGGGTAAAAACCCACATGCTCCATCTCAACTGATGCAGAAAAAGCATTTGAGAAAATTAACACCCTTTTATGATAAAAAAAAAAGTTCCAAAAAACTAGCATTGAAGGAAATTATCTTATCTCAATATAAAGGCCACATATGAAAAATCCACACCTAATGTCAAAATAGTCAATGGCTGAAAAAACTTTTCCTCTAAGACCAGGAAGAAGAAAAAGATGCCCGCTTTCAGTTTCTATTCAACACAGTAGTGGAAGTTCTAGCCAGACTAATTAGGGAAAAAAAGAAATAAAAGACATCCAAACTGGAAAGGAAGAAGTAAAATTATTTGTTTGAGGATATCATGATCTTACATGGAATCTCAAGGAATCCTGAATAGCCAAAACAATCTTGAAAAAGAAGAACAAAACTGTAGTTCTCACACTTCCTAATTTCAAAACATAGTACAAAGCTAATCAAAACAGTGTGGTACTGGCATAAAGACAGACATATAGACCTAAGGAGTATAATAGAATCCAGAAATGAACACTTGCATAATGGTCAAATCATTTGCAACAAGGGTGCTAAGGCCATTTAATGAAGAAAGGACAGTCTCTTCAACAAACGTGCTGGGGAAGTTGGATATTCACATGTAGACCTTTTCTACCTTACATCATGCACAAAAAATTAACTCAGAATGGATTAAAGCCCTGAACATAAGAGCTAAAACTATAAAACTCTTAGATGACAACATAGGGGAAAAGCTTCATGACACTGGACTTGGTAACGATTTCTTGGATATAACACCAAAAGAAAAAGCAACAAAATAAAAAAATAGATAAATTGGACTTGATCAAAATAGAAAGCTTTTGTGCATTAAAGGACATTACCAACAGAGTAAAAAGACAACGCATAGAAGAAAACATTTGCAAATCACATATCTGATAAGAAATTAACATACAGAGTATATTTTTTAAAAGTCCTACAACTCAAGGACAAATAAAAAATTGGGCAAAGAACAAATAAATACATGAAAAGACACTGAACATCACTAAGCATTAGGGGAATGAGAATCAAAAGCAAAATGAGATATTACCTGTGCTCATTAGGATGGCCATGACTAAAAAAAAAATTAAAATCAGAAAAAACAAGTGTTAACAAAGATTTAGAGAAACTGGAACCCTGGTGCACCGTTAATGGGAATGTAATATGCTACAACCACTGTGAAAAACAGTATGGGGTTCCTAAAAAAAAATTAAAAATAGAATTACCTAGAGGTCCAGCAATTCTGCTTTTGGGTATATACCCAAAAGAATTGAATGCAGGGTCTCCAAGTTCACCCACGTTCACAGCAGCATTATTCACAACAGCCAAAAGGTAGAAGCCACCCAAGAGTCCATTGGTGGAGAATGTATGAACAAAATATGGTATATGCATGCAAGGGAATAGTTTTCAGCAGTACAAAAGACAGGACATTCTGACATGTTACAACACGGATAAACCTTGAAGACAATATGCTAAGTGAAATAAGCCAGTCATAAAAGGACAGTTGCTGTATAATTCAATTTATACGAGGTACCTAGAGTAGTCAGACTCACAGAGATAGATTGTAGATGGTGGTTGCCAGGGGCTGGGAGGAAAGGGAATTGGGGAGTTATAGTTTAATGGGTACCGAATTCAGTTTGGGATAATGAATAAGTTCTGGAGATGGACAATGGTAATGGTTGCACAACAACTTTAATATACTTAAATGCCACTGAACTATGAACTTAAAAATGTCTAAGATGATAAATTTTATGTTATGTATATATTGCTACACTAAAAAACAAGCAACTCAAAACAGATCACAGACCCCAAAATTAGGTCCCTTAGTTTCATGATGAGTTTGTATACACAACACTATTGTCACCATCCATGCAAGAAAAAGTTATGTTGGACTCTATTACAGTTAAAAACTCGTGTTTAACAAAGAGTTAAACTTTTGTGCGTATATAATACATATAACAAGCAAATATAAAGAAGAACCAAACAGAGACAAAGAATACAATAAGTGAAATGAAAAATACACTAGAAGGAATCAACAACAAACTGAATGATACAAGGGAATGGATCAGCAAGCTGGAAGACAGAGTAGAAATCACTGTAGCAGAACAGACAAAAGGAAAAGAAAGAAAGGAGGACAGCCTAAGAGACCTTTAGAACAACATCAAGCATACTACATTTGCATTATAGGGGTCCCAGAAGGAGAAGAGAGAGAAAACATATTTTAAGACATAATAGCTGAAAATTTCCTTAACGGGGGAAAGGAAACACAGACCTCCAGGTCCAGGAATCACAGACATCCCAAACAGGATCAACCCAAAGAGAACCACACCAAGATAAACAGTAATTAAAATGGCAAAAATAAAAGATAAAGAGAGAATAAAAGCAACAAGTTACATTCAAGGGAATTCCCATGAATATCAGCTGACTTTTCAGCATAAACTCAGCAGACCAGAAGGAAGGGACATGATATTTAAAGTGATGAAAGGGGAAAACCTACAACAAAGAATTTCATTCAGATTTGATGGAGAGATCAAAAGTTTCACAGACAAGCAAGCTAAGAGTTCAGCACCATCAAACCAACTTTACAAGAAATGTTAAAAGGAACTTTTCTAAGAGGAAAAAAAAAGAAAAGGGCCACAACTAGAAACATGAAAATTATAAAAGGAAAAATCTCATTGGTAAAGGCAAATATACAGTAAAGGTAATAAATCAGCCATGTATAAAGCTAGTAGGGAAAGTGTAAAGAAAGAAGTAGCAAAATCATCTATATCTGCAATAAGCAGTTAAGGGATACGCAAAACAAAAAGATGTAAAATAGAATGTCAAAAACAGTAAATGTGGGGTGGCAGGACTAAAAATGCAGGGTTGTTAAAATGCACTTGAACTTAAGAGACCACAAGGGATCAATCCTAAAGACCAAAAGCCAACATATTGAGAAGAGTGAAGCTTATGAATGTAATGAGCCCACCAGGTCCTTGGTGATATTAAACTGCTAAGCACAGCACACTATTCCTGGATTTCTTATGTACAATAATAAATCTCTTTATCAAATACATTATTATGTCATGCACAACGTTAAAATGAAATATTTGAGTTTGATATTTTAAGGAACCAAGTCTATAACTATGTAAACTGTTGGCTCCATCATACTTCTGGACAGAAAAAAAATTATTTTAAAATACATTCTAATTGAAAATTGGTACTCCATAGTTGGAAAGTACTGCCACAAGATTCAGTCAGTCATCTCTGCTTTACTATAAAAGACATGTAGGAAAAGTATGTTTCACTATTAGCCCTCAATATTTTAATAATTCATACTTATGGTACTTTCTGCTTATATCATATATACCTGGTTAGTAAAATGCTCCATCAAAAATAAATTTTTTACTAGAAAGCTTTTAAATATAAACACGAGGAGAACACAAATGGTTTTAAAAAGCAAATAAATGACTATACCTAAAGGCTTTGCTTTTCTTCCTCCTACCTAATAATATTGGAATGCAAGTCAGAAAAACAATTTTACTGCTTATTTCTCCAGATGAAATGACTTTTTCGCAAAACTTTAAAAAAAATTGTCAGTCTCGGGCTTTCCTGGTGGCGCAGTGGTTGAGAGTTCACCTGCCGATGCAGGGGACACAGGTTCGTGCTCCGGTCCGGGAGGATCCCACATACCGCGGAGCGGCTGGACCCGTGAGCCATGGCCGCTAAGCCTGCGCGTCTGGAGCCTGTGCTCCACAACGGGAGAGGCCACAACAGTGAGAGGCCTGCGTAGCGCAAAAAAAAAAAAAAAATTTGTCAGTCTCACATTAAATAGCTGAATAAATGACATGGCTATCATGTAGGACAGACCAAGCATTCATTAAATATTTGTAAAAGAACTGCTTTTCCCTCACTCAAGTTTTCAAACTTAATTTATCAACTACCAACCAACTTAAAGCAAACTAAGATCCCAAGAACTGTCTTTGTAAATATTCCTATTTCTATCAACATTCTTTAACAATAAAAATACTCAACTCCAGGGCGTTCCCTGGTGGTCCTGTGGTTAGGACTTGGCGCTTTCACTGCTGTGGCCCGGGTTCAATCCCTGGTCTGGGAATTAGGATCCCGCAAGCTATGTGGCGCAGCCCAAAAAAAAAAAAAAAAAAATTGAACTCCAAGGGATCAATTCATTCAACACATATTTGTTGAGCTCTACCATATGTCAGCTAGATGCTGGGAACCATGGCAGCAATAGAAGAAACTATCCCGGCTCCCACTTCATGAAATGTAAAATTTAAAATGGAAATAAACACTCTGAAGGACAAGGACACAGGTGAGGGACAGTCTATTACAAAGGATTCTGAGATACACACAGGCAAAAATTATCCTTTTACAGCAGCAGCAATAGACACCATGCCAAGCCCTGATCAAAGCACATTACTATCATTTTATCCTCACTACAATCTTTTGACACAGGAACTATTATTATCCCCACTTTATAGATGACAAAACTCAGATGCACAGAGCTTAAGTACTTGCCTGATTCAAGTGATTAGTAAGTGGCAAAGCTGGTATTACATCCAGGGAGTCACATACCTCCAGAGTATGTGCTACTAACCACTTGTATTACTTACAATGCCTTTCTTAGAGAGCCCAAATTTCTCCACAAATAGAATCAGCACATACATATGGTAGGTAGCCTGGACTGCAGCAACCTGAGTTAAGTTGTAATAGGAGTCTCAGGCAAAGTAAAGCACAGACCTTTACTTACCCACCTATCCCTTACCCACACTAAGAAGTCTGGCCTGGATAGTGTGTATCTAGGCAAAGGACAATCTTCACCAACCCCTTCACCTGCTTTCTCAACATGACCTGAAAAGTCCAGATGAACTAGGACATCTGGCTTTTGTCAATCAGGTCATCTGCTGCCAACTGGAAAAAGATAAGGTTGAAAGCTACTCCCTTTGTCCCCCACATAACCCCCAACTCAAGGATCACAGTACACAGTAAACACCAGTGACTTGTCAACATAGAAGCAAGAGAGAGTCTATCATATATACCAACTGAATAAAACTGAAAGCCCACAAAGAAATCCATATATCTATGTCCAACTGATTTTTGCCAACAGTGCCAAACCCATTCAATCAATGAGCAAACAACAGGCTCTCCAACAAATGATGCTAAGACAACTCAATTTCCACATATAAAGAATGAAGGTGGAACCCTACCTCACACCACACACAAAAATTAACTCAAAACAGATGAATGAACTAAGCTAAAAGCCATAAAACTCCTAGAAGAAAACACAGAGATAAATCTTAGATTTAGTAATGGATTCTTAGACATGACTCCAAAATGACAAGCAACAAAAGAAACAACATATATCGAGCTTCAACAAAATTACAAACTTTTAAAATAAACCAAAGACCTATGGGGAGGGATAAATTAGGAGTTTGGGATTAGCGGGGAAAAAAATAGACCTAAACATAAGACCTAAAACTCTAAAACTCTTAGATGACAACATAGGGGAAAAGCTTCACAACATTAGATTTGACAATGATTTCTTGGCAATGACACCAAAACACACAGGCAACAAAAGTAAAAATAGATAAACTGGACTTTATACAAATTTAAAACTTGTGCATCAACGGACAGAATCAACAGAGTGAAAAGGCAACCTATGGAGAAAATATCTGCAAAACATGTATCTGATAAGGAGTTAATCCAAATAATCCAATTCAAAATCTAATGAAAATATACAAATGGCCAAACAAGCATATGAGAAGATGTTCAACATGCTAATCATTAGGAAAATGCAAAATCAGAATGAGATATCACTTCATACACATCAGGATGGCTACTATCCACAACAAAAACAAAACAGAAAATGACAAGTGTTGGGCTTCCCTGGTGGCACAGTGGTTAAGAATTCTCCTGCCAATGCAGGGGACACGGGTTCGAGCTCTGGTCCAGGAAGATCCCACATGCCGTGGAGCAACTAAGCCCATGCACCACAACTACTGAAGCCCACGTGCCTAGAGCCCATGCTCCGCAACAGGAGAGGCCACCGCAGTGAGAGGCCCACACACTGCAATGAAGAGTAGCCCCTGCTCGCCACAAGTGGAGGAGGCCCATGTGCAGCAACGAAGACCCAATGCAGTAAAAAATAAATAAATAAATTTATTAAAAAAATAAAAGTTAACTGTATTCTGTATTGTAAAAAAAAAAGAAAGAAAGAAAATGACAAGTGTTGATGAGGAGTTTCTCCACCTGAGAAACTAGAACCCTTGTGCACTGTTGGTGGGAATGTAAAATGGTGCAGCCACTATGGGAAACAGTATAATGGTTCCTTAAAAAATTAAAAATAGGGCTTCCCTGGTGGCGCAGTGGTTGAGAGTCCGCCTGCCAATGCAGGGGACACGGGTTCATGCCCCAGCTCGGGAGGATCCCGCATGCTGCGGAGCGGCTGGGCCCGTGAGCCATGGCCGCTGAGCCTGCGCGTCCGGAGCCTGTGCTCCACAACGGGAGAGGCCACAACAGTGAGAGGCCCGCGTACTGCCAAAAATAAATAAATAAATAAAAATAGAATTATCCAATGATCTAGCAATTCCACTTCTGGGTAGATATGCAAAAGAACTGAAAGTTGGATCTCAAAGAAATATTGGGTTGGCAAAAAAGTTTGTTCGGGTTTTTCCATAATATGTTAACAATTTGGTCAACCCAATATTTGTACATTCATGTTCAGTGGCATTATTCACAATAGCCAAAAGATAGAAACAACCTAAGTGCTCATCAAAAGATAAATAGAGAAAATGTGGCACATACAGAAAATGGAATATTATTCAGCCTTAAAGGAAGGAAAGGCCTTCCATGGTGGCACAGTGGTTAAGAATCCACCTGCCAACACAGGGGACATGGGTTCGAGCCCTGGTCCAAGAAGATCCCACATGCCGCGGAGCAACTAAGCCCATGCACCACAACTACTGAGTCTGCACTCTAGAGCTTGTGTGCCACAACTACTGAATACCGCGTGCCTAGAGCCCGTGCTCTGCAACAAGAGAAGTCACAGTAATGAGAAGCCATGCGCCGCAAAGAAGAGTAGCCCCCACTTGCCTCAACTAAAGAAAGCCCGTGAGCAGAAATGAGGACCCAACGCAGCCAAAAGCACGGAGCAACAAGGACCCGACGCAGCCAAAAATAAATAAATAAATAATTTATTTTTTTTAAAAAATGGAAATCCTGACACATGCCATACATGCCTTCAACAATCTTGAAGACAACATGTCTTGAGGACATTATGCTAAGTGAAATAAGCCAGTCAGAAAATGACAAATTATGTATATGACTCCACTTATATGAGGTATCTAGAGTAGTCAATACTCAGAAACTGAAGGCAGAATGGTGGTTACCAGGAGCTGGAGTAAATGGGAAGTTGCTCTTTAATGGATATAGAGTTTCAGTTTTAGAAGATGAAAAAGTTCTGGAGATTGGTTGCACAACAATGTGAATATACTTAACACTACTGAACTATACACATAAAAATAATTAAATTGTAAATTTTGTTACAATTTACAATTTTGTATATTATATCACAATTAAAATTTTTTCTTAAATCAACTGTATTTCTATATATTGGCAACAAACAGTTGTGAATTTAAAATTTCTTAATAATTTACATTTATATTACATTTACATGTTCAATAGCACCTAAAACGTGTGATATAGGGAAAATGTGACAAATGACACAAAAGACCTGTTGAAACTTATAAAGCACAGTTGAAAGAAATTAAAGATCTAAAATAAATGGAGAAATACCTCATTTATGGATCAGAAGACTATACTGTTTTCAATTCTTCCTAAACTGATCTGCTGGATCAACAAAAGCCCAATGAAAATATCAGCAGGCTTTTTTGTAGAAATTGACAAGCTGATTCTATAATTCTAAAATGCAAAGGACCCAGAATAGCCAAAACAGTTTTAAAAGAGAAGAACAAGGTTGTAGGACAAACTCTATTCGTTCCAAATCTTACTATGAATCTCCAGTAATAGCGATTGAATGGTACTGATGTAAAGATAAACGAACAGATCAATGAAACAAAATAAAGAATCCAGAATAGACTGACACATACATGGATAACTGAATTTTGACAAAGGTGCAAAGGCAATTCAGTGAATAAGTCTTTTCAACAGAAGAGGCAACAATTCACGTTACCATATGCAAAAAAAGAACTGCCACTAATACTGTACACCATATAAAAAATTAATTCAAAATGGGTCATAAACCTAATTGTAAAATTTAAAAACATTCTAAAAATATAAAAGGAAATTATTGTGATACTGAGTTAGGATTTCTTGGATATGAAACCAAAAACACAATCCCTAAAGAGCATATTGATAAAATTAAATTTCATTAAAACTTCTGCTGAGAAGAAAATATTTGCAAACATATATCTGATAAAAGACTTACAACCCCAATATATAAAGAACTCTTAAAACTTAATTATAAGATAATAAACGACCCAACAACAACAAATAAATAGGCAAAAGATGTGAACAGACACTTCACCAAGAGGATATACAAATGGCAAGTAAGTTTACGGAAAGATGTTGAACATAATTAGCCATAGGGAGATGCAAAATAAAAGCATGGTAAGATACCACTACAGACCTACTTCTAGTAGGTAGGGCTAAAATTGACTGACCAAGTGTTGATGAGGATGTAGATGAACTCTCATAGTGCTAGTGCCAATGCAAAATTAAAATTTAAAAATTTTCAAAACAGCTGGGCAGTTTCTTAAAAAGTTAAGCAATACACCTACCATATGATCCAGCCATTCCACTTATTTACTTAAAAGAAAATAAAGTATACTCCATACAAAGACTGGTTCATGAATGCTCATCGCCGCTTTATTTGTAACCGCCAAAAACTGGTGATAAACCAAATGTTCACCAAGGGATGAATGGATAAACAAACTGATACATCCATACAACTGAACACTACTCAGCAACAAAAAGGAATGCACTACTGATTTATACAACAACATGAATAAATCTCAAAATAATTTATCTGAGTTGAAAAAAGCCAGACCAAAAAGAATATATTCTGTATGAGCCCATTTATATAAAACTTAAAATAATTAAAACTAATATATAGTAACAGAAAGTAGATAAATGCTTGCCTGGGAAGGTGGAGGTGGATAGAGGATGTACAAATGGGCACAAGGAAACTTTTAGGGGTGATGGATATGTTCACTATGTTGATTGCAGTAACGATTTCACAAGTGTCAAAACACAAATCTGTACACTGTAAACATATATAGTTTTTATAATTACATTTCAATAAAGCTGTTTTTAAAAGACAAGCAAATACAAAGCTACATATAAAAAAGTCAGGCATCTAGATAGGAAATTGACCAAACTTCACAAATATGATGTTTTTTGCAGGGTTAAAAACTCTTATTTTTTATAATTGATTACAGATACTAAGGACAAATTTCTCTTCCAATTTTCATATAACAATGCCCTTGCTACGCCACAACCTCTTTCCCCAGGGCACATCTCAGATTTCATAAACCACTTGTGAAGGTTCTATGAGACACTACACTAGAAGGAGGGAGAGAGGGAAGGAAGGAAAGAGAAAGAAGGGGGAAAGGAGAGAGAAAACACCAGCAAGAAGGAGAATGAGGAATAAAAAGACGCTTCCATAGTGTAATAAAGCATGTTTATCTCACCTGTATAGCTAACATCATCCTGGACAGTGGAAAAAGTATATATTCCTGGTATGCAGAGAAGGCTGTGCACTTTTACAGTTACTACTGAACATTTTCCTGGATATAGTTCATATAATACAGAAATAAGACATGAAATTAATGCCACTTGAAAAATTCGTGAATATTTATCCAGAAGACCCTAAAGAATATTTTTTAAAGATAAGGTAAAAATTACCAATGTCAGCAATAAAAAAAAATAGACTAAAGATCCTACAGTAATTAAAAAGAGCCTAAGAGGCTGTTAGGAACAACTTTATGCCAATTAATTTGAAATTTTAGATGAAGTGGACAAATTCCTAGGAAAATACAACTTACTAAAATTGACAGAAAGAAACAGAAAATCAAACGGAAAATCTACATTGTTCTAGAACTACATTAGCCAAAAAAACTGAAGAACCACAAAGTTCTACAACTGTATTACCATCTTACACAAACTCTTCAGAGAATAAAACAGACTCTCCAATCTGTTTTATAAGTCCAACCAAAACTTATATAAAAGCAACAAGCTAATTTCATTGATAAGCATAATTACTGGTTTAAACTAGACTAATTTACTTCTCTAACACACATTCATTTTAGACTATTTTAGATTAAAGGACTATTTTAGATTAAAATATACTCAGCTGTAGTTCCTGTCTTCAAAGACTTAATCTAGTAAGAAAACCAGTGGGAAAGGATGCTCAGATATCCTAAGAAGCAAGTTTTACAAAATCCTGCCTATACTAGGCCTAAGAACAACATAACAGCAGCAACAACATCTGTGTTCTGATAAAGGCTTGAAAGTTGACTAGAGATCTGCATAATTCTTAATATGAAATATAAATGTTTCTGCTATGAAAGCACAATGCATTTACTTTTATGAATTGCGATAGATCAACCGCTCACAAATGCTTTTCATTTCTTTTATCTGCTATAATTTACTTAACAGAGTTTGGTTGTGCTAATGTCCCAGTACTATTTTATTACTAAAATGATCATACTGATTCCTAACAGTGTTAAGAATTGAAAGCTAATTAAAAAAAAAATTCCCCTAAAATGTCCCTAGGTCCGCTCTCACTTTTTTTTTTTTTTTGGCCGTGCCACCCATGGGATGTGGGATCTTAGTTCCCTGACCAGGGATGGAACCCGTGCCCTGCTGCAGTGGAAGCGTGGAGTCTTAACCACTGGACCGCCAGGGAAGTCCCCTCTTTCACCTCTTTACAAACAAAACATATCTAGTCATTTTAGCCTTTTTTGGGGGGTAACAAACTGCTCTTGAGTACTATTTCCATTTTGCCTATAAAGTATATAATATTCTTGTCCTTATAAATCAAAATTAGTCTTTACAGGAGCCCCTCTGAAACGGTCTGAGGAAAATCAACTAAAAACACATCAAATGTCACCAGAATGGCATTGATCCTGAGAGGCCCTACATCAGAGATCTTAACTGGTATCTAAGTACTGGCTTTTTGGAGTCAATGAACATTCTGAAATACACAGTATGCTAAACTCAGTTGTGTTTTCTTTGCAGAAAATCCTTAATTCTCTTCAGATGCTCAAAGGTAAATGATTCCAAAAGGATATGCATTCAATGATAATGCAAATAATTCTGACACAACATTTCAAGGTGTATGTACACGCACAATTAGGAAGGGATAGGGCAAAGAAAGGACAATAAAACAAGAACTTATTTACTATACAAAACTCCCTTCTCTAGATTGCAATCGTCTCTTAGAATAAATATGTGATTCCCTTCTATTATTCAGGTCAATACATCTCTTTGCCAAACAAGGTAGAAAAGTTTCAGCTGATTTCCTGTATGTGGGCAGTCTTGCTTGTGCTTCTGGCATCGAAACTGAAACCATGAATACACTAGAATCAAGCTATAAGGAAATTCCAACACATTAAAATGAAGTCAAGTCTTGGAGGCCAAAGAATGTAGCACCTGGAAGCAATACTAGAAAGAAACTGCAAACAGGAAAGATGTATAATTTGGGGGTACTGGCATATGACACGAACATATATGATTAAAGACATTCACTGCTTTCCCAGGCAACACACATTACCAAAAGCACCAGTGGCTGAACCCTGCTACCTACCCATGCTATAGTCATCTAAGTAGAGCAAGCACCAAAACTCACTGTCAGAATTCACTGCAATTTATCAATACTGACTAGACACACCCTAAGAGGTAAGGAAAGACTGGACAGGAATCTGTTTGTGCCTAAATTAGCATCAACTCACAGGGAAAGCAATCAGGGAATAAACTGTCTCAGTTTCTTTGAGTACACATTCCTCAAAAACTCCTGTTCTAAGCATATAAAATCAGCAACTTTAACTTTTAGGTTGGGGTCTAGTTCCTCTATAGATTAGTAAATGGGAGAGAAATGAATGCTTTTTATCAGACAAGGATCACCATACATTCTGACCAATCATTCATGCTTAAAATATTGAGAATAACAATAAAAGCTAATATTTATTGAGGACTTACCAGGTGCCAGGTTGTAGTAACCCTCACAATTCTCTGAGGTAAACACTATCATTAATGTGGAGAGGTTATATAACTTGCCCAAAGTTATACAGGTAATAAAAAGTGGGAACTGGGATTCCAAGCATGCTCACCTAATCACTATGCTTTAATGCTTCAACCTGCCAGGTTATTTTTTTTATCCTATAAGCCAAAGAGAGCCAATGAAAATATTTAAGGACAGCAGTAATGATCATATTTACACGTTAGATTACACTAATCAATACTGTGGAGAGCAGCATGATGATGAAGTAAGCAAGGGTCTCAAGAGATAGTCAAAATCTAGGTCAAAAATGCTAAGGAACTGAACCACAGGAATGCAGAAAGGATAAAAAACCTAAAATCTTTACCTGGTAAACTTAGCTCGACTTACTAACTTATTGGATGAAGGGATGGGAAAGGATGGAGTCTACCTCTCAGGTTACTAGCTTGGCCACTGGTAATTATGGTCTATCAATTCAAAGACAGGAGGAGGAGCTGGCAGTTTCGTTTCCCTTAGTCGGCAGGAAGATAAGTCTACATTTTATGTAATCAAAAACAAAACGAGAAAAACCAATTCTATAGAATTTCCCTCGTCCTACCAAAAACACTTTCCCACTTTCCAGAAATCTTATCTTCGAAATGAAGAACTCCTAATTTTTTTTCTCAAAAATAAGAAGACACTTGGGCAGGAAGGGGCCTTCAACATCATTTAGCATTCTTTAAAAGCAAATTAAATCTGAAGCCGACTGCATATAATTTAATTTCCCTAAAATTTCTATTTTCTTTGGGAAAAGTCTCCTTGGCATTAGTTTCTATTCATTGTACTGTTTCTATATTTCCTGTCCTAAATAGAAAACAATATATCTTTGAGAAATGACACTCTATGCTTAGAGTTCCAACGTCAGACACTTAAGCGCCACTGACAGCCTGTTCTGCTGAATCCAGGCCAATTAAACCAGTGCTTCGGAAGCCATCTGAATCTCATGTGAAACTGTTAAAAGAGATTAGCCTGAATACGCTCCTCAGTTAGGCCCTGGGATAGGCAGCTTCCTCTGAAATCCTGCTCACCAACCGCTTCTGCGACCGCCTAGAGAACCATGAAGGAACAGGAAGGCGCTGCCCAGCCTCCACCGCCAGCTTCCCGGTCCAGGGCCCAATGCCGGTTCTAAAGGTTCTCCATACATCTTCTAAGTAGGCTCAAGCCAGAAAGTGCACCATGAAAATAGTATCCACTGTCACGTGTATGGAGAACTCTGAAAGAACCAAATTACTTATATTCACGGTCCCACGTCGGGTGTCTTTTGAATCAATAACCAAGTCGCCTACATTTTTGTCTAGCGATGAGCAGTGCTAGGAAAGCCTAGCAGTGATGAATTCGGCTGGCTGACACGGAAAAGGACAGGCTTTCCGACAGCCAGAGCCCCTCGAGCCGACGCGGAGGATCAGTATATCCTCATCCCCAGGCGACCCAGGCCCCAGCCCCGCATCAGGCGTCCCCGGACTCCGGCCGCGACGCCGCCCAACCTCCCCTGGCTTGGGGCTTCGGGCTGAGTAAAGCGTCCGAACTCCAAGCCCGCGCTCACCGAACTGCCACTCGAGGCCCGCGCGCTGGCGCGCTTCTCCACCATGGCTCCCGCCTCGGGCTCCGACGCCGCCTTCTCCTCCCTCTCCAGTGGAGATTCCGCGTTCATGCCGCTGCCATGCCCGCGCCGGCTAGGGGTGTTCCGGGACTACAGCTACGCCGCAAATGCGGCGGCGGGGCCCGCGCTCTCATGGGCTCCGCGGCCCAAAGCGGCCTGCGGTTCAGGCGGCGGCGCCAGTGGCGACTCCGAGGGCTGTGAGCGCTGCCGAGGCCGGAGCAGCAAGAGAAACGAGGCGAGAAGAGCAGCTAAAAGCGGGCACAAGCCACAGCCACGAACAGAACTCAACTCAGAGAGCTGCCAACAGCGTCTCCAGCGGCCGAGGTAACCCCGCTCCGCTTCCCCACAAGCCGGCGAGGGGCAGGAAGCCCCGCCCCGGATCTCAGCGCCCGCCACAAGTTCGTCGCCTGCGCCCAAAGCCTCAGCAGCGCCCGCCCACCTCAGGCCCCGCCTCCACGTTTCCGGGGCCTCCTTGGCGTCAGGACTCCGCAGCACGCCGGAAATGCGTCATCTCCCAAAGCCCCCAAGAGTAGTTTCTTTTTCCTAAGACAGAACCGGACCTGGCGAGCTGAGGGTGTCACGTGCAGGGGGTTTTGTTAGTGACTGCACTTCTGGTCTTGGTTTGGTGCCGCCAACAAGTATATGGATGGGCACGTTCAGACACGGATACAGAGCCCCGGGATCTGGAATCCCGAACCGGGGAAGTGCTGTATGCTATAACTACGATATTCTGTTCCTCTTCAAAGTCTATAAAGAAGCTGACAGAGAACTTACCTGGGCTGTGGGATTCATGGGGAGGACAGTCTTAGGAAACATACAGATTCCTGTTCCAATCCAGAGCTACTTGATGGTACCAACATGGTGTATATGAACTGATTACTCAAAGTCTCAGATCATGTTTGGGTAAAGTGCTGATGTACAGAAATCAGCTAACACTAATTGTGGCTCTATAAATGTTATGATTACTGGCTGGAAAGGACCTTGTGAGATATTCCTACTTTGCAGATGCCAACCTAAGCTCCAAAAGTAAAGTGGCTTGGCTGGTTAAAGAGTTAATGTGATAGATAGGACCTGCTCCACGAATTTGGGGAACAAATATAGTCAGAATATTTTTTATTAGGTGTTTGAGAATTCGATGCCTATTTGAAAGAAGACAAACACTGAAACTCTGAAGAACTTATGTCTTCCTCCTTATTAAAGAGACCCAGGTGGACTTAACTGAAGAATGGAGTAAGTCCAGTCATTTCACTATTGATTTGCATCTTGTATTATTGTTGTTGTTTTAAATGGGTCTTGTACAATCCTAAAGATTTTTGTTTGATTTGCTATTGTGTATCCATTGGCTTAGGTCCCTTCCAGGGCTTGAGTCCATAGCACTTGGTGTACTGAGTTATAGCTTCATTTACACTCACTGATCAGACATTGCTTCCCAAAGCATATTGATGTCCAAAATCAGTTTTTCCTGAAAGAACATAGAAATTCTTGTATTGAGCTCAGGTCATCTACCTAGACTGCCCCTTCTATCAGGGACTTTACTGCTACTTATCCTTGACTGAAGGCTTTTTAGTCGGCACTAGGAAACTGACAGGATTTTAGAAGCCACCAGCCTTGAATTGTGAGTAGGAAATTCCCCCAACGATACCTCAGACCAGTTGTCCCCTATCCTATTCTTAAATATAGCCAGAAAAGAGGATATGTTAAATAGGCCCAATCCATTTATGGATAGCTATCATATTTTGGAATTATGTCCTTTTTATTAAGCCAAAAACTATTTCATCCATACTTTGATTCTGGTTCTGCCTTCTATATCTGTACAAACATGTCTAATTCCATTTGTTTGAAATGCCAAAATGAACTTGTCATCTTTCTTGATTATATTCTAAATACATACCAGTTTGTGAAAATCCCAATTAAAATGCATTGCCAGAAATGTAACACTGGAAGTAATATTTGATGATGGCACTGTGAGGTCTGGTCCCTTGATTTGCAGAGTCATAAAAGTAAATTTTAGGAGATGAATTATTTATTGCATTGTGTTGATAGTTATACCATAGGAATTAAATAGACCCTTATTCTTACCTTCTAATTAATTCTGCACTAATCAATGTCAAAGACCTGGGATTCCACATAATTTAATTCAACATCCTAGGCTCTAGGAAAATAATGGCACTCACTGAAGGATACGTGTGTTATGGTATTTGGAAAATTGGATATCCATATGCAATCCATGAACTTGGACCCTTGTCTTACACCATACATCACTCAAAGTGGATGAAATTCTCAAGCATAAGACCTGAAACTCTAAAACTACTGAAGGAAAACAGGGAAAAAATCTGACTGGACAAATATTTTTTTGATATGACACCAAAAGCACAGGCTACAAAGCAAAATTAGACAAGTGAGATTGCATATAAAGCTTTTGTACAGCAAAGGAAATAATCAACAAAATGAAAAAGCAACCTACTGAATGGGAGAAAATATTTTCAAATTATATATCCAATAAGGGGTTAATATCTAAAATATATATGGAACTCATGCAACTTAATAGGTAAATAGATAAATAAATAGCCTGATTAAAACATGGGCAAGGGCTTCCCTGGTGGCACAGTGGTTGAGAGTCCGCCTGCCGATGCAGGGGACACGGGTTCGTGCCCAGGTCCTGGAAGATCCCACGTCCCGCGGAGCGGGACGTGAGCCATGGCTGGGTCCGTGAGCCATGGCCACTGAGCCTGCGCGTCCGGAACCTTTGCTCCGCAAAGGGAGAGGCCACAACAGTGAGAGACCCGTGTACCGCAAAAAACCCCCAAAAAACCCCCCAAAAAAACCACATGGGCAAAAGACCTAAATAGACATTTCTCAAAAGAAGACGTGCAAATGACCAACAGGTATATGAAAAGATGCTCAACTTCACTAATCATCAAGGAAATGCAAATCAAAACCACAGTGAGATACCACCTCAAATCTGTTAGAATGGCTGTTATAAAAAAGACAAAAAATAACAAGTGTTGCAAGAATTTTGATAAAAGTGAACATGTGTACACTGCTGGTGGGAATGTAAATTGGTACAGACAATGTGGAAAACAGTATAGAGCTTCTCCCCAAATGTAAAAAAACAAAATTACCGTATGATCCAGCGATCCCACTTCTGGGTATATATCCAGAAGAAATAAAATCAGAATCTCAAAGAGATATCTGCACTCCCATGTTTATTGCAGCATTATTCACAGTTGGCAAGATATGGAAACAACATAAATATTTATCTTCAGATGATTGTTTAAAGAAAATGTGATATATATATATGTATATTGCAATATTATATAATTCATCATTTTAAACGATGTAAATATGGCCATTTGTGACAACATGGATGAGCCTGGAGGACATTATGCTAAATAAAATAAGCCAAATACAGAAAGACAAGTATTGCATGATGTCACTTACATGTGGAATCTAAAATAGCCAAACTCCTAGAAGCGGTGGAGTAGAATGGTGGTTTCCAGGGGTTTGAGGAAGAGAGAAATGGGAGATGTTTGTCAATGAGTATATAATTTCAGTTATGCAAAATAAGTTCTGAAGACCTAATGTACAGCAGTGTGACTGTCATTATCAGTACTGTATTGTGTTCTTGAAATTTGCTAAGAGGGTTGATCCTAAGTGTTCTCATTACAAAAAGAAAAACGAAAGAAAATGGCAACTGTGAAGTGATAGATATGTTAATAGCTTGGTTGGAGTGACTATTTCATAGTCTATATGAATATCAAAACATCAACTGAACACCATAAATTTTTTCAGTTTTTATTGATTATACCTCAATAAAGCTGGAGCAATAATTAATAAAAAATAATTTAATAAACATTTTAATTAAGAAAAGGAAAAGCTGTTAAACTCATGGTATGGTTTATTACAGTGAAAGGATGCAGATTGAAATCAGAAAAGTTAAAGGGCACATAGGGCAGAGTCCAGGAGAGACCATGCAACAAGTTTCCAGTTGTCTTCTCTGAGTGGAGGTTATGGATATCGTTTAATTACCCCAGCAATGATGTGTGACAATATGCATGAAGCCCAGGAAGCTTACCTAAGCCTTGGTATCCAAGGTGTTTATTGGGGGTCAGTCACATAGCATGGAGCACCAAGTGACTGACCTTAGGTACTCAGTCCTCAGCCCCTCCAGAGATGATATTGATACCAAGTGGCCCAAAGACCCCATCATAAATCACATTGTTAGCATAAGCTTCCTAGCATACTCCAAGGCCCCAGGTAAACAAAGCCATTACTATCAGGCTTATAGGGAAATTCCAAGGGCTTAGAGGTTATCTCCCAGAAGACAGTCACAGGCCAAACCTTTGTTTCTTGGGGTGTTTTTTTCATCTATATTGGAGTATAATTGCTTTACAAAGGTGTGTTAGTTTCTGCCTTATAACAAAGTGAATCAGCTATGCATATAAATATATCCCCATATCTCTTCCCTCTTGCATCTCCCTTGCCCCACCATCCCACCCCTCTAGGTGGTCGCAAAGCACCCAGCTGAACTCCCTGTGCTATGCGGCTGCGTCCCACTAGCTATCGGTTTTACATATGGTAGTGTATCTATGTCCATGCCACTCTCTCACTTTGTCTCAGCTTAACCTTCCCCCTCCCCATGTCCTCAAGTCCATTCTCTAGTAGGTTTGTGTCTTTATTTCCATCCTTCCCCTAGATTCTTCATGACCTTTTTTTCTAGATTCCATATAAATGTGTTAGCGTACGGTATTTGTTTTTCTCTTTCTGACTTACTTCACTCTATATAACAAATTCTAGGTCCATCCACATCACTACAAATAACTCAATTTCGTTTCTTTTTATGGCTGAGTAATATTCCATTGTAACAAGATGTGCCACATCTTGATCCATTCATCTGCCGATGGACACTTAGGTTGCTACCATGTCCTGGCTATTGTAAATAGAGCTACAATGAACATTGTGGTACATGACTCTTTTTGAATTATGGTTTTCTCAGGGTATATGCCCAGTAGTGGGATTGCCGGGTCGTATGGTAGTTCTATTTTTAGGTTTTCAAGGAACCTCCATACTGTCCTGCACAGTGGCTATATCAATGTACATTCCCACCAACAGTGCAAGAGGGTTCCATTTTCTCCAAACCCTCTCCAGCATTTTTGATGATGGCCATTCTGACTGGTGTGAGATGATATCTCATTGTAGTTTTGATTTGCATTTCTCTAGTGATTAATGATGTTGAGCATTCTTTCATGTGTTTGTTGGCAATCTGTATATCTTCTTTGGAGAAATGTCTATTTAGGTATTCTGCCCATTTTTCGATTGGGTTGTTTGTTTTTTTGATACTGAGCTGCATGAGCTGCTTGTATGTTTTGGAGATTAATCCTTTGTCAGTAGCTTCATTTGCAAATATTTTCTCCCATGCTGAGGGTTGTCTTTTTGTATTCTTTATTGTTTCCTTTGCTGTGCAAAGCTTTTAAGTTTCATTAGGTCCCATTTGTTTATTTTTGTTTTTATTTCCATTACTCTAGGAGGTGGGTCAAAAAGGATCTTGCTGTGATTTATGTCATAGAGTGTTCTGTCTCTGTTTTCCTCTAAGAATTTTATAATGTCTGGCCTTACATTTAGGTCTTTAATCCATTTTGACTTTATTTTGTGTATGGTGTTAGGGAGTGTTCTAATTTCATTCTTTTAGATGTAGCTGTCCAGTTTTCCCAGCACCACTTATTGAAGAGGCTCTCTTTTCTCCACTGTATATTCTTGCCTCCTTTATCAATGACAAGTTGGCCATATGGACATGGGTTTATCTCTGGGCTTTCATTCCTGTTCCATTGATCTATATTTCTGTTTTTGTGCCAGTACCATGCTGTCTTGATTACTGTAGCATTGTAGTATAGTTGGAAGTCAGGGAGGCTGATTCCTCCAGCTCCTTCTCAAGATTGCTTTGGCTATTCGGGGTCTTTTGTGTTTCCATACAAATTGTGAACTATTTTGTTCTACTTCTATGAAAAATGCCAGTGGTAGTTTGATAGGTATTGCATTTAATCTGCAGATTGTCTTGGGTAGTATAGTCATTTTCACAATGTTGATTCTCCCAATCCAAGAACATGGTATATCTCTCCATCTATTTGTATCATCTTTAATTTCTTTCATCAGTGTCTTATAGTTTTCTGCATACAAGTCTTTTGTCTCCTTAGTAGGTTTATTCCTAGGTATTTTATTCTTTTTGTTGCAAAGGTAAATGCAAGTCTTTCCTTAATTTCACTTTCAGATTTTTCATCATTAGTGTATAGGAATACTAGAGATTTCTGTGCATTAATTTTCTATCCTACTACTTTACCAAATTCATTGATTAGCTCTAGTAGTTTTCTGGTAGCATCTTTAGGATTCTCTATGTAGAGTATCATGTCATCTGCAAACAGTGACAGTTTTACTTCTTCTTTTCCAATTTGGATTCCTTTTATTTCTTTTTCTTCTCTGATTGCTGTGGCTAAAACTTCCAAAACAATGTAAATAATAGCGGTTAGAGTGGGCAACATTGTCTTCTTCCTGATCTTAGTGGAAATGTTTTTAGTTTTTCACCATTGAGGACAATGTTGATTGTGGGTTTGTCATATGTGACCTTTATTATGTTGAGGTAGGTTCCCTCTAATGCCTACTGTCTGGAGGGTTTTTTTTTTTTTGTCATAAATGCATGTTGAATTTTTTTCTTTTTTTTTGTGGTACACGGGCCTCTCACAATTTCAGTTTTGTTAAATTTACCAAGGCTTGATTTGTGACCCAAGATATGATCTATCCTAGAGAATGTTACATGAGCACCTGAGAAGAATGTGTACTCTGTTGTTTTTTGATGCAATGTCCTGTAAATGGCAATTAAGTCCATCTTGTTTAATGTATCATTTAAAGCTTGTGTTTCCTTATTTATTTTCATTTATTTTCATTTTGGATGGTCTGTCCATTTGTGAAAGTGTGGTGTTAAAGTCCCCTACTGTGATTGTGTTACTGTCGTTACACCTTTTATGGGTGTTACTATTTGCCTTATGTATTGAGGTGCTCCTATCTTGGGTGCATCAATATTTACAATTGTTATATCTTTTTCTTGGATTGATCCCTTAATCATTGTGTAGTGTCCTTCTTTGTTTCTTGTAATAGTCTTTGTTTTAAAGTACATTGTGTCTGATATGAGAATTGCTACTCCAGCTTTCTTTTGATTTCCATTTGCATGGAATATTTTTTTACATCCCCTCACTTTCAGTCTTTATGTGTCCCTAGGTCTGAAGTGGGTCACCTGTAGACAGCATATATACGGCTCTTGTTTTTGTATCCATTCAGCCAGTCTATGTCTTTCGGTTGGAACATTTAATCCATTTACATTTAAGGTAATTATTGATATGTATGTTCCTATTGCCATTTTCTTAATTGTTTTGTGTTTGTTATTGTAGGTCTTTTCCTTCTCTTGTTTTTCCTGCCTAGAGCAGTTCCCTTAGCATTTGTTGTTAAGTTGGATTCATGGTGCTGAATTGTCTTAGCTTTTGCTTGTCTGTAAAGGTTTTCATTTCTCTGTCAAATCTGAATGAGATCCTTGCTGGGTAGAGTAATCTTGGTTTTAGGTTTTTTTCCTTCATCACTTTAAATATGTCCTGCCATTCCCTTCTGCCGTACAGAGTTTCTGCTGAAAGATCACCTGTTAACCTTATGGGGATTCCTGGGTGTGTTATTTTTCCCTTGCTGCTTTTAATATTTTTTCTTTGTATTTAATTTTTGATACTTTGATTAATATGTGTCTTGGCATGTTTCTCCTTGGATTTATCCTGTATGGGGCTCTCTGTGCTTCCTGGACTTCATTAACTATTTCCCTTCCCACATTAGGAAGTTTTCAACTATGATCTCTTCAAATATTTTCTCAGTCCCTTTCTTTTTCTCTTATTCTTCTGGGACCCCTATAATGCGAATGTTGGTGCATTTAATGTTGTCCCAGAGATATCTAAGACTGTCCTCAATTCTTTTCATTCTTTTTTCTTTATTCTGCTCTGCAGTAGTTATTTCCACTATTTTATCTTCCAGGTCACTTACCCATTCTGCCTCAGTTATTCTGCTATTGATCCCTTCTAGAGAATTTTTAGTTTCATTTATTGTGTTGTTCATCACTGTTTCTTTGCACTTTAGTTCTTCTAGTTCCTTGTTAAACGTTTCTTGTATTTTGTCCATTCTATTTCCAAGATTTTGGATCATCTTTACTATCATTATTCTGAATTCTTTTTCAGGTAGACTGCCTATTCCCTCTTCATTTGTTAGATCTGGTCAGTTTTTTCCTTGCTCCTTCATCCGCTGTGTGTTTCTCTGTCATCTCAGTTTGCTTAACTTACTGCATGTGGGGTCTGCTTTTCACAGGCTGCAGGTTCGTAGTTCCCATTGTTTTTGGTGTCTGTCCCCAGTGGCTAAGGTTGGTTCAGTGGGTTGTGCTGGGTTCCTGGTAGAGGGGACTAGTGCCTGTGTTCTGGTGGATGAGGCTGGATCTTGCCTTTCCAGTGGACAGGTCCACTTCTTGTGGTAGCTTTTGGGGTGTCTGTGTCCTTATTATGATTTTAGGCAGCCTCTGTGCTAATGGATTGCATTGTGTTCCTGTCTTGCTAGTTGTTTGTCATAGGGTGTCCAGTACTGTAGCTTGCTGGTCGTTGAGTGGAGCTGAGTCTTGGCATTGAGATGGAGATATCTGGAAGATTTTCACCGTTTGATATTATGTGGAGCTGGGAGGTCTCTTGTGGACCAGTGTCTTGAATTTGGCTCTCCCACCTCAGAGGCTCAGCCCTGACACCTGGCTGGAGTACAAAGAGCCTGTCATCCACACGGCTCACAATAAAGGAAGAAAGGAAAGAAAGAACGAATGAAGATAAAATAAAGTAAAGTAAAATAAAATGAAACAAAGTTATTAAAATAAAAAATAATTATTAAAAAAAATTTCAAGTAATTAAAAAAAGAAAAAATGAAAGAAAGAAGAGAACAACCAAACCAAAAACAAATCCACCAATGATAACAAGTGCTAAAAATTATAATAGGAAAATAAAAAATAAAATGGATAGACAGAACCCTGGGACAAATGGTGAAAGCAAAGCTATCTCAGACAAAATCTCACACAGAAGCATACACATACACACTCAGAAAAAGAGGAAAAGGGGGAAAAATAAGAAATCTTGCTCTCAAAGTCCACCTCCTCAATTTGAGATGATTTGTTGTCTATTCAGGTATTCCACAGATGCAGTGTACATCAAGTTGTCTGTGGAGATTTAATCCGCTGCTGCTGAGGCTGCTGCAAGAAATTTCCCTTTCTCTTCTTTGTTCGCACAGCTCCTGGGGTTCAGCTTTGGATTTGGCCCCGCCTCTGCATGTAGGTTGCCAGAGGACGTCTGTTCTTCACTCAGACAGGAAGAGGTTAAAAGAGCCGCTGATTCGGGGGCTCTGGCTCACTCTGGCTGGGGGGAGGGGGGGGTACGGAGTTCAGGGTGAGTCTGCAGCGGCAGAGGCTGGCATGACCTTGCACCAGCCTGAGGCGCACCGTGTGTTCTCCCAGGGAAGTTGTCCCTGGATCACGGCACCCTGGCAGTGGCAGGCTGCACAGGCTCCCGGGAGTGGAGGTGTGGATAGTGACCTGTGCTTGCACACAGGCTTCTTGGTCGCTGCAGCAGCAGCCTTAGTGTCTCATGCCCGTCTCTGGGGTCCGCGCTGATAGCCGTGGCTCACGCCCGTCTCTGGAGCTCCTTTGAGTGGTGTTCTTATTCCTCTCTCCTCACGCATCAGGAAACAAAGAGGCAAGAAAAAGTCTCTTGTCTCATCGGCAGCTCCAGACCTTTTCCCAGACTCCCTCCCGGCTAGCTGTGGCACACTAGCCCCCTTCAGGCCATGTTCATGCAGCCAACCCCAGTCCTCTCCCTGGGATCTGACCTCCGAAGCCCGAACCTCAGCTCCCAGGCACCGCCCACCCCAGTGGGTGAGCAGACAAGTCTCTCAAGCTGGTGAGTGCTGGTCCGCACCAATCCTCTGTGCGGGAATCTCTCCGCTTTGCCCTCCGCACCCCTGTTGCTATGCTGTCCTCCATGGCTCTGAAGTTTCCTCCCTCCGCCACCCACAGCTACCTAGTGTGTGGAAACTTTTCCTCCTTCACAGCTCCCTCCCACTGGTGCAGGTCCCGTCCCTATTCTTTTGTCTCTGTTTTTTCTTTTGCCCTACCCAGGTATGTGGGGAGCTTCTTGCCTTTTGAGAGGTCTGAGTTCTTCTGCCAACATTCAGTAGGTGTTTTATAGGGGTTGTTCCACATATAGATGTATTTCTGATGTATTTGTGGAGATGAAGTGATCTCCATGTCTTACTCTTCTGCCATCTTGAAGCTCCTCCAGGCCAAACCTTTGTTTGGAATATGTAGGCTTTAGGTGAGCCAGGCCTGCTGAGTTAGTCCTTCACTGAACACAATCTAATAAAATAAACAACTTAAATGTAATTTCTCCAAAGCAAAATGTTTTATAATGTGTGCTAGAGCCTAGACTCTTGCTACTCAATTTGTGACTTCTAGAAGTAAATTGTCAGGTTAATAAGGATACCCCCATCACAATTTGTAACTCAGAGAATTTGGAATGGGGGAAGAGAGACAGGCAGAAATAGCTGAAGACTTATGCATGCTATCAAAGAGCGGACAGTCTAACAGAAGAGACGTGATAATAACACTGGCTACCATTTAGTGAGTGATTGGTGATAAGTGATTTATATATTACCTTTCATCTTCATCTTAACTTTATAAGGTAGGCATTTTAATCTTCATTTACATATGGATAAAACCAAATGAGATATATTTAGAAATTTACCTTTGCTTTGCTGCCAGTAAATGGTTAAACAAGATACAAGTCTTGGTAGTCTACTGCTGGTGGGAATTTAGGCTGGTAAGGCCTTTCTGGAAAGAAATCAGGTAATTCTTATTGATGTTAATATGCATTGCTCAGCAACCAAACAAACCATACTTGTGTATCTCAGAGAAATTCTCACATCAACACATAAAAGGATAGTGGCAGGAATTTTTATTGTACCATTATTTGTGGGATGAGGGTGTTGGAGAAAATCTAGGCCTCCATGGCTGGATAAATTTAATGTGACAGATGCATACTATAGAACACTATGCAACAGAGAGAAGTAAGAGACTATATGCATACAAAAATTTTTGAGAGACTCTTCTATATTAAAAAGAAACTAAAGGTACCTAACAACCAAATATAAACAACCTTTATTGGATCCTTAGTTTAAAAAATAATAAATAAAGGCAGCAATAAAATATATTTGGGGGAGAAAATATGTAACATAGAGGGCAGTGAAAAGGTTAGTATCTGTATTTTACTAAGAGTTCTATATATCAATTTTAAAAAGACACATAATCTTCTCTTCCCCCCAAATGAGCAAAGAATCATGAACAGGGCAATTTCAAAATAAGAAATACAAACTGTTAAAAAACATAAAAAGATATATTCATTCTGATTAGTAACCAAAGAAATGTAAATTAGAATAATGAAACATCACTTTCCATTTTAAGAACAGCAAAGATTAAACAGAATAATAATATTCAAAGTTGGTGAATGTGTAAATACTGGTGAAGTGTAAATTAGTTCAACTTTTTGGAGGTAATGAATTAGACAATATGAGCAAATTTTTACATAAATATTCCTTTGACCTACCTATTCTACAAGTTTAACAATTTGTAGAATCTGCCCAAAGTCAATAATTAAACAAATGGATAAAAAATCTTTTGGTAGCTTTGTAGGCAAAAACAGAAGGAAGAGAACCAGGTACAGGGCTACTTCAATAGTCCAGGTAATATATGGTGGTGACTTGAATAGGGTGATGGCAATGGGGATGGAGAGAAAAGGATGAATTGGAAACAGGACCAAAAGGCCTTGCTTATGGACTGGATGTGGGAGCAGTTAATAAAGTGCACTTAAAACAGTCAGATTGCTCAGCTCTCTATGTAGAAGTGGAACACCTAGAATGGTGAAATTTTCACTGAGGCTAAAGTCTGTGAACTGTTTACTAAAAACACTGGTGCTCCTGGTAGATTCATGGGGCTTGAAAGAGAAATAGAGAAACTGTTGAAGTTCTGTGAGTGAAGTGCCATGGCAGACACTAAGAAAACAAAAAGTAAAAGGAACTGTACTTTGAAGTGCAGGAGTGAAACATACTAGGATTCCACTACCAGTGTAAGCCTTACTTACTTTGATATCCCAGCATTCCTTCCCACTCCCCATTACATTCCCCTTAACACACACATAAATATACATATGTCCAAAAGAACTTCTTCAACCACATACACAGACCTGCAGTATTCCTTCTAGGCAGCTCCTAGAAGAGCTATTCAAAGACAAGGATCCCGGTAAAACACCAGTGGTAAATAAATTTGTCATATCTACCACATCTCTTCTAAGAAGAATTATAGAATCAGCCATCCAAGTTACACAAAGAAATCCTGCTTTGGTTTTTTTTTTTTTTTAGAGGTACAAAGGATTATTATTGAATATAGATCTATTCTCATACAGAATTAACATTCCTCAAACTTCAAACATTGGTTGGTTTGCAAGTAGCAGTAACATTTTATTTTTTTGTGGCTTAATAGCTCTCTTTTTATTTGAATTTTCTTTTATTTATTTTTTATACTGCAGGTTCTTAGTTATCTATTTTATACATATTAGTGTATGTATGTCAATCCCAATCTCCCAGTTCATCCCACCAACCCCCCCCCCACACTTCCCCTCCTTGGTGTCCATACATTTGGTCTCTACATCTGTGTCTATTTCTGCCTTGCAAACCAGTTCATCTGTACCATTTTTCTAGATTCCACATATATTAGTTAATATATGATATTTGTTTTTCTCCTTCTGACTTACTTCACTCTGTATGACAGTCTCTAAGTCCATCCATGTCTCTACAAATGATCCAATTTCCTTCCCTTTTATGGCTGAGTAATATTCCAATGTATGTATGTACCATATCTTCTTTATCCATTTGTCTGTCAGTGGACATTTAGGTTGAGTCCATGACCTGGCTATTGTAAATAGTGTTGCAATGAACATTGGGGTGCATGTGTCTTTTTGAATTATGGTTTTCTCTGGATATATGCCCAGTAGTGGGATTGCTGGGTCATAGGATAATTCTTAGTTTTTTTAAGGAACTTCCATACTGTTCTCCATAGTGGCTGTATCAGTTTACATTCTCACCAACAGTGCAAGAGGGGTCCCGTTTCTCCACACCCTCTCCAGCATTTGTTGTTTGTAGAATTTCTGATGATGCCCATTCTAACTGGTGTGAGATGATACCTCATTGTAGTTTTGATTTGCATTTCTCTAATAATTAGTGTTGTTGAGCAGCTTTTCATATGCCTCTTGGCCATCTGTATGTCTTCTTTGGAGAAATGTCTATTGCAGTGTTCTGTCCATTTTTGGATTGCATTGTTTGTTTTTGTGATATTGAGCTGCATGAGCTGCTTGTATATTGTGGAGATTAATCCTTTGTCCGTTGATTCATTTGCAAATATTTTCTCCCATTCTGAGGGTTGTCTTTTTGTCTTGTTTATGGTTTCCTTGGCTGTGCAAAAGCTTTGACGTTTCATTAGGTCCCATTTGTTTATTTCTGTTTTTATTTCCATTTCTCTAGGAGGTGGGTCAAAAAAGATCTTGCTGTGATTTATGTCAAATTATGTTTTCCTCTAAGAGTTTTATAGTGTCTGATCTTACATTTAGGTCTTTGATCCATTTTGAGTTTGTTTTTGTGTATGGTGTTAGAGAGTGTTCTAATTTCATTCTTTTACATGTAGCTGTTCAGTTTTCCTAGCACCACTTATTGAAGAGACTGTCTTTTCTCCATTCTATGTCCTTGCCTCCTTTGTCATAGATTAGTTGACCATAGATCCGTGGGTTTATCTCTGGGTTTCTATCCTGTTCCATTGATCTATATTTCTGTTTTTGTGCCAGTACCATAGCTTTGATTACTGTAGCTTTGTAGTATAGTTTGAAGTCTATATTTGAGTCTGATTCCTCCAGCTCCATTTTTTTCCCTCAAGATTGCTTTGGCTATTTGTGTCTTTTGTGTCTCCATACAAATTTTAAGATTTTTTGTTCTAGTTCTGTAAAATATACCATTGGTAATTTGATAGGGATGCTGGTGTGGTTTTTAATGGAGTTAGTAATATAATACAATATCTAAGATAAAAAGTACACTGTATGGGATTAATGACAGTTTAGACCTGGCAGAAAAGATTAGTGAACTTGAAAACAGCAATAGAAGCTATGCAAAATGAAATACCATGTGAAAAAAAGATTGGAAATAAATAAAGAGTGCCTCACTGTGTGACAACTTCACACACACTGGTCTAATTTATAGTTTGAGTCCCCAAAGGAGAATAGGGAGGGGCATAGAAAGTATTTGAAAAAATAATGACCAAAATTGTATAAATTTAATGAACCTATAAACCCATAGATCCAAGAAGCTCAATAATACATAAGCACAAGTAACATGAAGAAAACACCAAAGTATGTCATAATCAAATTGTTTAAAATTAATTGTAAACAGAAAATCTTAAAATCAGGCCAAGTAAAGAAACACATTATGTACAATTATGTACAGAGGAACAAAGTTAAGAAAGAGACCATATTTTTCACTGGGAACAATGCAAGGTAGAAGACAGTGGAGCAACATCTGTAGAGTACTGAAAGAAGAAAAAAAGTCAACCTCACCCTAGAATTCTATCATTATTTATTTTGTTGTTCAAATTGTTCCATCTTTGGCCATTGGGAGCTCTTTCAGTTTTTCTCCTGTGTCCTTTTGAGAATTTTTTTTTTTCTTTAGAACTTTGTTACTTTCTGACACTACAGGATGCTCCAGGTTCATTTAGTATTTTCTCAGCCCAGCCTTAGGATCAGCCATTTCTGGTTTCTTTTATTACAGAATGATTCTTAGAAACCAAGATTTGGGTGGTGGGTGTGCTCATTATCACTGAGGTGTCAATCCTTTTAGGTCATTTAATTTATACACAAATCTATATTTTTATATTTGTTTGAAAGGATTCACTTTAGTTGGCTTTTTTTCTCATGGAGGACTATACTTACTTAATCTTTTCAATTCCTTACATTCCATCCAGCAAAGCATTCTATTTGGCAAATTTGGCTAAAAGGCAAATGTGACTTACCTTCTGAAAAAAAAAGTTATACTGTTATGCATACTGAGATGATTCAGAATCAGATCAATTAAGCAAACATTCCATAAGGAGGGATGGAATTTTGAGTAATCCAGGCAGAAAAAGAGTTTATTCTACAATGTATATGAACTATGCAAAAAGTTAGAAATTTAAAGCCTTTTCCCCTTGCCCTACTTCTATATGTTTCACATGCTAGATATTTGTGTTCCTGCCACCTGATACAATTCTATGCCTCAAGCAGTAATTATTGCTGATATGGATATGTCAGGATATGTCAGCTCCTCCTGCTCCTTGGCACCCCCTCATAATCAATTATCAAATGTTACTTATACTTATGCATTTTCTCACCTCCTATCTCTCTTTCCCCATCCCCACATTGAAGCAACGATCATGTCCTATTTATTCTGTACCTGCTCATTCCTACTGACACTGCCATAGTTCATAACCTTCTCATGTCTCAGTAGTTTAGTGTCTTTATCTTTGGGTTTATTTCCACCTATGCATGCTCTCCTCAAACAGAATTGGTCTTTATAATACAAATCCATCTTATGTCACTTTGTTGCTAAAAATTATTCAAGGTCTCCTGTTTTTATGCAAGACAAGTCTCCAACACATTAGCATGATATGCATGGCCCAGGATAACTTTTTCCCACCTCTCAGCCTCTAGTACATCCTACAACCATGCCACTGTGCTCCCAAACCTGAGGCTCTTCCTGTGTAGAAGAGCCTCCTTTTCTCCCTCAACTCAGGTATCATCTCTACCAGGTCTTCCTCATATGTCTTCTTCTGTATCACATACACTTTCCTTGCAACTTGTTTGTACTTTGTGTATACTTTTTCTGTCAACATGTAATTCTCTAAATGTTAAAACATAATTCTCATGCCAATGTTTCATTATCTCATTATTAAGGGAACCCATAAAATGAGTTCAAAGAGAATTTGAAAAACTGATTGTTACAATGAATGAGAACAAAAAGGAATAATGAATTAAGACTGCTAAATTAGATGCAGCCCTACTTTATGTCCTATAGGGTAATTAAATGTAACATTTGGGCTTATTTTCCCACCATTATAAAGAAAATCATCTCATCAGTTTCTTATGGGATAACTTCTAACTTTTCAGGGCTGTAAAACATCTGGGCTTAGTCAATAATACATAGTTAAAAATAAATAATCAAACTTTTCCCTAAAGAGTCAGATGACCCTTAGATGGACTTTTTCAACAATTGTCTTCTAGCATGATGTATTGATATGGCATCTCCTTGCTTTATTTCCAAGATTGGAGTAATTTTTATTAGTACTGTTATTGACTACCTTGATAGTGTACTTTTTAGTTCATTCAATCCTGGCACACACTGAACTTGAGGGAACTTAGATTATTGTTATTCAGACTAGGATATGTGTACCCCTTGGGATATGGGAAGACTTTCCAGGGGTTATATGGCCAGTGATAGTTTTAAATACCTAATTTCCAGATTCTCACCTTAGGCAGGTACTCTTTACTACAGATACCTTGCTCCAAAAAATGTCACTGCTTTGCATATTCTTCTTTCCCACATCCCCTTCCATAGTCATCCTTCACCCACTTCACTAAAGCCTCTCCACCCATTCCAAATCTGATCACAGACCCTGGTTTTAAATACTTCCAAGGGCCAAACAAGGGGACAGTTTGAGAAAGCTTCATCCCTGAGAGTGACATTTCATTTAAGCAACAGGCTCTTGTCAAGTCTCCAGTCACAGAGACTCCTAACACCATGTTTATTTGGATTAAACAATAAAATGAGAACATTTCTGTCAGAATGTGAGTTGGATTTGGCTGACTTATTTGACAATGATGATTAGTTTTGGCAAATAAGTCAAAGGGTGTTTATTTTCCATAAAGTGAAAAAGCCAAATTGACCCCAAGAATTTTACAAAAAATTTTAAAATCCTGTCTGCAATATCCTGGAAAATATATCCTTTGTATCAGTAAACTAATGGTAAAGCAATTGAAATGTCAACCTAAAAATGTATTTGAGGTTGAATAGGTTTTATTTGTTTGTTTGTTTAATATTGCTTTAAGAGGCAACAAGCAAAAAAATGAAGACAACTGCCTAGGAAGAAAATTCTGGACATCTGAACTCCAGTTGAAGCCACAGTCAACACCCTCATCTTTTTGTTGTTGACTTGCTGAGCATTGTGGTGCCTCACTAGTTTTGTGTTGCCTCTCCCTTCAGCCTGGTCAGCTGATCTTTTTTCCACTGATTTGATTTTAGCACTCTGAAAGTTCGCTCAAAACTCACATATCTGTCCCCATTACTTAACGCCTCTAGTTGAATGGGTGGAAAGGTCCTAAAACCTGATCTCATCCTGGCTACCTGTGGTATGTGTTTGGGAAGTGCAGGTCAACCAAGGTAGCTTGGATTATATTACTATTGACATAAAATTTAGATTTCCTGGCCAATTTCCCTGTGTCTGCTACCTTTTTCCTTGTGCACACTTCTTTTTTATTATCCTTATTACAATTATTTTTGTACCAAACAGCCTCTCTTTCTTTGTAGACTTTTATATTTTTGAAAAAAATACTTTGTGTTGAGAGGGGGAAGATGGCGGAAGAATAAGACGTGGAGATCACTTTCCTCCCCACAGATACATCAGAAATGCATCTACACGTGGAACAACTCCTACAGAACACCTACTGAACGCTGGCAGAAGACCTCAGACCTCCCAAAAGGCAAGAAACTCCCCACGTACCTGGGTAGCGCAAAAGAATAAACAGAGACAAAAGAATAGGGATGGGACCTGCACCAGTGGGAGGGAGCCATGAAGGAGGAAATGTTTCCACACACTAGAAGCCCCTTCATGGGAGGAGACTGCGGGTGGCAAAGGGGGGGAGCTTCGCAGCCGTGGAGGTGAGTGCAGCCACAGTGGTGTGGACGGCAAAGCGGAGAGATTCCTGCACAGAGGATCGGTGCTGACCAGCACTCACCAGCCCAAGAGGCTTGTCTGCTCATCCGCCGGGTCGGGTGGGGCTGGGAGCTGAGGCTCAGAGCCCAGGGAGACAACTGGCAGTGTAAACACAGCCTGAAGGGGTGGGTGCACCACGGCTAGCCGGAAGGGAGTCCAGGAAAAAGTCTGGACCTGCCAAAGAGGCAAGAGACTTTTTCTTCCCTCTTTGTATCCTGGTGCACAACGAGACGGAATTAAGAGCACTGCTTAAAGGAGTTCCAGAGACAGGCACAAGCCGCAGCTAAAAACGCGGACCCCAGAGATGGGCATGAGATGCTAAGGCTGCTGCTGCTGCCACCAAGAAGCCTGTGTGTGAGCACAGGGCGCTATCCACACATCCCCTCCCCGGAGCCTGTGCAACCCGCCACTGCTACGGTCCCAGGATCCAGGGACAACTTCCTCAGGAGAAGGCAAGTCATGCCTCAGGCTGGTGCAACGTCATGCTGACCTCTGCCGCTGCAGGCTCGCCCCGCATTCCATACCCCTCCCTCCCCCCAGCCAGAGTGAGCCAGAGCCCCCGAATCAGCGGCTCCTTTAACCCCATCCTGTCTGAGCAAAAAACAGACGCCCTCCGGTGACCTACAGGCAGAGGCAGGGCCACATCCAAAGCTGAACCCCGGGAGCTGTGGGAACAAAGAAGAGAAAGGGAAATCTCTCGCAGCAGCCTCAGGAGCAGTGGATTAAATCTCTGCAATCAACTTGATGTACCCTGCATCTGTGGAAAACCTGCATAGACAACGAATCATCCCAAATTTAGGAGGTGGACTTTGAGAGCAAGATTTATCTTTTTTTCCCCTTTTCCTCTTTTTGTGAGTGTGTATGTGTATGCTTCTGTGTGATATTTTGTCTGTATAGCTTTGCTTTCACCATTTGTCCTAGGGTTCTATCCGTCTGTTATTTTTTTTTAACTTAAAAAAAATTTTTTTCTTAATTATTTTTTATTTTAATAACTTTATTTTATTTTACCTTACTTTATTTAGTTTCTTTATCCTCTTTCTTTCTTCCGTTTTTTCTTTCTTTCTTTCTTTTTACTTTTTCCTCACTTTTATTCTGAACTGTGTGGATGAAAGGCTCATAGTGCTGCAGCCAGGAGTCAGTGCTCTGCCTCTGAGGTGGGAGAGCCAACTTCAGGACACTGGTCCACAAGAGACATCACAGCTCCACATAATATAAAATGGTGAAAATCTCCCAGAGATCTCCATCTCAACACCAACACCCAGCTTCACTCAACAACCAGTAAGCTACAGTGCTGGACACCCTATGCCAAACAACTAGCATGACAGCAACACAACCCCACCCATTAGCAGAGAGGCTGCCTAAAATCAAAGTAAGTCCACAGACACCCCAAAACATACCACCAGACATGGACCTGCCCACCAGAAAGACAAGATCCAGCCTCATCCACCAGAACACAGGCACTAGTCCCCTCCAACAGGAAGCCTACACAACACACTGAACAGACCTTAGCCACTGGGGACAGACACCAAAAACAAAGGGAACTACGAAACTGCAGACTGCAAAAAGGAGACCCCAAACACAGTAAGATAAGCAAAATGAGAAGACAGAAAAAAACACAGCAGATGAAGGAGCAAGATAAAAACCCACCAGACCTAACAAATGAAGAGAAAATAGGCAATCTACCTGAAAAAGAATTCAGAATAATGATAGTAAAGATGATCCAAAATCTTGGAAATAGAATAGAGAAAGTGCAAGAAACATTTAACAAGAACCTAGAAGAAATAATGATGAAACAAACAATGATGAACAACACAATAAATGAAATTAAAATTCTCTAGATGGGATCAATAGCAGAATAACTGAGGCAGAAGAACGGATAAGTGACCTGGAAGATAAAATAGTGGAAATAACTACTGCAGAGCAGAATAAAGAAAAAAGAATGAAAAGAACTGAGGACAGTCTCAGAGACCTCTGGGACAACATTAAACACACCAATATTTGAATTATAGGGATTCCAGAAGAAGAAGAGAAAAAGAAAGGGACTGAGAAAATATTTGAGCAGATTACAGTTGAAAACTTCCCTAATATGGGAAAGGAAATAGTCAAGTCCAGGAAGCACAGAGAGTCCCATACAGAATAAATCCAAGGAGAAACATGCCAAGACACGTATTAATCAAACTGTCAAAAATTAAATACAAAGTAAACATATTAAAAGCAGCAAGGGAAAAACAACAAATAACACACAAGGGAATCCCCATAAGGTTAACAGCTGACCTTTCAGCAGACACTCTGCAAGCCAGAAGGGACTGGTAGGACATATTTAAAGTGATGAAGGAGAAAAACCTACAACCAAGATTACTCTATCCAGCAAGGATCTCTTTCCAATTTGATGGAGAAATTAAAACCTTTACAGACAAGCAAAAGCAGAGAGAGTTCAACACCACCAAACCAGCTTTACAACAAATGCTAAAGGAACTTTTCTAGGCAAGAAACACAAGAGAAGGAAAAGACCTACAATAACGAACCCAAAACAATTAAGAAAAGGGGAATAGGAACATACATATCGATAATTACCTTAAATGTAAATGGACTAAATGCTCCCACCTAAAGACACAGATTGGCTGAATGGATACAAAAACAAAACCCATATATATGCTGTCTACAAGAGACCCACTTCAGACCTAGAGACACATACACAGAGAAAGTGAGGGGATGGAAAAAGATATTCCATGCAAATGGAAACCAAAAGAAAGCTGGAGTTGCAATTCTCAGGTCAGACAAAATAGACTTTAAAATAAAGACTATTACAAAACACCAAGAAGAACACTACATAATGATCAAGGGATCGATCCAAGAAGAAGATATAACAATTGTAAATATTTATGCACCCAAGATAGGAGCACCACAATACATAAGGCAAATAGTAACACCCATAAAAGGGGAAATCGACAGTAACACATTCCTAGTAGGGGACATTAACACCCCACTTTCACGAATGGACAAATCATCTAAAATGAAAATAAATAAGGAAACACAAGCTTTAAATGATACATTAAACAAGATGGACTTAATTGATATTTATAGGACATTCCATCCAAAAACAACAGAATACACAATTTTCTCAAATGCTCATGGAACATTCTCCAGGATATATCATATCTTGGGTCACAAATCAAGTCTTGGTAAATTTAAGAAAATTGAAATTGTATCAAGTATCTTTCCCGACCAAAACACTATGAGACTAGATATCCATTACAGGAAAATATCTGTAAAAAAAATACAAACACATGGAGGCTAAACAATACACTACTTAATAACGAAGTGATCACTGAAGAAATCAAAGAGGAAATAAAAGATACCTAGAAACAAATGACAATGAAAACACGATGATCCAAAACCTATGGGTTACAGCAAAAGCAGTTCTTAGAGGGAAGTTTATAGCAATACAATCCTACCTTAAGAAACAGGAAACATTTTGAATAAACAACCTAACCTTGCACCTAAAGCAATAAGAGAAAGAAGAACAAAAAACCCCAAGTTAGCAGAAGGAAAGAAATTTAAAGATCAGATCAGAAATAAATGAAAATGAAATGAAGGAAATAATAGCAAAGATCAATAAAACTAAAAGCTGGTTCTTTGAGAAGATAAACAAAATAGATAAACCATTAGCCAGACTCATCAAGAAAAAAAGGAAGAAGTCTCAAATCAATAGAATTAGAAATGAAAAAGGAGAAGTAAAAACTGACACTGCAGAAATACAAAAGATCATGAGAGATTACTACAAGCAACTCTATGCCAACAAAATGGACAACCTGGAAGAAATGGACAAGTTCTTAGAAATGCACAACCTGCCAAGACTGAATCAGGAAGAAATAGAAAATATGAACAGACCAATCACAAGCACTGAAATTGAAACTGTGATTAAAAATCTTCCAACAAAACAAAAGTCCAGGATCAGATGGCTTCACAGGTGAATTCTATCAAACATTTAGAGAAGAGCTAACAACTATCCTTCTCAAACTCTTCCAAAATATAGCAGAGTGAGGAACACTCCCAAATTCATTCTACGAGGCCACCATCACCTTGATACCAAAACCAGACAAGGATGTCACAAAGAAAGAAAACTACAGGCCAATATCACTGATGAACATAGATGCAAAAATCCTCAACAAAATACTAGCAAACAGAATCCAACAGCATATTGAAAGGATCATACACCATGATCAAGTGGGGTTTATTCCAGGAATGCAAGGATTCTTCAATATATACAAATCAATCAATGTGATACACCATATTAACAAATTGAAGGAGAAAAACCATATGATCATCTCAGTAGATGCAGAGAAAGCTTTTTACAAAATTCAACACCCATTTATGATAAAAACCCTGCAGAAAGTAGGCATAGAGGGAACTTTCCTCAACATAATAAAGGCCATATATGACAAACACACAGCCAACATCATCCTCAATGGTGAAAAACTGAAAGCATTTCCACTAAGCTCAGGAACAAGACAAGGTTGCCCACTCTCACCACTCTTATTCAATATAATTTTGGAAGTTTTAGCCACAGCAATCAGAGAAGAAAAGGAAATTAAAGGAATCCAAATCAGAAAAGAAGAAGTAAACCTGTCACTGTTTGCAGATGACATGATACTATACATAGAGTATCCTAAAGATGCTACCAGAAAACTACTAGAGCTAATCAATGAATTTGGCAAAGTTGCAGGATACAAAATTAATGCACAGAAATCTCTTGCATTCCTATACACTAATGATGAAAAATCTGAAAGTGAAATCATGAAAACACTCCCATTTACCATTGCAACAAAAAGAATAAAATATCTAGGAATAAACCCACCTAAAGAGACCAAAGACCTGTATGCAGAAAATTATAAGACACTGATGAAAGAAATTAAAGATGATACAAATAGATGGCGAGATATACCATGTTCTTGGATTGGAAGAATCAACATTGTGAAAATGGCTCTACTACCCAAAGCTATCTACAGATTGAATGCAATCCCTATCAAACTACCACTGGCATTTTTCACAGAATTAGAACAAAAAATTTCACAATTTGTATGGAAACACAAAAGACCCTGAATAGCCAAAGCGATCTTGAGAATGAAAAACGCAGCTGGAGGAAGCAGGCTCCCTGACCTCAGACTATACTACAAAGCTGCAGTAATCAAGACAGTATGCTACTGGCACAAAAACAGAAAGATAGCTCAATGGAACAGGATAGAAAGCTCAGAGATAAACCCACGCACATATGGTCACCTTATCTTTGATAAAGGAGTTAGGAATGCACAATGGAGAAAGGACAGCCTCTTCAATAAGTGGTGCTGGGAAAACTGGACAGCTACATGTAAAAGTATGGGAGTAGATCACTCCCCAACACCATACAAAAAAATAAGCTCAAAGTGGATTAAAGACCTAAATGTAAGGCCAGAAACTATCAAACTCTTAGAGGAAAACATAGGCAGAACACTCTATGACATAAATCACAGCAAGACGATTTTTGACCCACCTCGTAGAGAAATGGAAATAAAAACAAACAAAAAAAACCCCAAATGGGACCAAATGAAACTTCAAAGCTTTGCACAGCAAAGGAAGCCATAAATGAGACCAAAAACAACCTCAGAATGGAGAAAATATTTGCAAATGAAGCAACTGACAAAAGATTAATTTTCAAAATTTACAAGCAGCTCATGCAGCTCAATAACAAAAAATCAAAAAACCCAATCCAAAAATGGGCAGAAGATCTAAATAGACATTTCTCCAAAGAAGATATATAGAGTGTGAACAAACACATGAAAGAATGCTCAACATCATTAATCATTAGAGAAATGCAAATCAAAACTACAATGAGATATCATCTCACACCGGTCAGAATGGCCACCATAAAAAAAATCTAGAAACAATAAATGCTGGAGAGGGTGTGGAGAAAAGGGAACACTCTTGCACTACTGGTGGGAATGTGAATTGGTACAGCCACTATGGAGAACAATATGGAGGTTCCTTAAAAAACTACAAATAGAACTACCATATGACCCAGCAATCCCACTACTGAGCATATACCCTGAGAAAACCATAATTCATAAAGAGTCATGTACCAAAATGTTCATCGCAGCTCTATTTACGATAGCCCGGAGATGGAGACAACCTATGTGCCCATCATCAGATGAATGGATAAAGAAGATGTGGCACATATATACAATGGAATATTACTCAGCCATAAAAAGAAACGAAATTGAGCTCTTTGTAATGAGATGGATGGACCTAGAGTCTGTCATACAGAGTGAAGTAAGTCAGGAAGAGAAAGACAAATACCGTATGCTAACACATATATATGGAATTTAATAAAATAAAATGTAATGAAGAACCTAGGGGTAAGACAGGAATAAAAACACAGACCTACTGGAGAACGGACTTGAGGATATGGGGAGGGGGAAGGGTGAGCTGTGACAAGGCAAGAGAGAGGCATGGACATATATACACTACCAAAAGTAAGGTAGATAGCTAGTGGGAAGCAGCCGCATAGCACAGGGGTATCAGCTCGGTGCTTTGTGACTACCTGGAGAGGTGGGATAGGGAGGGTGGGAGGGAGGGAGATGCAAGAGGGAAGAGATATGGGAACATATGTATAACTGATTCACTTTGTTATAAAGCAGAAACTAACACACCATTGTAAAGCAATTATACCCCAATAAAGATGTTAAAAAACAAACAAACAAAAATAAACAAACGGGACCTAATGAAACTTCAAAGCTTTTGCACAGCAAAGGAAACCATAAACAAGACCTAAAGACAACCCTCAGAATGGGAAAAAATATTTGCAAATGAAGCAACTGACAAAGGATTAATCTCCAAAATTTATAAGCAGCTCATGCAGCTCAATAACAAAAAAATAAACAATCCAATCCAAAAATGGAAGAAGACCTAAATAGACATTTCTCCACAGAAGATATACAGACTGCCAACAAACACGTGAAAGAATGCTCAACATCATTAATCATTAGAGAAATGCAAATCAAAACTACAATGAGATATCATCTCACACCGGTCAGAATGGCCATCATCAAAAAATCTAGAAAAAATAAATGCTGGAGAGGGTGTGGAGTAAAGGGAACACTCTTGCACTGCTGGTGGGAATGTGAATTGGTACAGCCACTATGGAGAACAGTATGGAGGTTCCTTAAAGAACTACAAATAGAACTACCATATGACCCAGCAATCCCACTACTGAGCATATACCCTGAGAAAACCATAATTCATAAAGAATCAGGTACCAAAATGTTCATTGCAGGTCTATTTACAATAGCCCAGAGATGGAAACAACCTAAGGGTCCATCATTGGATGAATGGATAAAGAAGATGTGGCACATATATACAATGGAATATTACTCAGCCATAGAAAGAAACGAAATTGAGCTATTTGTAATGAGGTAGATTGACCTAGTCTGTCATACAGAGTGAAGTAAGTCAGAAAGAGAAAGACAAATACCATATGCTAACACATATATATGGAATATAAGGGAAAAAATGTCTTGAAGAACCTAGGGATAAGACAGGAATAAAGACACAGACCTACTAGAGAATGGACTTGAGGATATAGGGAGGGGGAAGGGTAAGCTGTGACAAAGTGAGAGAGTGTCATGGACATATATAAACTACCAAACATAAGGTAGATAGCTAGTGGGAATCAGCCGCATAGCGCAGGGAGATCAGCTTGGTGCTCTGTGACCACCTGGAGAGGTGTAATAGGGAGGGTGGGAGGGAGGGAGATGCAAGAGGGAAGAGATATGAGAACATATGTATATGTATAACTGATTCACGTTGTTATAAAGCAGAAACTAACACACCATTGTAAAGCAATTATACTCTAATAAAGATGTATAAAAAAAACCCTCATTGTAGTAGACCCCTTGAATAAAGTCTTCCCTACTATCTTTAACAAGTGTCATAAATATTTTTTTCTTTAATAACACACACACACGCACACACGCAAACTCACACATGCTCAGTTTTATGCATGTGAAAAACATTTTTCACTATGTGTGCGTTCTTATAATGGACATTTTTCTTTTTATTTTACAGTCCTTTTCCCCCCTTATCTCTCCTGCCCACTCTGTGCTCAGGGAGACCAATTTGATCACTTTGGTGTGTTATCTTTTTTTCTTCCTCCGTGTATTGATTCCCTATTGTGAGCTGGGTATTGTTCTAATCATAAGGCAGAGTCCTGCCTATATTGTGCCAAAAAGATAGGGAATAAACATTTTAACAAACAAATAAGATCATTAAGGATATTGATAATTACCATGGAAAAGATAAAGTAGAGAATTTATGAGCGTGGTTTTGCCTGATGTTTGAGGTATCCTCTCTGAAAAGCAGACATTTTAGTTAAGATCTGAATGATGATGAGGAAGCAGCAATGGGGAGATCTGAGAGGCAAGCAGTCAGAACAGGAGAAACAGCCTGTGTAAAAGGCCCAGAAATGAAATGAGTTTATGGTGGTTGAGAGACAAAGGCCAGTGTGACTGGAGCATCATAACTAAGAGCAATAGAGAGAAAGATGAAGCCAAGAGGTGTAGCCTCCATGAGGCAATGTCAATGTCCAAATGTGCTGGAGGCCATCAAATGTTTCAAGAGCGACACAATGATTTTTGTTTTGCAATGATTTCTCCAATTCTAGTATAGTGAATAGAGTGTAGGGGCCAGAGTGGACACACTGAGACCACTTAGGAGGCTGTTGCCAGAGTCCAGATGAGAAGTGGTAATGGGGATTGTGAGTGGCTGAATTCTGAAGTGTTGTGGAAGAAAAGTTTGATGGATGGGATATAAGGCTGAGACAGAACAAAGCAGAGTACATGAACAGAGCATGTGGATATGGGTTGTATGAGGATACTGGGATCCTGTGATATGACAAAGGTGAGCAGGACATGAGGGACAGTCTGGAGGTCAGAGCAGGATGGTCTCAGCAAGGAAGAAAGCACCAAGTCATCTGAAAGCCTGGTGAAGTCATTACACTTTCAACAGCAAGCCTTGGGCAGCCAACATGGCCCCAACCCATTCTTGGGAGCCTCCACATATCTCATAGTCTGCATAAATCATGATTGACTCATCTTTCTCCTGTGGGTAGGCATTAACTTATTTTCAATTTGTTTTTCATTTTTATTTTTGGTTTTTTTTTGTGGATGGGGAAGGACATAATCAGTAAGGCTGCACATACATTTTTAGAGTGCCTGAAATGGATGGCTGAGTATAAGGTTATGTTATCAGTTATAATTAATTAACAGTGTCAAGTTACCTTCCAAAAATGTAGTCATGGAAATCTTATGGACTTACCAATATTCTATGTACAATGTTTAATAATAAAAATATAGATATTTTGGCTGAGAAGGGAGCAGAGGATGTTTTGGAGCAGAGTATGACACAGAATCCCATATCTTTGGATACTAGAAGCTGACACACCACACTGCCTGGTGCATGAGTTTCACCTTTGACATCAAAGAGGACTTAGCTCCTTCATACTATTTAAAGGAATTTCTCAACCTCCTTGAAGATCCCCTTCATGTGAAAATTAGGGCTAATCCTATGGGGTTGTACTATGCTCATAGCACTTGGTACCTACTGAGAACATTCTGTCACACTTTCGCCTTCATGGTGTGTGGCCAGTCAATCCCACAGCTGGAATTTATCCAACATTTAAAGTAAACTGTTTTTGCACCTTGTGGAGTATACTAGAAACTGCTAGAAGGGGACACACAAAGTAAAACTCCTTAAGCCATATTTTTCTGATTCCTATATTTTTTGTGTGAGAGGAATTTTTATGGACTTAAATGACAAACTGAATCTGAATTTTGAGAGATTTCTATCTTAAAACAGAGGTATTACATACAAAGCAATCCAAAACAACTTAAGTGAAGGGACTGCAGTGATGATCCCCATTTTGTGTTGAGATGGAGTTGGGTTCTTTCTGACTTAGGAGCTTTCTTTTTAGTGTTTCTACACAGGAGGTTTTGTTTTTTTTTTAAATGAGGTCTTTTAGTTTCTAGCTGGGATCAATTCCTCTTCCCTACCTCTCACTCATTCAGGTACATACAATTATTTTTTTCAGCTACTATGTGCCAGATAGTGTTCTCAGCACTAGGAACACTGCCATGAACAAAGCCAATGACCTATCCACATGGGGTCTGCATTTCATGTGCCTCCCCAACTGTGCTTTGGAGTCATCATCAGAAGTCCTGGACATGTTGTCAAACCCAAGATTGCGTGCCCCACGTGGAGTGATACCAAACGGAAACATCGACATTTGGAGCAGAAAAAGTTTTATTTCAAGGGCCAAGCAAAGAGAACAGGCAGCTCATGCTCAAAAAGCCCAAACTTCGCTAATTGGTAACTGTTTGAATCTGCCCTTTGGAACTCAGGGAAGGTCTAGGAGGCTGACAGACCTTTTGCTACAAACAAGAAATGGGGGAAACATAAAGGCTTTTGTATCCATGAGGGACCCACAGGGTCCTGCTTGGTTTCAGGCACTGGAGAGTTTCATGTGCCTGGTGCTGGGACAAGCTGTCATCCCATACTTGCCTCCAACCAGAACAAATGACAGTTTATACCAAGCCCCAACCTTCCCAGGAAACTCCTGTTGTGACACTTTTTGTACCACTTTCCCTGCAACTTTTAGGATTTCACCTTGTACCCACAAGTACCATCAATAGACAAGGATGGTTAAGGCAGATTTGGAGAAGTTGGTCTGACCTTTATGTGAATTCCCTTCCCTGGGTGTTATGGGAGAGTCCTTGCCTAGATAGAGAATTGACACTCTTTCAGGATTGGCAGGTGCTGTGCCTGGGAGCATGCATTATGTTTTGGGCCATGATCTTTTCCAGAATTCCACTTCACAGGAAAACTTCTGTATTGTGGGAAACGGTCAGCCTTGAGAGCAAGCTGTGGACATGCCAGGCATACCACCGCTGCTCGAAGGGACTGTGCCTACTTGTTCCTCTCCTTGTTTCATTCCATGGGAGATAAATTACCAGGGCCCAGAGATCAGAAAGAATGTAAAATGAGACAAGCAAAGCTGTCTCCCCCCTGCACGTGCAGGTTATTTTGAATGATTCTGGGTTTATGGGTTTTCTCCCAGGGAAGTTAACCTTGAGCCGAGACAGTCTGTAGATAATGTAAACCACCATCTGGCAACCCTCCTTATTCTAGTCTATATAATCTGCAACTGTAGCATAATAAAATTTGCCTTGCAACCATCAGTTGTCTTGGTCCTTCTGACCCCACTTGTCGGTGCTATTTCAGTTCCTTACCCCTTCTCTTCTGACCCTGGGTGGTGAAATCCTCTTTCTCTGGCTGGTCCTCGGCACTGTATATGTTTTTCAGTATAAACCAGATTACCTCAGCTTCTCTAGTCTTTAATTTCTATATAAGAAGAGTCTAGCCCCCTTGAGTGAATGCTGGAAGTCTAGCCCTTTATCAGGCCTCTGAAATTGTGCTTGTCCCACAGGTCTTTCCTGAAGGTTGCCTAAGCTCTCTTTTGCTCTGCATTCTTTCTCTCAACTCTTGCTCCATTTGCTGCATATCACTTCTTGCTCCCTATTCTCCAGTCTGATGCTGTTTGCAACACACAGTTCCTTGCTGTGGTTTTCTAAGGATTTTGGTTCTGAAGGTAATATATTGGTTGCAGTATTTAAGAAAACATTGGTATAGGCTTGCAGGTAACACCAGTACTTATGATAAGAAAATAACAAAATAAAACCAGGGTTTCGGATAAGGATGACATGGTCAATAACTGTGCTATTAAGGGAGGCTGGCCAGTCAAGCTCCTAGCCTGTACACCTGCATCACTTGCATTGCATTGAAAGTCTCTTTTTTTCCCTCTTTTTCATGATCTGCACACTGGTCTACAGGGCTTTGCTAACCCTGAAGGTGCCTCACCTGCATTAAAAAAAAAATTGAGGTGAAATTCACGTAACATAAATTAACAATTTTAAAGCATACAGTTCAGTGGCATTTAGAACATTCACAAGGTTGTGCAACCATCATCTCTATCTATTTCAAAAACATTGTTTATCACACCAAAGGAGACCCCATATCCATCAAGCAGTCACTCCCCAATCCCTCCTCCCCAGCTTCTGGCAATCACAAATCTGCTTTCTGTTTCTGTGGCTATACCGACTTGATATTGCATATAAATGGAATTATGCAACATATGACCTTTTATGATTGACTTCTTTCACTTGTCATAACATTTTCGAGGTTCATCAACATTGTAGTATGTAGCATACTTCATTTCTTTTTTTTAAACTGTGATAAAAGATACATGAAATAAAATTTTATCATTTTAACTATGTTTACAGTTCTGCACCATTAAGTATTTTAGCATTTCTGTACAACCATCACCACCATCCATCTCCAGAACTTTTTCATCTTCCCAATGAAAGATGAAACTGAAACTCTGAATCCACTAAACAATAACTCCTTACTTCTTCCTCACCCCAGTCCCTGACAACCACCATTCTACTTTCTGTCTCTATCAATTTGACTACTCTAGGAACCTCATGTAAGTGGAATCATACAGTATTTTTTTTGTGTGACTGGTTTATTTCACTTAGCTTAATATCCTCAAGATTCATCTGTGCTGTAGCATATTGCAGAATTTTCTTCTTTTTTTAACTGAATAATATTGTATGTATACCCTACATTTATTTATCTGTTCATCATTTGATGGGCATTTGGGTTGTTTCTACCTTTTGATTGTTATAAATAATGCTGCTATGAATATTTGTGTACAAATTATTGGAACACTTTTCAATTCTTTTGACTTTATACCTAGGAGTTCAATTGCTGCATCATAATTCTATGTGTAACTTTTTGAGAAACTCTCATACTGTTTTCCCCAGTGGTGAGACCATTTTTACATTTCCACCAGCAATGTAGGAAGGTTTCAATTTCTCCACATCCTTGCCAACACTTATTTTCTATTTTTGCTTTGTTTTGTCATAGTTATCATCTTGGGTGTGAGATGGTACCTCATTGAGGTTTTGACTTGAGTTTCCTTAACAACTAATGATGTTGAGCATCTTTTAGTGTTTATTGGCTGTAATCTTCTTTGGAGAAATATCTATCCAAGTCCTTGGCCCATATTTTGATTAAGTTGCTTGTCTTTTTGTTGTTGAATTGTAAAGTTTTCTTTTTCTAATTCTTAAAATATGATTTTTCCAGAACTGACATATATATTGTGTAAATTTAAGGTGATGATTTGATGCCTGTATGTACTGCAAAATAATTGCCATTTTACTGGATTAGTTAACATCTCCATCACTTCACATAATTACCTTTTTTTGGTGAGAGCATTTAAAATTTACTCTATTAGCAACTTCATGTACATAAAGTGGTATTATTAACTGTATCATCATGCTTTATATTACATCCCCAGAATTTACTCATCTTATAAATGGAAGTTTATGCATTTTGACAAACTCTCCCCATTTCCCACACCCCTTGACCCTGGCAGCCACTGTTCTGTCCTGTAAGAGTTCTTTATATATTCTGCATACTAGACCCAGGATCTCCCTTTAATTTAAAGGAGATCTTCAACCGCATGTTCCTCCTCAGGAGTCCAGACTTTCCAAGTGTCTCCACAAGGTCTGATAAAAGGAGAAAAATTTTCCTTTCATTCATAAAATCTTAAGACAAGACAGAGTCTTAGTAGAGTCCCCCTCCTTTTCCACAGAAGTCTTGGTTGCCCTGACTTCTTCTGAGAGTGGCTAGGAAATACAGTCTAACCATCCACAAATATTAGCTAGATGGTAAGCCCACAATCCTGGATAATGAGCCTGCTTACTAGGGAAACAAAGCCAACTCCAAATATATTTTAGACTGTATCATATTGTCCTCTGTTACAGCCTTTGTTACCTTAGATACTGATGAAGCTCACAGAACTGGGACCCAGAGAAACCTGTTGAGTTGGAGGCCCAAGACACTAGCCTCTCCACACCCTTTGCATTGCCTAACTCTGCAGAGGCAGGGAAACTTCTTCCTGATGCTGCAATCAATCCTGGTCACAATTTCATATGCAGATCACTAAAAGTCATTCTTAGATAAGCTGCTTATTGATTCTGTGAAGTTTCTGAGGAAGTAAAACTGTCTGAGTTACAAACTGTAAGTGGCTTATAAGCAGAACTGTTCTTCCCACGTAGCACTGCAGTTATGACCAGAAATGGGGTATGGAAACATCTTTTCAACAAAAGTGGGTCACTTGTTACAAGGAATTCTATTATGCAGTGGAAAAAAGAAATGACAATGCTGAAGTTTTGAAAGGAAATCATTAATATTCTTAATCTCATCTAATAAAAATGATAAATGAAATATTGCCTGCCATATCAGTAAACAAAGGATGTTGCAGCAATTGCAACCACCCAAAACAGTGGGCTCTGAGGGAGTTCAGGATGGCAAAAAGGAATGCCCACCATCTTGCAGTCATCAGACTGCAGCCACCCCTGATAGTGCAGCCTGAGGAAACTCAGGATGAGAAAACTCAGGATACTGGCCCCAGGTAGCTGAGATGCATATCAAGGGAATGACTTCAGTGAATCTAGACTCTTGCATCTTCCCATACATAGAAAAGCAAAAAATTCTTTAACTTGAGATATCTAGTTTTGTTTTATTAACAGTAACATTTTGTTCTATGTGGTATTGTTGCAAAAACTTCTATATATTCTGGCCTCCCCGCCTTCCTCTTCAGAACAGTTTTCTCAGCATTTATCTGAGAGGCTCTCTTCAGGGCGTGAAGTCCTAAGAATGTCTCCTGAATAAAACATAACTCTCAACTTTTAGGTTGTGCTTTTTTTTTCAGTTGACAGTTCTGGTATTTTGGCAACCATGAAGGGACCAGAGCAGACTTCTCTCCTTTGCCTGAACTCTATGAGGATCCAGAGCCTTGGTACCAGCAGAGGTCTCTTAGGCCCATCCACTTCCTTCCACGAATTTGGGTGAATCTTTCCGGGTTCTAGGATCTCCTAGATCTAGGTGATGATCTTAAGTTTTATTCAGTTATGTTAAACTCCTCTCTGGAGGAGTAGGTCTTCCTTGAAACTTAGTGTCAAGAAGAGGTACCTGGATTATCCTCAGTGTAAGAGACAACGGGAAGATTTTTGCTTAGTTTAGACACTGAGTGGGTTATCCTCAGTGAAAGGCACTGGGAAGGTTTTACTCAGTTTAGACACTGAGTGGTTTATCCTCAGTTGAAAGACTGGGAAGACTTTGCTCAGTTAAAGGCTGAGTGGTGTTGAACAGGGTAATTAGTGGGAAGACTGGCCTGTTGTTTTTCCTTGAATTGGCTATACTAGTGATGGTAATTCAACAAACCAACCTCTGAATGGGGTATAAAAGTTTTCAGAGAAAAACAAAAAGAAAGAACAGATTGCCAGCCTCCGACTAACACCACAGTCAGGTTTATGTATGTACAAAACTTACACTTACAAGTACTTACTTAGTTGGAAATTAAAGGAAACCTCACTCTAAAAATGAGGGGCCTCTTTTATTTCATACACAGTTAAGTTAAATTAAATCAAGTTTAATAAGCTGGCTTGATAAAAATATCTTTTCAAAATTCTGATTTTAACGAAGGCCTTCAAGGGGGAACTTACATTTCTCTTTCTGTGTCTTTGAGATGTAAATGTTCTACCTGATGATCTTCCTAGGGTGTTCTGTTTGTGTCTGTATGTGTTTTGAAAATTGATCTCTGGGAGATCAATTTTTGGGAGTAAGCTTTCTTATAAAGGAGGCATTCTCCCCCATCCTCTTATGGAAAAGACTTTTGCATCTTATTGGTTTGAATCACTTAGCAGCGTTACACTAAGGAAGGGCAACGACTACTGCCTCATGGAAACTGCTGCGCGCCTACCATTCTGCATGCAATTCAGGGCCTTCATTTGAGGCTTCTGCTCAGTGGAGTTTTAAGGTAACTATAGGGCAGGGAGGATGAGCTCCCAAACAGCAACGGGAAGGCACCCTGTTTCTTTCATGGAAACTCTTTCTCTTCTCAGAGCCACGCCTGCACGGATGAGAATCCGGGCCACATCAGTGTTTTCCAGGTAGCTTCGAGGCCGCATAAATGCAGCTTTCAAGGCGGGAAAGCAAGGCTTGTCTCAAACGGCCATTTCCAGGTTGACATGGGGCAGACTCTTCAGTGGTTTCTACCAAGTCAAAGAGACCGAGCTTCTCATGGAGTCCTGCCACAATCAACTTTTCTATGCAGGGTATTCTTCCTGAGGTGAACGGCCTGAACGAAAGAATGCGCTAGGTTTCTTGGGTCCAGCGAATCGTCCCAAAGCCTGCGGCTTTACACCAGAAACTGTGCTCTGGTTGCACTTGGACCCCCCCCCCCCCAATCCGAACTTCTCCTTGAGTTAGGTTGACTTCAGGTATGAGGTCCTGGAGGGAATTGTAAGCAAAGTGCTTCTCTCAGTACAGCTCTGACTACGGTAATGAGGCACACTTCCATGGCCTTCTGCAACTAGAGCTACAAATATGTTCCTGAGGCTGTTGGTGAGCTGAGGCAATCTAGCTCCCCCGAGGCAGCGTGAAAGCTGCTGCCCTTCACTCGGCACGCACACGGGTACTCCGAAGTGTCTAGGGGTGTGAATGTGGCTCTTCAACTCAGGAGAGCCCGGGGTCCTCAGTGTCCTTGTACGGAAACGGGTGCTGCCGCGAGGAGTCTAGGAGACCCGGAAAGCTTACTACCGTTCCACTGAAGCAGAAGAGAGAGCTAAGGCCTCCTGGGAGCTGCTGCACTCCTACCCTGCTGCACGGCATATCAGGGCCCTCCTTCGAAGCTAGGCCTCACTTGGAGCTTCCCCTTAGCTACCGAACAGGACAGGATGAGCTCTGACCGAGAAACTGGAATGCCCCGGTTCCTCGCGAAACCGTCTTTTCCCTCTCGCAGCCATGCCTGCCGTGAGAGGAGGCCCGACAACAGCAGTGTTTTCCAGGGAGCTGCGAGGCGCGTAACGGGACCTCTCAAGGTGCCGAAACAAGGCCGGTCCCATCAGGCAGCAGCTCCAGGAAGACACGCAGCGTACGTGTCTGTGGTTTCTGTCAAGTCAAAAGAGACCTAGCGACATACTTGGCTCTTCCCTGATTCAACTTTTCTACACAGGACGTTCTGCGTGTAGCGAACTGCCGGGACCACAGAGTGCCCTAGGTCTCGCAGGGTCCCGTGCATCTACCAAAACCCTGAAGTGTTCCACAGAGATCTGCGCTTTGGCGGAATTTGTAACGCAGGCCGCCTTTGCACCTGAGCTACGGTGACTTCAGGTATGAGTGCCTAGAGGGACTAGCAAGCGGAGAGTTCTTCTCAGTACAGCTCAGACCAGGGCAATGTGGCCGACTTCCGTGGCATGCTGGACTTGCTAGAACTGTGTTCCTGAATCCGTTGGTGAGCTGAAGCAATCTAGCTCCCCCCAGGAGAGAGTGCAGCGTGTTACGCTTCACTGGGCCTAGCCAGGGGCACCCAGAAGGGCCTACGTGTCTGAGTGTGGCCCAGCAGGCCCAGGGGAGCCTGAGGGTACTCAGAGTTCTTGTAGGGACACGGGTGCTGACGCGAGGGGGCCAGGAGTCCTGATAGGATTAGTACCGTTACACGAGGGCAGGAGTGCGACAAAGGCCTCAAGGAAAAGGCCGCAAAACTACCCTTCTGGATGGCAAATCAGGGCCTTAGGTAGAGGCTACGGCCCACGTCGGGATTCCCCTTCGCTCTAGAGCAGGGCAGGGTATGCTCCCGCCCAGGGCCTGAAAGCACCCTCTTCCTTTCGAGAAAACTCTGCTGCTTCCAGAGCCATGCCTGCAGTGAGTACAAGTCCAGCAACCAAAGCGTTGTTCAGGAAGCTTCAAGGCCGCATGAATGGAGCTTTCAAGCCGGGAAGACCAGGCTTGCCTCAGAGGGCTGCCTTTTCCAGGTTTACGTGCAGAAGAAGCGTCTGTGGTTTCTAACAAGTCCAAAGAGACCTAGCTGCTCACTGGGTCCCTCGAGAATCATCTTCTCTAGGCAGGGTGCCCCGCGTGTAGCGAACTGCTTAAATGAAAGAACGCCTTAGGTGTCGTAGGCTCACGTGCATCTTCCGAATGCCTGCAGCGTTACCCTAGAAACTGTGCTCTAGAGGCCCTTGGACGGCCAGCCGACTTACTCCTTGAGGTAGGCTGACTTCAGGCATGAGGTCCTAGAAGGAATTGTAAGCAAGACGTTTTGCTCAGCGCAGCTCCGACTACAGTAATGATGCAGCCTTCCGTGGCCTGCTGCCCAAGCTACCACAGTGTTCCCGAGGCTGTTGGTGTGCTGAGGAAATCTAGCTCCCCCGAGGCGGTGTGCAAGCTGCTGCCCTTCGCTCGGCACACACGCGAGTATTCCAAAGTGCCTCCGGGTCTGAATGTTGCTCTTCGACTCGGGAGAGCCTCGGGGTACTCAGTGTCCTTGTACGGAAACGGGTGCCGCCGGGAGGAGTCTAGGAGTCCCGAAGAGCTTCCAACCCTTCCACTGAAGCAGAAGAGAGAACTAAGGCCTCAGGGAAGCTGCTGCACTCCTACCCTGCTGCGTGGCATATCAGGGTGCTCCTTCGAAGCTAGGCCTCACTTGGAGTTTCCCCTTAGCTATACAACAGGCCAGGATGAGCTCTGACCGAGAAAGTGGAGTGCCCCGGTTCCATGTGAAACCGTCTCTTCCCTCTCACAGCCATGCCTGCCGTGAGAAGAGGCCCGGCAACAGCAGTGTTTCTCAGGGAGCTTCAAGGCGCAATAGAGGATTCTTCAAGGTGCGGAAACAAGGCTGGTCCCATCGGGCACCAGCCCCAGGATGACACGGAGCATAAGTATCTGTGCTTTCTATCCAAGGCAAAAGCGACTTAGTACATACTTGCTTCAAGCGTTCTTCACAGGGTGCTCTGGGTGTACCAAACTGCCTAGAGCAAGGAATGCCTTTGGTCTCCTAGGGTCCCTTGCCTCTACTAAAAGCCTGAAGTGTTACACAGAGACCTGTGCTTTCGTGGAAGTTGGAAGGCAAGCCCGCCTTTCCCCCTGAGATACGGTGACTTCGGGTATGAGTTCCTAGAAGGGCAGCTTCCAAAGTCCGGCCGTGTTACACGGAGAACGGTGCTCTAGTTGCAGTGGGAGCACTAGTTGAATGCCTCCTTGCGGTGGGGTGACTTCAGAGATGAGGTGCTAGGGATACTGAAAAGCAGAGGGATTTTCTCAGTGCAGCTCAGACAAGGGCGATGAGGCAGAAGTCCACGGCACGCTGCACTGGCTAGAACCGTGTTCCGCAAACTGCTGGAGAGCTGAGGAAATCTAGCTCTCCCAAGGGAGTGTGCAAATGCTGCCGATCAATAGGCGTACGCACAGGGGTACTCCGAAGGGTTTCCTGGGCTGGACGTTGCTCGGGAGGCCCAGGGGTCCGTGGACTACACAGCGTCCTCGTACAGAGACACGGGCCGACGCGAGGCGCCTAGGAATCCTGAGAAGCTTAGCAGCGTTACACTAAGGAAGGGCAACGACTACTGCCTCATGGAAACTGCCGCGCGCCTACCATTCTGCACGCAATTCAGGGCCTTCATTTGAGGCTTCTGCTCAGTGGAGTTTTAAGGTAACTATAGGGCAGGGAGGATGAGCTCCCAAACAGCAACGGGAAGGCACCCTGTTTCTTTCATGGAAACTCTTTCTCTTCTCAGAGCCACGCCTGCACGGATGAGAATCCGGGCCACAGCAGTGCTTTCCAGGTAGCTTCGAGGCCGCATAAATGCAGCTTTCAAGGCGGGAAAGCAAGGCTTGTCTCAAACGGCCATTTCCAGGTTGACATGGGGCAGACTCTTCCGTGGTTTCTACCAAGTCAAAGAGACCTAGCTTCTCACGGAGTCCTTCCACAATCAACTTTTCTATGCAGGGTATTCTTCCTGAGGTGAACGGCCTGAACGAAAGAATGCGCTAGGTTTCTTGGGTCCTGCGAATCGTCCCAAAGCCTGCGGCTTTACACCAGAAACTGTGCTCAAGTTGCACTTGGAATCCCTCCCCCCACCCCCCCGCCCTCCCCAAGCCGACATTCTCCTTGAGTTAGGTTGACTTCAGGTATGAGGTCCTGGAGGGAATTGTAAGCAAAGTGCTTCTCTCAGTACAGCTCTGACTACGGTAATGAGGCACACTTCCATGGCCTTCTGCAACTAGAGCTACAAATATGTTCCTGAGGCTGTTGGTGAGCTGAGGCAATCTAGCTCCCCCGAGGCAGCGTGAAAGCTGCTGCCCTTCACTCGGCACGCACACGGGTACTCCGAAGTGTCTAGGGGTGTGAATGTGGCTCTTCAGCTCAGGAGAGCCCGGGGGTCCTCAGTGTCCTTGTACGGAAACGGGTGCTGCCGCGAGGAGTCTAGGAGACCCGGAAAGCTTACTACCGTTCCACTGAAGCAGAAGAGAGAGCTAAGGCCTCCTGGGAGCTGCTGCACTCCTACCCTGCTGCACGGCATATCAGGGCCCTCCTTCGAAGCTAGGCCTCACTTGGAGCTTCCCCTTAGCTACCGAACAGGACAGGATGAGCTCTGACCGAGAAACTGGAATGCCCCGGTTCCTCGCGAAACCGTCTTTTCCCTCTCGCAGCCATGCCTGCCGTGAGAGGAGGCCCGACAACAGCAGTGTTTTCCAGGGAGCTGCGAGGCGCGTAACGGGACCTCTCAAGGTGCCGAAACAAGGCCGGTCCCATCAGGCAGCAGCTCCAGGAAGACACGCAGCGTACGTGTCTGTGGTTTCTGTCAAGTCAAAAGAGACCTAGCGACATACTTGGCTCTTCCCTGATTCAACTTTCCTTACACAGGACGTTCTGCGTGTAGCGAACTGCCGGGACCACAGAGTGCCCTAGGTCTCGCAGGGTCCCGTGCATCTACCGAAACCCTGAAGTGTTCCACAGAGATCTGCGCTTTGGCGGAATTTGTAACGCAGGCCGCCTTTGCACCTGAGCTACGGTGACTTCAGGTATGAGTGCCTAGAGGGACTAGCAAGCGCAGAGTTCTTCTCAGTACAGCTCAGACCAGGGCAATGTGGCCGACTTCCGTGGCATGCTGGACTTGCTAGAACCGTGTTCCTGAATCCGTTGGTGAGCTGAAGCAATCTAGCTCCCCCCAGGAGAGAGTGCAGCGTGTTACGCTTCACTGGGCCTAGCCAGGGGCACCCAGAAGGGCCTACGTGTCTGAGTGTGGCCCAGCAGGCCCAGGGGAGCCTGAGGGTACTCAGAGTTCTTGTAGGGACACGGGTGCTGACGCGAGGGGGCCAGGAGTCCTGACAGGATTAGTACCGTTACACGAGGGCAGGAGTGCGACAAAGGCCTCAAGGAAAAGGCCGCAAAACTACCCTTCTGGATGGCAAATCAGGGCCTTAGGTAGAGGCTACGGCCCACGTCGGGATTCCCCTTCGCTCTAGAGCAGGGCAGGGTATGCTCCCGCCCAGGGCCTGAAAGCACCCTCTTCCTTTCGAGAAAACTCTGCTGCTTCCAGAGCCATGCCTGCAGTGAGTACAAGTCCAGCAACCACAGCGTTGTTCAGGAAGCTTCAAGGCCGCATGAATGGAGCTTTCAAGCCGGGAAGACCAGGCTTGCCTCAGAGGGCTGCCTTTTCCAGGTTTACGTGCAGAAGAAGCGTCTGTGGTTTCTAACAAGTCCAAAGAGACCTAGCTGCTCACTGGGTCCCTCGAGAATCATCTTCTCTAGGCAGGGTGCCCCGCGTGTAGCGAACTGCTTAAATGAAAGAACGCCTTAGGTGTCGTAGGCTCACGTGCATCTTCCGAATGCCTGCAGCGTTACCCTAGAAACTGTGCTCTAGAGGCCCTTGGACGGCCAGCCGACTTACTCCTTGAGGTAGGCTGACTTCAGGCATGAGGTCCTAGAAGGAATTGTAAGCAAGACGTTTTGCTCAGCGCAGCTCTGACTACAGTAATGATGCAGCCTTCCGTGGCCTGCTGCCCAAGCTACCACAGTGTTCCCGAGGCTGTTGGTGTGCTGAGGAAATCTAGCTCCCCCGAGGCGGTGTGCAAGCTGCTGCCCTTCGCTCGGCACACACGCGAGTATTCCAAAGTGCCTCCGGGTCTGAATGTTGCTCTTCGACTCGGGAGAGCCTCGGGGTACTCAGTGTCCTTGTACGGAAACGGGTGCCGCCGGGAGGAGTCTAGGAGTCCCGAAGAGCTTCCAACCCTTCCACTGAAGCAGAAGAGAGAACTAAGGCCTCAGGGAAGCTGCTGCACTCCTACCCTGCTGCGTGGCATATCAGGGTGCTCCTTCGAAGCTAGGCCTCACTTGGAGTTTCCCCTTAGCTATACAACAGGCCAGGATGAGCTCTGACCGAGAAAGTGGAGTGCCCCGGTTCCATGTGAAACCGTCTCTTCCCTCTCACAGCCATGCCTGCCGTGAGAAGAGGCCCGGCAACAGCAGTGTTTCTCAGGGAGCTTCAAGGCGCAATAGAGGATTCTTCAAGGTGCGGAAACAAGGCTGGTCCCATCGGGCACCAGCCCCAGGATGACACGGAGCATAAGTATCTGTGCTTTCTATCCAAGGCAAAAGCGACCTAGCACATACTTGCTTCAAGCGTTCTTCACAGGGTGCTCTGGGTGTACCAAACTGCCTAGAGCAAGGAATGCCTTTGGTCTCCTAGGCTCCCTTGCCTCTACTAAAAGCCTGAAGTGTTACACAGAGACCTGTGCTTTCGTGGAAGTTGGAAGGCAAGCCCGCCTTTCCCCCTGAGATACGGTGACTTCGGGTATGAGTTCCTAGAAGGGCAGCTTCCAAAGTCCGGCCGTGTTACACGGAGAACGGTGCTCTAGTTGCAGTGGGAGCACTAGTTGAATGCCTCCTTGCGGTGGGGTGACTTCAGAGATGAGGTGCTAGGGATACTGAAAAGCAGAGGGATTTTCTCAGTGCAGCTCAGACAAGGGCGATGAGGCAGAAGTCCACGGCACGCTGCACTGGCTAGAACCGTGTTCCGCAAGCTGCTGGAGAGCTGAGGAAATCTAGCTCTCCCAAGGGAGTGTGCAAATGCTGCCGATCAATAGGCGTACGCACAGGGGTACTCCGAAGGGCTTCCTGGGCTGGACGTTGCTCGGGAGGCCCAGGGGTCCGTGGACTACACAGCGTCCTTGTACAGAGACACGGGCCGACGCGAGGCGCCTAGGAATCCTGAGAAGCTTAGCAGCGTTACACTAAGGAAGGGCAACGACTACTGCCTCATGGAAACTGCCGCGCGCCTACCATTCTGCACGCAATTCAGGGCCTTCATTTGAGGCTTCTGCTCAGTGGAGTTTTAAGGTAACTATAGGGCAGGGAGGATGAGCTCCCAAACAGCAACGGGAAGGCACCCTGTTTCTTTCATGGAAACTCTTTCTCTTCTCAGAGCCACGCCTGCACGGATGAGAATCCGGGCCACAGCAGTGCTTTCCAGGTAGCTTCGGGGCCGCATAAATGCAGCTTTCAAGGCGGGAAAGCAAGGCTTGTCTCAAACGGCCATTTCCAGGTTGACATGGGGCAGACTCTTCCGTGGTTTCTACCAAGTCAAAGAGACCTAGCTTCTCACGGAGTCCTTCCACAATCAACTTTTCTATGCAGGGTATTCTTCCTGAGGTGAACGGCCTGAACGAAAGAATGCGCTAGGTTTCTTGGGTCCTGCGAATCGTCCCAAAGCCTGCGGCTTTACACCAGAAACTGTGCTCTGGTTGCACTTGGAATCCCTCCCCCCACCACCCCCGCCCTCCCCAAGCCGACATTCTCCTTGAGTTAGGTTGACTTCAGGTATGAGGTCCTGGAGGGAATTGTAAGCAAAGTGCTTCTCTCAGTGCAGCTCTGACTACGGTAATGAGGCACACTTCCATGGCCTTCTGCAACTAGAGCTACAAATATGTTCCTGAGGCTGTTGGTGAGCTGAGGCAATCTAGCTCCCCCGAGGCAGCGTGAAAGCTGCTGCCCTTCACTCGGCACGCACACGGGTACTCCGAAGTGTCTAGGGGTGTGAATGTGGCTCTTCAGCTCAGGAGAGCCCGGGGGTCCTCAGTGTCCTTGTACGGAAACGGGTGCTGCCGCGAGGAGTCTAGGAGACCCGGAAAGCTTACTACCGTTCCACTGAAGCAGAAGAGAGAGCTAAGGCCTCCTGGGAGCTGCTGCACTCCTACCCTGCTGCACGGCATATCAGGGCCCTCCTTCGAAGCTAGGCCTCACTTGGAGCTTCCCCTTAGCTACCGAACAGGACAGGATGAGCTCTGACCGAGAAACTGGAATGCCCCGGTTCCTCGCGAAACCGTCTTTTCCCTCTCGCAGCCATGCCTGCCGTGAGAGGAGGCCCGACAACAGCAGTGTTTTCCAGGGAGCTGCGAGGCGCGTAACGGGACCTCTCAAGGTGCCGAAACAAGGCCGGTCCCATCAGGCAGCAGCTCCAGGAAGACACGCAGCGTACGTGTCTGTGGTTTCTGTCAAGTCAAAAGAGACCTAGCGACATACTTGGCTCTTCCCTGATTCAACTTTCCTACACAGGACGTTCTGCGTGTAGCGAACTGCCGGGACCACAGAGTGCCCTAGGTCTCGCAGGGTCCCGTGCATCTACCGAAACCCTGAAGTGTTCCACAGAGATCTGCGCTTTGGCGGAATTTGTAACGCAGGCCGCCTTTGCACCTGAGCTACGGTGACTTCAGGTATGAGTGCCTAGAGGGACTAGCAAGCGCAGAGTTCTTCTCAGTACAGCTCAGACCAGGGCAATGTGGCCGACTTCCGTGGCATGCTGGACTTGCTAGAACCGTGTTCCTGAATCCGTTGGTGAGCTGAAGCAATCTAGCTCCCCCCAGGAGAGAGTGCAGCGTGTTACGCTTCACTGGGCCTAGCCAGGGGCACCCAGAAGGGCCTACGTGTCTGAGTGTGGCCCAGCAGGCCCAGGGGAGCCTGAGGGTACTCAGAGTTCTTGTAGGGACACGGGTGCTGACGCGAGGGGGCCAGGAGTCCTGACAGGATTAGTACCGTTACACGAGGGCAGGAGTGCGACAAAGGCCTCAAGGAAAAGGCCGCAAAACTACCCTTCTGGATGGCAAATCAGGGCCTTAGGTAGAGGCTACGGCCCACGTCGGGATTCCCCTTCGCTCTAGAGCAGGGCAGGGTATGCTCCCGCCCAGGGCCTGAAAGCACCCTCTTCCTTTCGAGAAAACTCTGCTGCTTCCAGAGCCATGCCTGCAGTGAGTACAAGTCCAGCAACCACAGCGTTGTTCAGGAAGCTTCAAGGCCGCATGAATGGAGCTTTCAAGCCGGGAAGACCAGGCTTGCCTCAGAGGGCTGCCTTTTCCAGGTTTACGTGCAGAAGAAGCGTCTGTGGTTTCTAACAAGTCCAAAGAGACCTAGCTGCTCACTGGGTCCCTCGAGAATCATCTTCTCTAGGCAGGGTGCCCCGCGTGTAGCGAACTGCTTAAATGAAAGAACGCCTTAGGTGTCATAGGCTCACGTGCATCTTCCGAATGCCTGCAGCGTTACCCTAGAAACTGTGCTCTAGAGGCCCTTGGACGGCCAGCCGACTTACTCCTTGAGGTAGGCTGACTTCAGGCATGAGGTCCTAGAAGGAATTGTAAGCAAGACGTTTTGCTCAGCGCAGCTCCGACTACAGTAATGATGCAGCCTTCCGTGGCCTGCTGCCCAAGCTACCACAGTGTTCCCGAGGCTGTTGGTGTGCTGAGGAAATCTAGCTCCCCCGAGGCGGTGTGCAAGCTGCTGCCCTTCGCTCGGCACACACGCGAGTATTCCAAAGTGCCTCCGGGTCTGAATGTTGCTCTTCGACTCGGGAGAGCCTCGGGGTACTCAGTGTCCTTGTACGGAAACGGGTGCCGCCGGGAGGAGTCTAGGAGTCCCGAAGAGCTTCCAACCCTTCCACTGAAGCAGAAGAGAGAACTAAGGCCTCAGGGAAGCTGCTGCACTCCTACCCTGCTGCGTGGCATATCAGGGTGCTCCTTCGAAGCTAGGCCTCACTTGGAGTTTCCCCTTAGCTATACAACAGGCCAGGATGAGCTCTGACCGAGAAAGTGGAGTGCCCCGGTTCCATGTGAAACCGTCTCTTCCCTCTCACAGCCATGCCTGCCGTGAGAAGAGGCCCGGCAACAGCAGTGTTTCTCAGGGAGCTTCAAGGCGCAATAGAGGATTCTTCAAGGTGCGGAAACAAGGCTGGTCCCATCGGGCACCAGCCCCAGGATGACACGGAGCATAAGTATCTGTGCTTTCTATCCAAGGCAAAAGCGACCTAGCACATACTTGCTTCAAGCGTTCTTCACAGGGTGCTCTGGGTGTACCAAACTGCCTAGAGCAAGGAATGCCTTTGGTCTCCTAGGGTCCCTTGCCTCTACTAAAAGCCTGAAGTGTTACACAGAGACCTGTGCTTTCGTGGAAGTTGGAAGGCAAGCCCGCCTTTCCCCCTGAGATACGGTGACTTCGGGTATGAGTTCCTAGAAGGGCAGCTTCCAAAGTCCGGCCGTGTTACACGGAGAACGGTGCTCTAGTTGCAGTGGGAGCACTAGTTGAATGCCTCCTTGCGGTGGGGTGACTTCAGAGATGAGGTGCTAGGGATACTGAAAAGCAGAGGGATTTTCTCAGTGCAGCTCAGACAAGGGCGATGAGGCCGAAGTCCACGGCACGCTGCACTGGCTAGAACCGTGTTCCGCAAGCTGCTGGAGAGCTGAGGAAATCTAGCTCTCCCAAGGGCGTGTGCAAATGCTGCCGATCAATAGGCGTACGCACAGGGGTACTCCGAAGGGCTTCCTGGGCTGGACGTTGCTCGGGAGGCCCAGGGGTCCGTGGACTACACAGCGTCCTCGTACAGAGACACGGGCCGACGCGAGGCGCCTAGGAATCCTGAGAAGCTTAGCAGCGTTACACTAAGGAAGGGCAACGACTACTGCCTCATGGAAACTGCCGCGCGCCTACCATTCTGCCTGCAATTCAGGGCCTTCATTTGAGGCTTCTGCTCAGTGGAGTTTTAAGGTAACTATAGGGCAGGGAGGATGAGCTCCCAAACAGCAACGGGAAGGCACCCTGTTTCTTTCATGGAAACTCTTTCTCTTCTCAGAGCCACGCCTGCACGGATGAGAATCCGGGCCACAGCAGTGCTTTCCAGGTAGCTTCGGGGCCGCATAAATGCAGCTTTCAAGGCGGGAAAGCAAGGCTTGTCTCAAACGGCCATTTCCAGGTTGACATGGGGCAGACTCTTCCGTGGTTTCTACCAAGTCAAAGAGACCTAGCTTCTCACGGAGTCCTTCCACAGTCAACTTTTCTATGCAGGGTATTCTTCCTGAGGTGAACGGCCTGAACGAAAGAATGCGCTAGGTTTCTTGGGTCCTGCGAATCGTCCCAAAGCCTGCGGCTTTACACCAGAAACTGTGCTCTGGTTGCACTTGGAATCCCTCCCCCCACCACCCCCGCCCTCCCCAAGCCGACATTCTCCTTGAGTTAGGTTGACTTCAGGTATGAGGTCCTGGAGGGAATTGTAAGCAAAGTGCTTCTCTCAGTGCAGCTCTGACTACGGTAATGAGGCACACTTCCATGGCCTTCTGCAACTAGAGCTACGAATATGTTCCTGAGGCTGTTGGTGAGCTGAGGCAATCTAGCTCCCCCGAGGCAGCGTGAAAGCTGCTGCCCTTCACTCGGCACGCACACGGGTACTCCGAAGTGTCTAGGGGTGTGAATGTGGCTCTTCAGCTCAGGGGAGCCCGGGGGTCCTCAGTGTCCTTGTACGGAAACGGGTGCTGCCGCGAGGAGTCTGGGAGACCCGGAAAGCTTACTACCGTTCCACTGAAGCAGAAGAGAGAGCTAAGGCCTCCTGGGAGCTGCTGCACTCCTACCCTGCTGCACGGCATGTCAGGGCCCTCCTTCGAAGCTAGGCCTCACTTGGAGCTTCCCCTTAGCTACCGAACAGGACAGGATGAGCTCTGACCGAGAAACTGGAATGCCCCGGTTCCTCGCGAAACCGTCTTTTCCCTCTCGCAGCCATGCCTGCCGTGAGAGGAGGCCCGACAACAGCAGTGTTTTCCAGGGAGCTGCGAGGCGCGTTAACAGGACCTCTCAAGGTGCCGAAACGAGGCCAGTCCCATCAGGCAGCAGCTCCAGGAAGACACGCAGCGTAAGTGCCTGTGGTTTCTGTCAAGTCAAAAGAGACCTAGCGACATACTTGGCTCTTCCCTGATTCAACTTTCCTTACACAGGACGTTCTGCGTGTAGCGAACTGCCGGGACCACAGAGTGCCCTAGGTCTCGCAGGGTCCCGTGCATCTACCGAAACCCTGAAGTGTTCCACAGAGATCTGCGCTTTGGCGGAATTTGTAACGCGGGCCGCCTTTGCACCTGAGCTACGGTGACTTCAGGTATGAGTGCCTAGAGGGACTAGCAAGCGCAGAGTTCTTCTCAGTACAGCTCGGACCAGGGCAATGTGGCCGACTTCCGTGGCATGCTGGACTTGCTAGAACCGTGTTCCTGAATCCGTTGGTGAGCTGAAGCAATCTAGCTCCCCCCAGGAGAGAGTGCAGCGTGTTACGCTTCACTGGGCCTAGCCAGGGGCACCCAGAAGGGCCTACGTGTCTGAGTGTGGCCCAGCAGGCCCAGGGGAGCCTGAGGGTACTCAGAGTTCTTGTAGGGACACGGGTGCTGACGCGAGGGGGCCAGGAGTCCTGACAGGATTAGTACCGTTACACGAGGGCAGGAGTGCGACAAAGGCCTCAAGGAAAAGGCCGCAAAACTACCCTTCTGGATGGCAAATCAGGGCCTTAGGTAGAGGCTACGGCCCACGTCGGGATTCCCCTTCGCTCTAGAGCAGGGCAGGGTATGCTCCCGCCCAGGGCCTGAAAGCACCCTCTTCCTTTCGAGAAAACTCTGCTGCTTCCAGAGCCATGCCTGCAGTGAGTACAAGTCCAGCAACCACAGCGTTGTTCAGGAAGCTTCAAGGCCGCATGAATGGAGCTTTCAAGCCGGGAAGACCAGGCTTGCCTCAGAGGGCTGCCTTTTCCAGGTTTACGTGCAGAAGAAGCGTCTGTGGTTTCTAACAAGTCCAAAGAGACCTAGCTGCTCACTGGGTGCCTCGAGAATCATCTTCTCTAGGCAGGGTGCCCCGCGTGTAGCGAACTGCTTAAATGAAAGAACGCCTTAGGTGTCGTAGGCCCACGTGCATCTTCCGAATGCCTGCAGCGTTACCCTAGAAACTGTGCTCTAGAGGCCCTTGGACGGCCAGCCGACTTACTCCTTGAGGTAGGCTGACTTCAGGCATGAGGTCCTAGAAGGAATTGTAAGCAAGACGTTTTGCTCAGCGCAGCTCCGACTACAGTAATGATGCAGCCTTCCGTGGCCTGCTGCCCAAGCTACCACAGTGTTCCCGAGGCTGTTGGTGTGCTGAGGAAATCTAGCTCCCCCGAGGCGGTGTGCAAGCTGCTGCCCTTCGCTCGGCACACACGCGAGTATTCCAAAGTGCCTCCGGGTCTGAATGTTGCTCTTCGACTCGGGAGAGCCTCGGGGTACTCAGTGTCCTTGTACGGAAACGGGTGCCGCCGGGAGGAGTCTAGGAGTCCCGAAGAGCTTCCAACCCTTCCACTGAAGCAGAAGAGAGAACTAAGGCCTCAGGGAAGCTGCTGCACTCCTACCCTGCTGCGTGGCATATCAGGGTGCTCCTTCGAAGCTAGGCCTCACTTGGAGTTTCCCCTTAGCTATACAACAGGCCAGGATGAGCTCTGACCGAGAAAGTGGAGTGCCCCGGTTCCATGTGAAACCGTCTCTTCCCTCTCACAGCCATGCCTGCCGTGAGAAGAGGCCCGGCAACAGCAGTGTTTCTCAGGGAGCTTCAAGGCGCAATAGAGGATTCTTCAAGGTGCGGAAACAAGGCTGGTCCCATCGGGCACCAGCCCCAGGATGACACGGAGCATAAGTATCTGTGCTTTCTATCCAAGGCAAAAGCGACCTAGCACATACTTGCTTCAAGCGTTCTTCACAGGGTGCTCTGGGTGTACCAAACTGCCTAGAGCAAGGAATGCCTTTGGTCTCCTAGGGTCCCTTGCCTCTACTAAAAGCCTGAAGTGTTACACAGAGACCTGTGCTTTCGTGGAAGTTGGAAGGCAAGCCCGCCTTTCCCCCTGAGATACGGTGACTTCGGGTATGAGTTCCTAGAAGGGCAGCTTCCAAAGTCCGGCCGTGTTACACGGAGAACGGTGCTCTAGTTGCAGTGGGAGCACTAGTTGAATGCCTCCTTGCGGTGGGGTGACTTCAGAGATGAGGTGCTAGGGATACTGAAAAGCAGAGGGATTTTCTCAGTGCAGCTCAGACAAGGGCGATGAGGCCGAAGTCCACGGCACGCTGCACTGTCTAGAACCGTGTTCCGCAAGCTGCTGGAGAGCTGAGGAAATCTAGCTCTCCCAAGGGCGTGTGCAAATGCTGCCGATCAATAGGCGTATGCACAGGGGTACTCCGAAGGGCTTCCTGGGCTGGACGTTGCTCGGGAGGCCCAGGGGTCCGTGGACTACACAGCGTCCTCGTACAGAGACACGGGCCGACGCGAGGCGCCTAGGAATCCTGAGAAGCTTAGCAGCGTTACACTAAGGAAGGGCAACGACTACTGCCTCATGGAAACTGCCGCGCGCCTACCATTCTGCCTGCAATTCAGGGCCTTCATTTGAGGCTTCTGCTCAGTGGAGTTTTAAGGTAACTATAGGGCAGGGAGGATGAGCTCCCAAACAGCAACGGGAAGGCACCCTGTTTCTTTCATGGAAACTCTTTCTCTTCTCAGAGCCACGCCTGCACGGATGAGAATCCGGGCCACAGCAGTGCTTTCCAGGTAGCTTCGGGGCCGCATAAATGCAGCTTTCAAGGCGGGAAAGCAAGGCTTGTCTCAAACGGCCATTTCCAGGTTGACATGGGGCAGACTCTTCCGTGGTTTCTACCAAGTCAAAGAGACCTAGCTTCTCACGGAGTCCTTCCACAGTCAACTTTTCTATGCAGGGTATTCTTCCTGAGGTGAACGGCCTGAACGAAAGAATGCGCTAGGTTTCTTGGGTCCTGCGAATCGTCCCAAAGCCTGCGGCTTTACACCAGAAACTGTGCTCTGGTTGCACTTGGAATCCCTCCCCCCACCACCCCCGCCCTCCCCAAGCCGACATTCTCCTTGAGTTAGGTTGACTTCAGGTATGAGGTCCTGGAGGGAATTGTAAGCAAAGTGCTTCTCTCAGTACAGCTCTGACTACGGTAATGAGGCACACTTCCATGGCCTTCTGCAACTAGAGCTACGAATATGTTCCTGAGGCTGTTGGTGAGCTGAGGCAATCTAGCTCCCCCGAGGCAGCGTGAAAGCTGCTGCCCTTCACTCGGCACGCACACGGGTACTCCGAAGTGTCTAGGGGTGTGAATGTGGCTCTTCAGCTCAGGGGAGCCCGGGGGTCCTCAGTGTCCTTGTACGGAAACGGGTGCTGCCGCGAGGAGTCTGGGAGACCCGGAAAGCTTACTACCGTTCCACTGAAGCAGAAGAGAGAGCTAAGGCCTCCTGGGAGCTGCTGCACTCCTACCCTGCTGCACGGCATGTCAGGGCCCTCCTTCGAAGCTAGGCCTCACTTGGAGCTTCCCCTTAGCTACCGAACAGGACAGGATGAGCTCTGACCGAGAAACTGGAATGCCCCGGTTCCTCGCGAAACCGTCTTTTCCCTCTCGCAGCCATGCCTGCCGTGAGAGGAGGCCCGACAACAGCAGTGTTTTCCAGGGAGCTGCGAGGCGCGTTAACAGGACCTCTCAAGGTGCCGAAACGAGGCCAGTCCCATCAGGCAGCAGCTCCAGGAAGACACGCAGCGTAAGTGCCTGTGGTTTCTGTCAAGTCAAAAGAGACCTAGCGACATACTTGGCTCTTCCCTGATTCAACTTTCCTTACACAGGACGTTCTGCGTGTAGCGAACTGCCGGGACCACAGAGTGCCCTAGGTCTCGCAGGGTCCCGTGCATCTACCGAAACCCTGAAGTGTTCCACAGAGATCTGCGCTTTGGCGGAATTTGTAACGCGGGCCGCCTTTGCACCTGAGCTACGGTGACTTCAGGTATGAGTGCCTAGAGGGACTAGCAAGCGCAGAGTTCTTCTCAGTACAGCTCGGACCAGGGCAATGTGGCCGACTTCCGTGGCATGCTGGACTTGCTAGAACCGTGTTCCTGAATCCGTTGGTGAGCTGAAGCAATCTAGCTCCCCCCAGGAGAGAGTGCAGCGTGTTACGCTTCACTGGGCCTAGCCAGGGGCACCCAGAAGGGCCTACGTGTCTGAGTGTGGCCCAGCAGGCCCAGGGGAGCCTGAGGGTACTCAGAGTTCTTGTAGGGACACGGGTGCTGACGCGAGGGGGCCAGGAGTCCTGACAG